>NC_132992.1:95492900-95800200 GCF_048564905.1 Vicugna pacos | reverse complement strand
TGACTTCAGACGCCCACAGCTGAGGCTGTGATGACTTGCAGGAGCCAGTTCTCAAGAAGGAATGCTTCCTCAGTGGGCACAGGAAGGCCTCCACTGAGCCTGAGGCTGTGGCTGTTGCCTGGCCTGTTGGTGTCCTCATGACTGTGGCTCAGCCCCAACAGAACGCGTTACTACACCTGTGTTGAAAAGGGACTCCTACTGTGTTTTGCGGTGAGCCGGCCGCTCGCCACAGGGACAGGGAGGAGTCCTCTGGCCTGGGACGTGTCTGTGAGTTTCCCATTCCGTCCGACACTCAGGAGGACCCTGGCATGAAGAGCACCTGCTGGTCGCCGGGTGGGCAAGGGCAGTGGGCACTCAGTGTATGAGGTGTGGGCCACCCACCAGGCAAACAGCACACGGTGGCCCCTCTGAGAAGAGCCAGGTGCTGAAGAAGTGCAGTCTGAGACGGGGAGGGGACGATGGCGGAGGTCAGTAAGGCTGCAGGGCCAGCCGCCCCAGTGACGCTGAAGGCCGACCCACTGACACTGACCTTGTCACTTCTGGGAACAGTGGGGCTGGCCATAGCCTCGAGTCCTTCCTGGCAGAGTGGACTGGACGTGGGTCTGTGTGGATGCACCTAGCAAACGTGGACTTCAGGGACCCACCATGCTGGAGTCCTGCTGCCCCTGTTCACGTCCGCAGGTCAGCACAGATTTCAGCAGCAGTTGTGCTGGACAGCTCTGTGCAAGGAGACTGGAGGACACGGGCTGCCCTGCTGTGGGCAGCGGCCTCCCCAACCCCAAGCCCCCCATCACCTGACCGGCCGTTGGAAAGACAGAACCCCTACAGGCCTTTCGCCAGAGTTCTCAGGGCAGCCTTCCTCGGTGCGGGGGTGTAAGGCTGGGCACCAGTCCACTGGGAAGCCACAGAGCCCAGATCAGCAGGGACCGAAGGAAGCGTTTCCTGCTCTGGATGGCTCCTTCTCCGTTTCTGGTTGATGGTTTTAGGCTGTTGGTGCTAGGTCTATGGGAAAATGTTAAAAAGTGGAAAGAGGCGATCGTGTGGCGTGTGCACTCCCAGGCCCGTCCTTGTCCCACCCCACCCGCCCTGCGACTTGAGGATGGCCAGCCTCCCCAGAATCCACGCTTCCAACCACACCTAATTGTGTTTCCACGTTCCTGAGGCTGCAGGATTTAACAGCAGATGACGTAAGAGTGGCTGGCTCAGCACTGTTCTCGTTTGCTGACGCCTGACGCCCTGAGTTAAACGCAGAAGGGACTTGTGATACAGTCCGGGGGGCAGAACCCTGGGACCAAGGTGTCAGCAGGGCTGATTTCTTTGGGGTTTTCTCTCGTCAGTTTTAGAGGGCTGTGGTCCCCTCCCGTCCTCACATGGCCTTACTCTGTGTGTGTCTGTGTCCTAACGGCCTTCTCTTATAAGGACTGCCATCACACTGCATTAGTGTCACCGAATGAAGACACATTGATTATCACCACTAAGACCCTGTCTCTGAGTGCAGCCGCATTACGGGGCCCTGGGGGCAGCGCTTCAGCATGTGAGCTTCGGGGAAACACGTTCCAGCCCTTACCACACTCAGAGTGGGGTTTTATTGCACCCGCACCAGCGTGGGGACGTTCAGGGATAAGCTTCACCCCATTGCTAAGGCTGGGCCGGTGTACCTGCACCTGAGGCGCAAGGAGCCGTGCCTGCAGAGCATGTTACCGTGCAGCTGCCTCAGCCCTGCCCCGGAGGTGCAGGCTCGGGCGTCGGGGCTGGGCCTACCACTCTGCATCTCAGCCAGGCCCCCTGGAGGCTGCCGTGAAGACCGCACGGTGATGGACGCAGGGGTTGAGAACACTGGGCTCACTGACGGCTGTGCCTCCTGCTCCAGCGCTTCCGCGCAGTGCAGGGCCCTGGGGGCTCCCACCCGAACGGGGTGGGGGAAGGCGGAGTACTGGGCATCATCCCGCCCCTCTAGTGAGGCTCAGACGAGGACCTCTCCCTGCCCGAAGGCTTCTGGGTTATGAATGCTGGGGAGTCTCACCTGGAGGGTGGGACAATAAAGATGCAAATTTATGGGGAGGAACTGTCCCTGTAAACCCAGTGCCCCCCTCGACAGTGCAGTCTCCCTCACTGCCCAGCGGGGGTCCTCGAGTGCTGTCCATCCTTTCCTCCTCCAGGATGCGGTCTGTCACAGCCATCACCCTGCTCCTGGCTGTCCTCCAAGGTCAGTCAGGGCCCAGGGGTTGTAGGGTCACAGAGGAGGGTGGGTGGGGAGGAGTGAGCCCTGACCCGAGTCTTGCATCTCCCATGCAGATGTCCATGCCCAGGTGAAGCTGGAGCAGCCTGCGGCAGAGCTGAAAAGGCCCGGGGAGACTCTGAGGATCTCCTGTAAGACTTCAGGGTACAGTTTTACCAGCTACTGGATCGGCTGGGTGCGCCAGATGCCTGGGAAAGGCCTGGAGTGGATGGGGGCCATCTATCCTGGTGACTCACATACCAGATACAGCCCGTCCTTCCAAGGCCACACCACCATCTCCACAGACAAGTCCACCAGCACTGCCTACCTGTGGTGTAGCAGCCTGAAGTCCTCGGACTCAGCCGTGTATTACTGTGCAAAGGACACAGTGAGGGAAACCACGTCCCGAGAGGGACAGAAACCTGCACCAGTTCACAGCCGCAGAGGAGAGCCTCAGAGACCTCCCCAGGGACCTCCCCGATCCAGCACCGGAGGACGCACCATCTGCTGTGCCCACAGGACTGAGAACATGAGAGAAGAGTCGGAAAAGAGCCTGATCTGACAGGCCTGGCAGGGGTCCCACTCCTGGGTCTGTGATGCCTGCCATGGGAACATGGTTTCCCTGCAGGAACTCACACTGTGTCCTCAGCAAGACTGGCCCCCACTGTTCTTTCCAGGATCCCAGTCAAGGGCGGCTTGAGCTATGCATCCTGCATACACCAGACGGTTTACTTAGTGCAACGCCCACACAACACATCGCTGCCTGCTGTCCTCCCTTCCCCCTCACGTTCCCTGCTTCCTGCCTTCCTTACTTCCTCCCACCCCTCTTCTCTCTCTTCCTCCCCCTTCCACCCCTTGTTAACTGCCTTTTCCTCTTTTCTTTCCCTCCTTCTTTGCTTCCCACTTTCCTCTGTTACATCAATTACACATAAATTTTACACGTTATCATCTCATCAAAGTATGTATGCATTTGCTCCTCTTTGTCAAGATGTGTAAGAGTTTCGTGTATTGTACTGGCTTCTTCTCAAAGTTCAGCGCTGCTTTGCTTCAGTTCCACCTGTATTTTAACATCCATTTCTATGCTTCCAACTCTAGTGGAGAAACTCTAGTGAGGAATCATGATAACCAGTTGCTGAGCACCGTCCTGCTCTGCATGCCTTGGGCTGGAGTTGGGGGAACCGAGAACTCACAGGATGTGTATTCACAGTGGAAGCTGACCAGGAACACAAGCGAGTGAAGACTGCTCAGGCTCCATCCTGCAGTCCGTGTGCGTAAGCACCTGCACATGTGTGCAGAGCTGTGTAGGATTGCCTGCTGACCTGGTCAGGGTGAGTGGGGTGAAATCAATGAGGTAAATCTCTGCAAGGGTCAGAGAACTCCTACGTGGACCACAGCACCACGTTGGCCATGCCCACAGTTCAGGTAGTCCCAGCAACGGGCTGCTCTTCAAACCACACCTGCACTTTTGCTCAGGACTCCTAAGCCGTTCCCTGAGGTACTTCCCCTCACAGACACCTGAGTAGTGTTTCTACACAGAACACTGTGGGGCCCTGTTTTCTGACCAGTGTCCTTCTTCTGATAACCCACTGCCTCCAGGGCGATGGTGAAAACCCACAGCCCTTTCTAATGCAGCCCTGAACCGCATGGGAAGTCTATGTTTACTGTGTAAGAAAGTGTCAACGTGTCATCCAAAGACGATGTGCTGTCTCACACTCCCACGAGCAGTGGTGGGGAGTCCTTGTTGCTCGATGTCCTTGACAGCACTTGGTGTTGTCAGTGTGCTGGGTGTTGCCCGTTCTAACAGATGGGCAGTAGTGTTTCACGGCTGTCTACAAGTAGACTTTCCTGATGAAAACCATGCTGCACACTTTTTTGTGTCTGCTCAGATCTTTGGACTGTTTTTCGACTGGTGTATTCGTTTTCTCTTCTTCCATATTTTTCATGGTATTCATGGTACAGATACACAATTTGAAAATATATCCTCCTAGATTATGCCTTGACTTTTCACTCACTCACCAGCATCATTTTCAAAACAAAACATTTCACTTGGATGCAGCAAAGTCTATCTGTTTCTTTTTTCCTTCACTGATTATATATTTGGTGTTATGTCTAAAAGCTCATTGCTAAATTCAAGGTCAGCCTGGAAGTTCTTCCGTGACCATAAGTGCAAGCTGCACTTAACAGGAAGTTAAGCTTCACATCCATGAACATGAACAGATGTACCCTCCACTAAACTCTTACTGGAAATGTCCCCGGGGAATAGGAGAGACCCTTGAAAGAGGAGGTATCTATATAAGTTATTTGGAATTATTCTTTAAGAATTATGCTTTATTTATTCAGTCATTGATTCATCTAAGTGTGACTCATATATATTTATTTTATACTTTGATTAAAATTGAATACTATGTGATTAATTTTGGTGTTCGAATTGTTTCAGCTTCTTTGCCTACTGGAAACTCTTTCATGTTGGCTTCTGTACCTTTTTGAAATGCCTCTGTGCTTTTGATTTATTTTTGTCTCCTCCTTACTGTCTCACTGTACAGGTGTAGCCATGGCCTAAGCTCCTCCAACATGAGCAGCACAGATTTTAAAACTTACATGTATTTTTCTCTCCTGATGAACCTGGAATGTCTTAGAGGTACAGATAATGATGCGCTAACTCGGAGTGAACTAATTGGCCTTAAGGAGAGGGCAGCTGACCCACCCTGCAGTAAAAGAGGAATCGTGCATGACAGCATTAAGATTATCCTGACCAGAGAGTGTGCCAAGATGGTGGAGTAAAAGGATGCACAGTTCACCCCCTCCCATGAATACAGAGATTTACATCTACAGACTCATCATTTCACACACAACACCTACTGAAATCTGGAAGAATATCTCTCACATCAAAATGCAAGAAGATTCCTCACAAAGACTGGTAGGATAAAAAAACAAAAAGGAAAAAGAACATAAGTGTGGGAGCGGTCCCATGGGTAGGGAGGGACAAAGGAGGAAAATCACTCTCACACTGGGACCCTGTCACTTCAGCCTGGAGGTCTGCAGGGACAGAACGGGATCCTCTGAGGCCTGGAGGGAAAAAAAGCAACCAGTGGGTAGACAGAATGAAGAGAAATGAACACAGAGGGTTTCTGTGGTCCCCAGCCCTAGACTCAAGCTGGTGGGGGCGGGCAGCCCAGGACTGGCCGCTGGACCTTGGGCTTTCTCGTATGAGCCTTAGGAGAGGACTGGGGCTGAGTGCACACAGGCAGCCTCCGAGGGCTGGAGAGTGGTGTGGGCTGTGGCTGGGAGTCTGTGCAGATCAGAACAGCCTGGGAGCCCCATAAAGAAGCAGCACTCCTAGTGCTCATTGAGGAGGAGGGCACAATGCAGCTGGGCCGTAGCCTCCATCTCTGCCCTACACCATTGTTGAAGTGTCCTCATGAGAAGACAGGTGGGGCTCAGTCATAGCCATCAAAAATGCAGGTGTTCTGCTCCTGTAGCGGTGGAGGGGTTGAAACCTGAATCCATATCCAGGGGTCCGACAACTTCACAGGCAGGGTTAAGATTTGACTACAGCCCCAGGGAGAGGGTGCATATTTGCTCTCCTGGTGCCTTTGTGAAGCCGGCCTTTAAGATCTACAAGCAACCGGTGAAGTTCTGGTGCATGGTGGGGCTGGATCCAGGCTTGTAACTGAACTGCCTACCACACACAGGGGTGGGGCTGGTGTCTCTGCTGATCCTGGGGCACTCACTGTGTATCCAGGGATGTGACTGCATGTGCACTATGTTGAGTCCTAGCACCTGACATGGGTGGATCTGCACTGATTGCTGTGTAACAGAGAAACATGGGGACACAAGAGTGGGTTGCTGACATTCCTGTGGCTAAGTTGGGGACAAAGACAGCATCAACAAAGAAGAGTCTGTAAGCCTGCATAACAAGTGACAGACAACATCACAGAAATCACTTCTCTGTGAGCAGCTCTAACGGAGGTTTACTCAGCAGCTCTCCTTCCCACCTGAAGCACTCCAACCACACCTACCACACACTCCAATGCAGAAACAGGTCTGTAAGGCCCTATTCCAAAAACAGGGGAGCGGGCCTGGCTCCTGTCAGGGCGGTGGCAACCACAGAACAAAAAAGGAGGCCCTTCCTAACAACAAGAAACAGAGGAGACTCTCATCACCACAGAAGCAACCATGCCCACAATCAAAGGGATAACAGCCAACACACATGGGAGGAAGAAGTGGCAACCATCTGCACTAAAAACAGCCCTGAAGACACAATATAAGATGCACACATTCCAAACAGGAGTGCTGCCAATTCAAAACGGAAAAAGCCCTTCAAAACTACAGTTGATGACTGTTATTCTTAAATACATTGAGTCGGAAAAATATAAGTAAAATAAACAAGCAGAGCAAACACCTCAATTTAAAGAAGAGAAGAAGTGCTTTGAAAGAACAAACAATGAGGCCAACCTTGACAGCCTACTAGACCATGACTTCCAAAAAGGGAAGATAAAAGCACTGAGGGAAATAAAAAATGCTATGAACAGAAGTGCAGAATACTATGAAAAGGAAATAAAAACTATAAAGAGGGGCCAATTACAATCAGAAAACTGAATGGCTGATACAAGAGCTGAGCTAAAGGCAGTCAAAAGCACACTAGGTAATGCAGAGGGATGAATAAGTAACTTAGAAGACAGGATAACAGAAGTCACCCCATCAAAACACCAAACAGAAAAGCAAAGAAAAACCAAAGAAAGCAATATAAGAGACTGATGGGATAATATAAAGCATGCCGATGTACACAAAATAGGGGTCCCAGAAGGAGAAGAAAGAGAAAAGGTATTTGAAGAAATCATGACTTTAAAATTCCCAAACCTAAAGAAGAAAACAGATGCACAAGTACAGGAAGCACAGAGGGTCCCAAACAAGAACTCAAACACACCTACACCAAGACATACGATAATTAAAATGGCCAAAGTTAAAGAAATGATTCTAAAGACAGTAAGAGAAAAACAAAGACATAGCTGCAAGGGAACCCACATAAGTCTGTCAGCCAATTTCTCTACGCAAATACTGCTAAATCAGAAGGGAGTGGCAAGTTATAGTCCAAGCCCTGAATGAAAAAAAAAAATCTGCTACGATGAATACACTGTCCAGCAAGACTATCCTTTAGAATAGAAGAAGAGATAAAGAATTTCATAAACAAGGAAAAGGTAAAATAATTCAGAAACACTAAAGCTATCCTAAATAGAAAGGAAACAGGAAGTAATAGAATTGAGAAAACCATCATTGGAAATGTGAAAACTACGATGCGTGGCAAGAGAATAAGCAGCAAGATGTAAAGATGGACGTGAAAATCATAAAAGGTGGCAGAAGGGAAAAGGAAATGTGGGGTTTTTTTTTCTTTTTTTGATCTTTCTCTGGTGTGTTTGAGCCTATATAACTACCAATTGAAAGCAAACAAATACAGTAGTGGATTCACTTACTTGAAAAACAGGGTAACCACAAGTCAAAAGCATACAATGGGATCACAAAAACCAAAAAGAAACAGAGCTAATACAAAAGAAAATTATCAAACCACAAAAAGAAAAACAAGAAAAAGAAAGGAACAATGAAGAAAGACCAAATCAACTAGAATACCAAATTCAAAATGGCAATGAACACACACCTATCAGTTATTACAAATGTTAATGGACTCAGTGCTCCAAAATAAGACATCAAGTGGCAAATAAAACTTGGAGAATAAAACAAGAAGCTATGATATTCTGCCTACAAGAGACCCAATTTAGGGTGAAAGACACATATAGACAGAAAGTGGGAGTTTGGAAAAAGATGTTTCATGCAAAAGGAAATGATACAAAGCAGGAGTAGTAATTCTAATCCATACAAAATGGACTTTAAAAAAAAGATCATGAGAAAGGTAAAGACGGACATCATATAACAATCAAAGGAGCAACATGAGATGAGGATATTACACTCATTAACGTATGTGCACCCAATATAGGAGCACCTAAATACATAAAACAAATACTAACAAACATAGTGGGAGAAATAAATGGGAACACAATAATACTAGGTCATTTGGACAGATCTTCCAAACAGAAAATCAGTAAGGCAACAGAGATACTAGATGACATATTAGAACAGTTGGACTGAATTGATACTTTTAGGACATTACATATCCAAAAAAAGCCAGAATATACATCGTTTTCAAGTGTGTGTGGAACATTTTTCAGGCTAGACCACATAATCGGGCACAAAGGAAGCCTCAACAAATTTAAGAGGAAAAAAATTACTTCAAGCACCTTTTTTGATCACAACAGCAGAAAACTAAAAATCAATGACAGAAAAACAAACGAGAAAAAAAGAGCTGCATTCCTACTAAATAGCATGCCAGTGAAAAGCCAACAGGCTAATGATAAAATCAAAGAAGAAATTGAAAAATTCTTTGAGAGAAACGACAGTGAGAACACAACTACACAGAATTTATGGCATGCAGCAAAGGCAGTGCTAAGATGGAAGTTCACAACGACATAGGGCTTCCTCAGAAAACAACAACTTCAAATAAACAACCTAACCTAAAATCTAAAGTAATTAGAAAAAGAAGAACAAACACAACCTAAAGTCATCAGAAGCAAAGAAACAATAGAGATCGGGAGGAATTAAATAACATAGGGACCAAAAAACAATAGAAAAATCAATCCAACCAAGAGTAGTTTTTTCTGAAAGAGTAAACAAAGTTGACAAGCCTCTAGCCAGGCTCACCAAGAAGAAAACAGAGAGGACACAAATGAAAAAATATATGAAATGAAAACGGAGAAATTACAGGCAGCAACACAGAAATCAAAACAGGGAGAGAGGGAGAGAATATTATGAGCAACTATATGGCAACAGATTGTACAAGATAGAAGAAAGTTTCTATAAGTACACAGTCCACCAGGATGGAATCAAGGGGAAATAAATCACTTGAACAGACTGATTACTAGAAGTGAAAGAGATTCTACAATAAAAACATCCGTACAAACAAAAGACCAGGACCAGATGTCTTGACTGGAGAATTCCACTAAACGTACAAAGAAGAAGACACACAGACCCTTCTCAAACTCTTCCAAAAGACTGAAGAGGAGGGAATACTCCCAAGCTCATCCAATGAAGCCAACATCCCCCTGATATTAAGACCAGGCAAATAAACTACCAAAAGAGATTACAGGCCAATATCACCGATAAACATAGATGCAAAAATCCTCAAGAAAATTTTAGCAAACGGAATCCATAACACATGAATAAGGTCATATACCATGACCGAGGTGGATTCATCCCAGAAACACAAGAATGGTTCAACATATGCAAATCAGTCAGCATCTTATACCACATCCAAAAGGGGACAAAAATCATATGACCATCTCAATAGATGCAGAGAAAGCATTTCATAAAATCCAAAACCCAGTTATGATTAAAAAAAAAAAAACTCTTACCAAAGTGGGTATAGAGGGAACATAGCTCAACATAATAAAAACTATTTATGAGAAACCCACAGCCAGCATAATAAGCAAAGGTGAACTTTCGAAAGACTTCCCACTAAAATCTGGAAGAAGACAAGATGCCCACTCTCACCACTTCTATTCAACGTAGACTTGGAAGCCCTAGCCACAGCAATCAGGCAAGAAAAAGAAATTAAAGGAAGCCAAACTGGAAAAGAAGAGGTAAATTTTCACTATATGCAGATGGCATGACCCTACATATAGAAACTCATAAAAGCTACACACAAAAACTATCAGAGCTGATAAAAGGATTCAGCAAGGCAGCAAGATACAAGATCAACATAGAAAAATCAGTGGCATTCCTTTATACTAACAAAGAAATATCAGAAAATGAAATTAAAGAAATAATTCCTTTGAAAATCACATCCAAAAAATAAAATATTTAGGAATGAATCTGACCAAGGAGGTGAAAGACATAGTTATGTAAAGAAGTACAAAACACTGTGAAGAAAATTAAAGACGACTTTAAAAATGGAAAGATACCCCATGCCCTTGGATTGGAAGAATTAACATGTGGGAGCTCACAGCTCTCTTTGCAGGCAGGGCTGAGGTCTCTGGGAAGCAGAGCCGTGGTCTAGAAGAAGACGAGACTGTTGGGTTTTCTCCTCGGCCTGGTGACCGCTGGCAAAGGTGACCTGGGTCTATGGGGATGGTTGTTACTGCCGATGACTGACTAGGGCTGATTCTCCTTGTCCCCAGGTGTCCTGTCCCAGGTGCAGCTGCAGAAGTCATGCCCAGAGCTGTTGAAGCAATTTCAGACCGTCATCCTCACCTACACTGTCTCTGGTTAGTCCATCACCAGTGGAAATGGTTGGAGCTGAGTCTGACTGCCTCCAACAAAGGGCTTGCAGCAGATGAGGTACATAACTTATGTTTGTAGCACAGGCTATGACCCATCCCTCAGAGCTTCAACTCCATGTTCAGAGGCACAGCCAATATCCAGTTCTCCCTGTGGCTGAGCTCGGTGACCACTGAGGACACGGCTGTCTATTACTGTGACGGAAGCCGTAATGAGGGGTGTCAGTGTGAACACAGACATATTTGTCCCTAATGAGAGACAAGAGCTGCTGGGCTGCAGGGGGCGCTCATGACCACAAGGGGGCGAGCAGGGTCCACAGAGACAGAGAAGTTCCCCTGGAGCAGGAGTAGGGGTGGGGATGTAAGGGGGAGGGGCTTCCTGCTGGAACTGGGGATTCCCTTTTCCCTTCTCTCAGATGGCCCCTAGGGACAAGTTAGACTTTGCTCTTTGTGACACACATCTCACTTTCTCGATGCATGACAAGAAGGAAGAAATAACATTGTTTATTTGCAGATGAGATTTGAACAGCCCTCAGGATCTTTTCACTCACCAGCTTACCATGGGACGCATATTCCTTCCTGGGAGATGATTCCAAGGATTCTCACGATCTGATCTTTGGGAGAAGTTTTTAGTTTATTTCAACACACATGGTCTTTAGAAGGAATGCAATCCTCCTACATGGACCTCTGCCCTCAGAGATGCATATACTCTCCCACATGGGCTTCTAACTTCAGACAGGACCCACCGATCCTCACGGGTTTGTGAACAGCCACCCAGGATCTCTGCCCATGTGAGTTGAAATTAACATTCTCTCATCACAATTAGACCTTCAAGCTCTTTCCATGACTCTTCCTGATCTGTGGCCTGCTAAGCAAGTTTATTGAGAATTCCCTCAGCTTTGAAATCAAATACAGATGCTCTTCCTAAGCCATTGACATCTAATCACCTCCACCTACTCTCTCACCGCCAATACTTTACCAAGCTGCCACTAGTAATTTTCCATCAACTCATCAACATACTTTTGGCTGTCAACCCTCACTTGTCCCTGTTGCACTTGGAATTGTGTTAAATCTCTCTGCACTGTTGAAATGGTCTTCAGTAACGTCTTCGTGCCACGTTTAAACAGCTGTCAGAGTTCTGCTGCAGCATCTTCAGCAGGACTGCATATCTATAGATGCCTGAACTTTTCACTCTGGATCCCAGATGCCCATCATTGAAGCCTCTGCCATCACTCCAGACTCCAGACCAGTTGGTTGGGGATCCATTCGTGAGTTCCGAATGGCTCCCATCTCTGGATGACAGTGTGTTGCAACACGTTAAGGACAGGCTCTGTGTCTCAGAATTCTACTTATACTCCTGAGGTGGGGTTAAGTCCCAGGCTTTATTGTTTTAACGTTAGCACTGATTTATGTCATGAGAAATTATCATTTTGACTTTGGTTAAATTATGATTCTTTGCCATTTAAAGATTCATTCTATATAGAAATCACATTTGGCTTTATTGTTTATTTCTTTAAAAGATCTCCTTCAGATTCCTTGTCACTGTTGCTCTTTTGCGCAAGGGAAGTGATCATCCTTTCAATTCCTCTCCTTAGAAGGCATCCGCTGACTGTACACTGCAGCCTTCAAACAAGTGCATGCTTGCATTTTCCATGTTCCTTGAGTTCATGATTTTACACACACTTTTGAAATTCGGTCTTCTTTCAGGAAGTGTAAGATTTCCCCAGAGTGGTTCATCATTACTTTAATAATTTCCCTCTCCATCACATCAGGTCCTTCTTCCCTTTTTTACCACCTTCCACCTGTACTTCCACTAACTTGATATCCTATTGATAGCCCTCCTCTTCTAAACCCTCTCTCCACCATTACTCTGCCCACTCCAAGTCATTTCCTTCCCCACTTATACCATTCCAACTCCTATATCCACTCAATATTTAGACTCAACATTCCAGGATGTGGCTTTTGAAGGACTCAAGAGACCCAGAACCTATCACCTCAGAATGAAAATCATAACTGGGAAACAGCAGTGTATGCCTGTAAATCTCCCAAACTTATGTGTTGAATCTCTAACCCCCAATATAATTGTATTCAGTTATAGTCATTTGGGAGGTTTTTAGGGTCGGATAAATCTCTGTCCTGGAGGAACTGTTGCAGTTATAAGAAGATGCAAAAGGGTTCTCTATGTCTCTCTCACACTCAGAATGCCATGTGAGGTCACAGCAAGAACTCAGTCATGAACAAGCCAGGAAAGAACTATCATAAGGAATCAAATTGTCCAGCACCCTTATCTTGGTCTTCCCAGCCTCTATTACTGTGACAAATAAATGTTCTATTGTTTCAATTACCCACTCTATGGTGCTTTGTCATGGAAGCCAAAGCTGACTAGGACACTGTCTCTAACATGACCCATCCATGTCCTCTCCACTCCCATCATCTCTGCTTCTCCCTTATCTCATTAAAACATTTTATCTCCCTTTCAGCTCCCTTGAATCTTTAGACATACCCATCCACACTCCACCTCCTCCATCCCTCTATCACCTCGGATAGGCCTTCCCTTGACACTCACCTTCCTGCAGTCACTCAAGGTTTAGTCCCTTTTTTCCCATCAGGGCTCAAGTGACACTCAATGACTCCAAAAGAAACCACCTTATGATGAAAAGTGTAACTGTGAACAGGCTGGAGAGCTTCTCCATTCAGATTGGTTTTGAAGACGCAGAGAGTCATTTGCATTTCCCAAGTTCCCAATCAAAACAGCATGGTATTGGTAAAAAAAAAAACAGACATGTAGAGCAATGGAACAGAATAGAGAGCCCAGAAATGAACCCACAAACTTTTGGTCGACTACTCTTTGACAAAGGATGCAAGAACATACAATGAAATAAAGACAGTCTCTTCAGCAAATGGTGTTGGGAAAACTGGACAACAGCATGTAAATCAATGAAGCTAGAACACTCCCTTATACCATGCACAAAAATAAACTCAAAATGGATCAAAGACTTAAACATAAGACAAGATACAATAAACCTCCTAGAAGAAAATGTAGACAAAACATTATCTGACATACATCTCAAAAATGTTCTCCTAGAATAGTCTACCCAAGAAATAGAAATAAAAGCAAGAATAAACAAATGGGACCTAATGAAACTTACAAGCTTCTGCACAGCAAAGGAAACCAGAAGTAAAACATAAGGACAACATACCGAATGTGAGAAAAGTTTTGCAAATGAAACCGACAAAGGCTTGATCTCTAGAATGTATAAGCAGCTCATACGACTTAACAAGAAAAAAACAAATCATCCAATTCAAAAATGGGCTGAAGACCTACACAAGCAATTCTCCAAGGAAGACATACAAATGATCAAAAGGCACATGAAAAAATGTTCACTATCACTAATTATTAGAGAAATGCAAATCAAAATTACAATGAGATATCACCTCACATCAGACAGAATGTCCATCATTCAAAACTCTACAAATGACAAATGCTGGAGAGGCTGTGGAGAAAAGGGAACACTCCCACACTGCTGGTGGGAATGCAGTTTGGTGCAGCCACTGTGGAAAACAGTACAGAGATTCCTCAAAAGACTAGGAATAGACTTACCATTTGACCCAAGAATCCCACTCCTGGGCATATATCCAGAAGGAATGCTTCTTGAAAATGACGCCTGCACCCCAATTTTCATAGAAGCATTATTTACAATAGTCAAGACATGGAAACTGCCTAAATGTCCATCAACAGATGACCGAATAAAGAAGATGTGGTATATTTATATGATGGAATACTATTCAGCCACAAAAACGACAACATAATGCCATTTGCAGCAACATAGATGCTCCTGGAGAATGTCATTCTAAGTGAAGTAAGCCAGAAAGAGAAAGAAAAATACCATATGAGAGCGCTCATATTTGGAATCTAAAAAAAAACCAAACAAAGCATAAATACAGAACAAAAATAGACTCACAGACATAGAATACAAACTTGTGGTTGCCAAGGAGGTGGAGGGTGCGAAGAGATAGCCTGGGATTTCAAAATTGTTGAATAGATAAGGAAGATTATACTGTATACCACAGGGAAATACATACAAGTTATTGTGGTAGCTCACAGAGAAAAAAAAATGTGACAATGAATATATGTATGTTCATGTATAACTGAAAAATTGTGCTCTAAGCTGGAATTTGACACAACATTGTAAAATGATTATAAATCAATGAACTATGTTAAGAAAACAAACAAATAAGCAAAACATAAATACGAAAGAGAAACAGACTCATAGTCATAGAACACAAACTTGTGGTTGCAAAGGGGGTGGGGTTTGGGAAGGGATAGACTGGGATTTCAAAATGTAGAATAGATGAACAAGATTATACTGTATAGAACAGGGAAATATGTACAAGATCTTCTGGTAGCTCACAGAGAAAAAATGAGACAATGAATATGTATATGTTCATGTATAACTGAAAAATTGTGCTCTACACTAGAAATTGGCACAGCACTGTAAAATGATTATAAATCAATTAAAAATGTCAAAAAACTAATCAACTACAGAGAAACAAAGGAGAAAAAAAGGAAAGCATGGAGATTAAACAATATGCTAGTAAAAAACAAGTGGGTCAACAATGATATCAAAGTTGAAATTAAAAAAAACCTTGAGACAAATGAATATAAAAGCACAACCACACAAAATTGATGGGACACAGCAAAGGCAGTGCTAAGAGGGAAGTTTATAGCAATACAGGCCTTCCTCAAAAAAGAATAACAATCTCAAATAAACCATGTAACACACCAGCTAAAATAACTAGAAAAACAAGAACAGAAAACCCCAAAAGGCAGCAGAAGGAAGGAAATTATAGAGATCAGGGAGGAAATAAACAAAGTAAAGATTAAAAAAAAAAAAAGTAGAAAGAAATCAATCAAACCAAAAGCTGGTTTTCTGAAAAAGTAAATAAAATCGACAAATTCTGGCCAAACTCACAAAGAAGAAAAAAGAGAGAGCACAAATTAGCAAAATAAGAAAAGAAAATGGAGAAATTTCAACAAATAAAATAGGAATACAGAATATACGAGAATACTATGAAAAACTATATGAAACCAAACTGGATAACCTAGAGGAGATGGACAAGTTTCTGGAAACATACAGTCCACCAAGACTGAATCAAGAAGAATCTGAACACTTGAACAATCCGATCACTATAAAGGAAACAGAAATAGCAATAAGAAACCTCCCTACAAATTAAAGTCCAGGACCGGACAGCTTCACTGGGGAATTCTACCAAACATACAAAGAAGTACCCATACCAGTCCTTCTCAAACTCTTCTAGACGATTGAAAAGGAGGGAATACTCCCAAACTCACTCTATGAAGCCACCATCACCCTGATACCAAGACCAGGCAAAGACACTACCAAAAAAAAGAGAATTATAGGCCAATATCACTGATGAACATAGACGCCAAAATACTCACCAAAATATTAGCAAATAGAATCCAATAACACATAAAAAGATTATACATCATGACCAAGTGGGGTTCATTCCTGGGACACAGGGTGGTTCAACATATGCAAATCAATCAATGTAATACATCACATCAACAAGAGAAAAGACAAAAACCACAGGATCATCTCAACCGATGCAGAAAAAGCATTTGATAAAATTCAACACCCATTTATGATAAAAACTCTCACCAAAGTGGGTATAGAGGGAACATATCTCAACATCATAAAAGCTATATATGACAAACCTACAGCCAGCAGAGTACTCAATGGTGAAAAACTCAAAAGTTTCCCACTAAAATCGGGGACTAGACAAGGATGCCCACTATCACCCCTCCTGTTCAACATAGCCTTGGAAGTCCTAGCCACAGCAATCGGGCAAGAGAGAGAAATAAAAGCGATCCAAATTGGAAGAGAAGAGGTAAAAGTGTCACTATATGCCAACGGCATGTTACTATATGTAGAAAACCCTAACAGGTCCACACAAAAACTACTAGAGCTGATTGAAGAATTCAGCAAGGTAGCACGTTACAAAATTAACGTTCAAAAATCAGTTGCATTCCTTTACACTAACGATGAGTCAACAGAAGAAGAAAGTAAAGAAACAATCCCCTTTAAAATAGCACCCAAAGTAATAAAATATCGGGGAATAAATCTAACCAAGGAGGTGAAAGAATTATACACAGAAAACCATAAACCATTGATGAAGAAAATTAAAGAACACTTTAAAAAATGGAAAGATATTCCATGCTCTTGGATTGGAAGAATGAATAATGTTAAAATGGTCACACTGCCCAAGGCAATCTACAGATTGAATACAATCCCTGTCAAATTACCCAGGACATATTTCACAGAACTAGACAAATCATAATAAAATTTATATGGAACCATCAAAGACCTAGAATTGCCAAAGCATTACTGAAGAGAAAGAAAGAGGCTGGAGGAATAACTCTCCCAGACTTCAGACAACACTATAGAGTTACGGTCATCAAGACAGCATGGTATTGGTACAAAAACAGACATATAGACCAATGGAACAGAATAGAGAGCCCAGAAATGAACCCACAAACCTTTGGTCAACTAATCTTCGACAAAGGAGGCAAGAATATACGATGGAATAAAGACAGTCTCTTCAGCAAATGGTGTTGGGAAAACTGGACAGCAGCATGTAAAGCAGTGAAGCTAGAACACTCCCTAAACCATACACAAAAATAAACTCAAAATGGATCAAAGACTTAAACATAAGACAAGACACAATAAACCTCCTATAGGAAAACATAGGCAAAACATTATCTGACATACATCTCAAAAATGTTCCCCTAGAAGAAATAAAAGCAAGAATAAACAAATGGGACCTAATGAAACTTAAAAGCTTTTGCACAAAAAGGAAACCATAAGCAAAACAAAACAACAACTTATGGAATGGGAGAAAATATTTGCAAAAGATGAACTGACAAAGGCTTGAACTCCAGAGTATATGAACAGCTCATAGGGCTTAATAAGAAAAAAACATACAACCCAATCCAGAAATGGGCAGATGACCTATTCTCCAGTGAAGACATATGAATGATCAACAGGCACATGAAAAAATGCTCAATATCACAAATTATCAGAGAAATGCAAATCAAAACTACAACGAGGTATCACTTCATAAGAGTCTGCTGTGGTTGGAGTAGAAGCTGCCAGGCTGTTATAAGCCACAATGTGAGCAAGGTGGGACTGGAGTGCTCCCTCGGGGAAAGGAACCACAGCAGGTTCCTGCCCTGGAGCTGTCTGCTGGGCCATGTGACTCTGCAACTCTGCCTGCCACCTGGTGCACACGCCCAAAGAGCTCACTGTTGCTGGCGCTGCCCTCAGGGGCCAGCCCATTATGGGAGAACCTGTATCCACTCAGGCCTCCCTCAGGCATGCATGTGCAGCTCAGGCCCCAGAACTCACCAGCACGAGAACCTGCCAAAGATCCATCACTGCACCTGCTGTGGAAGCACCAGTAATGGGCTCAAATGTCAGCACAGCTTCTGCATATACAAACCCATAAATTTTGCCAACCCCAGTGGCCAGGCCCTTGCTTTGCTATAAGCATGCCAACAACAGGGCTCCTCAGGTCGATCCATGCTCCATCCTGCACACATCCCAGCCACAGACTGGGCCACATTCCAGGCCCTTTGGGCTGTCCCCACACAGCCAAACTAAGTCTCCTCCCTGGGTCTGTTTCCTGAAGTCTGAGTTTCAGCACCCAAGCCCTGGGCAAACCAGGAGGTGGGTGTCTCAGGCTGGGATGTGCAATGAGATGACCAAGACCATCTGTGATGATCTCCCTCTTCCCTGAGGGGCACAACGCAGCTCCCACACTCACCTCGAGCCCCTGGAGTTCTCCCCCTGTCCTGGTGGGAAGACTTTCAGCCAGCAGAGGAGGCTTCCAGGATGAGGGGTCATTTCTCCTCTCATAGCTCCCTCCTGGGTTGGGGAGGGTGCAGCTTACAGCCCAGTTCTCTTCTTTGCCCTGTTCCCTTTGTCGTACCCTGTAATGTGGGGCTCTTTCTTGCAGCTCTGGTTGTCTCAGATCTTCTGCAGGCTGTCGGAAGGCACGCTGTGAGAACTGTTGCACACACCTAATGTGTCTGGGTGTGTCTATGGGAGAGTTGAGCCCCACGTCCCTCTACTCCACCATCTTGATCTCCTCCCATCTCCCCTGGTTTCTTACAATAAAATATGAGAAGAGAGAAAACTGACTTAAAGACATAATTGATATTGGAGAAACCGTAACAGGTTTGCCCAGTTTTGATAAGGAGATGACCATCGACTGCCCACCTTAACCAAACTTAGGAGTTATTTCCCTAGAGGACCTGAGGAGAAGCCAGGCCAATTTTCCACCACAGTGGAAGAACAACCCCGGGGGCACTTTGGAGCTCTTTGAGGCTGGCCCTCTCATCACAGACCAGAGTGTGAAAGCCTGAAGGCAGGATGGAGACAAAGCGGGGCCCAGCTGGCCAGCCCCGCCTCATATCAAGGGCTCTGAAAGTGGTCCGTCCTAGCCGTGCTCCTCGTCTTGATCGAGGGCTCCCCAGCCTTCACAACCGTGAGAAATAACTTCCCACGTTTGGAAACTGCCCAGGTAGTGGCATTTCATTGTAGCCAACGGAAGCGGACTAGCGCTCTGTGACGCACCATCTCTGACGGGTGTAAGAAGACCGGCGTCTTCCAGTTTTTCAGCTTTTTGCTTCAGCTGCACGGGAGTGCTGACTTACGAGCCTCTTACGTGCTCAACCAGAAACCAAAACTCTGTTTGTCATGTTTGAATAATGAAGCTGTTATTTCTCTTCCTATGATTCATTACTTCTTTACTTTTGTGAGTCCCATCAGAAATGTTGACTAAAGTCCTGCTGGCAGCTGTTTGTCTCATTCATGGCTTCCAAGGAAAGTCATTTCCCTTTATTTTTCTTTTTTCATTTGTGATTCTTCCTTTATTTTGTATTTATTGTTTAACATTTTTTATTGATTTATAATCACTTCACACAGTTGTGCTAAATTCTAGTGCAGAGCACAATTTTTCAGCTATACATGAACATGCATATATTCGTTGTCCCATTTTTTTCTCTGTGAGCTGCAAGATCTTTTCCCTTTAAAGGGGATGTTCTTGGTTAATAGATAGCCTTTATTTGAATAATTAAAGCTTATTTTTACATGACTCTTGCATGATTTTTTCTTAAGTCCAATGACTTGAAGTGTTAAATCCAGTCATATGAACTTCAACTGATTAGTAATAAAAAAGAGACTGCAGGGACAACGTGGAGCCACAAAACCATGACTTGACACCTAAATTAATCACATCTTAACCTCTCCCAGGAGTGGAGCCTTCAGACAGTGGATTTGAAATAGCCTGGTCAGCACTAATGCGATTGTCTACCTAATGGACTCCTTCTGTCCCCCACAGGAAGGTGACATTGCCTGAAAGGTCCGCTGTTGGCAGTGACTTCCTTGATACCCCCTTCTGTTTACACGAGTTTTTCATTTTGGGCAGCCCTTCAGAGCTCCTTTCTGTCTGCTTGATGGATGCTGCCTGCGTCATGAATCATAAAGCAAATGAGATCTTTAACGTTTACACAGTTGACTTTTATTTAATTAGACAACACTGTGTTGTAACATGTGCTTTTCCCCCCTTAAACTTTTATTTAGTTTTATTCTTACTGACGTATAGTCGGTTGACAATGCTGTGTCCATTT
This sequence comes from Vicugna pacos, assembly GCF_048564905.1. NCBI lineage: Eukaryota > Metazoa > Chordata > Mammalia > Artiodactyla > Camelidae > Vicugna > Vicugna pacos. The sequence continues at coordinate 95,779,946 of NC_132992.1, read as the reverse complement.
CTAGTGTACAGCACAATGTTTCGGCCCTACATACACATTCATGGGTTGGTTTTTATATTCTTTTCCATTTCAGGTTACTACAAGATATTGAATACAGCTCCCTGTGCTTTGAAGAAGAAACCTTGTTTATCGATTGTATATACAGGAGTTAGTTTCCGCAAATCTCTGACTCCTAACTTGCCCCTTCCCATCCCCTTGCCCCCCGGTAACCATGGGTTTGTCTTCTGCGTCTGTGCATATGTTTCCGCTTTGACAATAAGTTCGTCTGTGTCTCTTTTTCAGATTCCACATAGGAGTGATCTCGCGTGATATTTCCTGTCTCTTTCTGGCTTGCTTCACTTAGAATGATGATCTCCAAGCCCATCCGTGTTGCTAACATGCAGTTTTCCTGTGGACAGTTATGTTTGTTTCATCAACACTTCTTTAGGATGTATGCATTTGACTCCATCAGACACACGATTCAAGGTGACCGGATCCAAATGTGGAAGTTTCCCTGCACTGGCACCACTTGTCCACTGGAGAACGAGAGAAGAACAGGGCATCACGGACACTGGTCCACAGGGGCTCTGACCAACCAGGTTTGCTCTTCCAGATTCCCTACTCCTGCCTCAGCACCTGCTTCTGTGACCTTTGCACAGGAACCTGCCCTTTGCAGTGGCCTTCATGACCCTGCCCTGAGCCCCTTGACTATGTTCTCCGAGGCTGGAGACCCACTGGGGCTGTAGATCAGGTGTGACCCTTCCATCATTTTAGAGGCTCAGCTAGGGGCATTAATTGTGCACCAGCCCCAGCAAACACTCCTCAGCAAAAGCCTAGGCCCTTCTAACTGTGGCCTCTGGAGGGTTCTTCTTGCTGGGAGAACATGCAAACCTGAGCTGGAAGCACTTCCCAGGCTCTGCTCTAGTTTTTTGGCTTTTGTTCTGTTTATCAAAGCAAGACACACACCCAGGCCTTGGATTAGTGTAGCACTATCCAGTTGCAGATACGGTGAGGAAGATACACTTGGGGCCCATTTCTGCAAATATCAGCCCATGGGTATGTCACATATAGGAACGGCACATGTGGAGGGCTTTGGGGTAGCTGTGATCCTGTTGGTGTGGCTTGTCTTCAGTGGACAGCTCCGGTCAGAGGACCCTAAAGGAGAGGGGAGGCGCCTTCAGAGCCCCAAACGCTCAGAACACACCACGGGTGTCGAGTCAGTGCGCATGGCAGCTCCAGGGCAGGGGGAGCCTGGTGGTTTCATCAAACCCTTGCTTGGGGTCTCCCGCAGAGGGTGTGGTTCAGAAAGGACAATCCACTATTTCTAGAGAGGGTGTCAGGTGTGTATGGTGTCTCAGAAGTGATCGAGCCAGGGAGCAGCCGTTAAGACTGGACGAGGGACACTGAGTGGTAGCCGCCCTGTGACCCTCCACTGTAGGGGTGGGGCTTGTCTGCAGGGGGGCTCAGGACCCACCCAGCTCAGGGCTCCAGCCCAGGAGCAGGTGCAGGGGGAGCTCAAGAGGGATTTCCTCTCCGGTTTCTAGTCTTTCCCTTTAAAAAAAAATCCAAAATAGAAGTTGGCAAGTGCAGCCATGGTGTCCTTAAGTGCACTATTCTATGTTAAGAACTTACTTGACTCAAGGCAGTGAAAAGCAGATTTGAAAGAGGTTCCTTGGGGCTTTGTTTTCAGGAGAAGCTAGAGAGCCGGGTGGCGCATGCACTCAATGAGAGCAACATTTCACGGGACACCGGAAACCCAGGATTAAGACACTCAAATATCAGAGTCCAGAGCAGGTGCAGCCGATCCGTGTCGTTCAAAACTGCGTTCACAGTGAGAGGCTTGTTCTGAGTATGCTTGCCCCTCAGGGTGAGGAACTCGGCCGGCACGGAGGTCAGGGATGTGGCAGGGGTCACACCCTCAAACAGGCGTGAGGACGTACGCCCTCGGCACCCCGGGACTGTGTGGGTTTGGTGTCGTCTGTTGCCTCCCCTGATGCGTCCCTTTGTGATAAGAAATATCCTGCTTTATGAATATGCAAATGAGATGAGGAGTACCAGGTTGAACATGTGAGGATCTGAGCCCTGTGGGCATCATCCAGCAACACGCCCTCCTCCACAGGAGTCCTGGGAGCTCAGCCCTCACCATGGACGGGACCTGGACAATCCTCTTCCTCCTGACAGCAGTCACAGGTTAGAGGCCCTCGGCCCCTGGGTTGAGGAGGGCCAACCAGTGGGGATTCCAGCCACTCTTGCCTCTTCTCCACAGGCGTCAGCTCGCAAGTGCAGCTGGTGCAGCCACGGGCTGAGCTGAGGGCGCCTGGGGCCTCGGTGAAGGTCTCCTGCAAGGCTTCTGGATACACCCTCACCAGCTGTGCTGAGCTGGGGGCGACAGGCCCCTGGAAAGGGACTGGAGTCTATGGGATGGATCAACACCGACACTGGGAAGCCAACATATGCCCAGGGCTTCTCGGACCGATGTGTCTTCTCCATGGACACTTCCATCAGCACAGCCTATCTGCAGATCAGCAGCCTGAAGTCTGAGGACACAGCCACGTGTTACTGTGCGAGAGACACAGTGTGACCACCCACATCTGGAGGGTGTCTGGAACCCCAGAGGACAGGGCAGCTGTGCTGGGCTGGGGCAGCGACAGGAGCACCTTGGGTGCAGCCTTCCTTTGACTTCAGGTTATGAATTTAAAGCTGAGAAAACAAGGGAACCTAGCTTTGGGATTGTCAACAAACGTTTTTAGTGCTAGTTTGGAAAACCAGCTCTTGGGAGGGGAGGAGTAGGGAAACAGAACACGGCACCTGTTCTGGTGCTGCTTCCTGGTCTCCTTGGTGTAAATACTGTCACCGTGGGGGATGGGCGTGAGGCCACTGAACACGCAGTGCTCGGAGGGTGCTGGGTCCTCTCTCCTGAGCAGCCAGCTAACTCCCACGTGGTCAGAGACGATGACCTTCAGTCTAGTCTGTGGGTGACACCTGGAAGGACGTTGGCAGGTGGAGAAGAACACGAGGTCCTTGACATGTCACCCTCCGTTGTCACTGGAAATAAGACTCGTGGTCAAGGACGTGTGTGCAGATCTTGCGTGTAAGTGGCGGTGGCAGCTCTGAGAAAATCACCACAACAGGGGACTAAAACACGGACTTTGGAAGTCAGAATTGGGAAATCTGTTACACTGGGCCTAAATCAAAGTGTCATCACAGGCCAGGCTTCAAGATGGTGGAGCAGAAGGAGGCAGCGCTCACCGTCTCCCACGAATACATCAGAACCCGCATCTGCATCGGAAACAGTTCTCACAGGCCATCTGCCGAACACGGCAGAGTATCTCTTACGATCGCAACTGGAAGGGAAAATTCCCACAAAACTGGGTAGGGGAATAAAAAGAAAAATAGAAAGGAAACTGGGGAGGGACATGTCCCCCTGGGGAGTGGGTGGCCGAGAAGGAAGAGCACCCTCTCCCTACGACGCCCCTTCTCCCGCAGGGTGGCCAGCTGGGACAGGAAGGGAGCTTCAGAGGTCGGAGGGAAAGCGGCAACATGTGGCAGACAGAATGGAGGGAAACGACAGAGAGGGTCCGGGTAATCCCCAGCCCAGGACGTGCGCTGGGAGTGCAGGCCGGGACCAGGCGCTGGAGTTCAGGCCTCCGAGGATGGACGCAGGGAGAGGACCTGGGTGGACTGTGCAGAGATAGCCCCAGGGGGCTGGAGGGTGGTGCCTCCTGAGGCTCGGAGAGCGTGCAGAACAGCCCGGGTGCACCATAGCAGTCTCCACTGCGGGCACACGCGGAAGGAGGGGCCCTTCACAGCCCAGCCATAGCCACCGCCAGACCAGAGGGCAGTGCTGGGCACCAGTGTCGGCACTGCTCCCTTGTGAGTGGAGGGGCAGGGTTCAGACGCAGCCGTCTCCCCGGCTTGCTCTGGGCGGGCACAATCGCTGGTGCATGGGTCTGTTGGCAGCTGCACTGAGCAGTCCTAGGTGACCCTGATTCACCTTTGAACTGAGTAAGCCCCACCTCACGTGTGATGTGCAGACTTGCAGCGAGGACCCTGAGGCCCAGAGAGTCGTGCAGTTCTGAGGTGCAGCCCCCTCTTTACTCCTACTTCTCCACTTGAAAGTGCCACTATTGACGCAGGTACTTTAGACTCTGTGTCCTGTACCACGGGTGTCTTAGGAGAAACGTTTCCGCAGACACGGAGCAGGCAGGCTTCTTCCAGCTAGGTCTCACGCTGAAGGCCTAGCTGCTCAGGAAGAACTAAAGCGGTAAGTATGTTCACAACGTAGTTTAATAACGGGGATGGGATCTTGAGCAGGACTTTCCTTTGTTTTAGGGTTGGATGTACATATATGAAAATGTAGGTAGGAAAACGCACCTTTAAATAGGAAAATATGATTTTAAACTGATGAGTGGATATATTTTTGCGCCTTTCTTTGAATTTGAGATGATTGCGATGCTATAACTTCCTTCTAGCGCATTTTCACTGATCTATGAAATTATGTGTGTGTGTGTGTATCTGCGGTCTGCTCATCTAGCTCAGCTTGTACCCAATCGGGCTGATTTGGGGACTGTAAACACTAAGCGTGCAACTTAGAGGAACTGGAAGTCAGATCCCAATATGTTCTGGTAAGCCACTCCATTTTCTACAATGTATATATTTAACTGTGCATATGAATCAGGACATATCAGTTGCATGCTTCACATCTGTGCAGGTCATTATATGTCAACTACAGTTCAGTAAAACTATACAAATCAACAAATGCATAATTAGCAGGGAAAGATGGCAGAGACACAGACAATGGCACAATATGCACATGCACAGACCTGACCCACTCCACATGCCGCCAGTAAACACTAAATGCAGCAACTCACACACGTTCCCGTGACAAGTAAGAGACTCTGCAAAGCCAACTGGGCAACACTAGCTCTGTCCTGGAGTTGCTTAATCACAGCAGTTGGGTCCAGCGAGGAGCACAGAGAAATGAGGTTGATCTCACCTCAAGTGTGCTCTCAGACTCATCAGAAAAGCTCTTTGGTCCCGTTAGATTCTCAACATGAAATGGGGCTAAAACTGATAGCGACATCAAATTCTTCGTGTGTACATATAAAAGGAAATAAGGTAACAAGTGCTAAGTGCTTATCAAAGCACAATATCATATGAAAATCGATAATTTCTGGAAGTTTGTTGTTGGCACAACCTGCCCAGGACAGCCCATTGACTGGGTCACTGCCTACTCTGCAGGAGTCCAAGCCAGGAACCTGAAATATAGTGAGATAACATGCAAATAGGGCCTCCCTCTGAGGATAAAGCCACCCAGCCCTGGCCCTGCAGCTGTGGGAGAGGAGCCCCAGCCCGGGATTCCCAGCTGCTCCCATTCTCTGATCAGGACTGAGCACAGACGACTCGCCATGGAGCTGGGGCTGAGCTGGGTGGTCCTGGCTGCTCTTCTACAAGGTAATTCATGGAGAACAAGAGCTTCTGAGGATGTGGGTGGTCGTGAGTGAGGGAATCACAGGACGTGGGACAGCCTCCTGACCAGGATGTCTTTGTGTTTGCAGGTGTCCAGGCTGAGGTGCAGCTGGTGGAGTCTGTGGGAGGCTTGGTGCAGGATGGGGGGTCTCTGAGACTCTCCTGTGCAGCCTCTGGACGCACATTCAGTAGATCTGCCATGAGGTGGTTCCGCCAGGCTCCAGGGAAGGAGCGCGAGTGGGTCTCATGTATTAGTAGTAGTGATGGTAGCACAAACTATGCAGACTCCGTGAAGGGCCGATTCACCATCTCCAGAGACAACGCCAAGAACACGCTGTATCTGCAAATGAACAGCCTGAAACCTGAGGACACGGCCGTGTATTACTGTGCGCACACTGTGAGGGGAAGTCATTGTGAGCCCAGAAAAAAACCTTACCCCCTGGGGCATCCACAGCCCCCAGGGGGTGCTCACGACCCACCAAGGGCAGGGCTGAGCCCCATGAGCAGGTGCAGAGGTGTGGGAGGTGTTTGCAGTTAGAATCCTTGGTTTCCTTTTCCCGCCCATCAACTCTACTACAGACCCTCTGCTGGATTCTAAATTTTCAGTGTTGAGGTATGTGTTGCTTTCTGACAATAATATTTGTAATCAGGATGTATTTTTACAACTGAAAAAAAGCTCCAAACAATGTTAAACTTTAGTATAATTTTAAAGGTGACTCAGCAATTTTCAAACATGACGAATACCCTGAGAAGGCACAGGCACCGATAAAACACATGTAAACAGTTACACATCTTTGTCTCTTCTCCCGGGGCAGGAGGCTGCACACCCTGCATCCTTCTGTCAAAGGGCACACAGGGTTTGCAGTGAGCAGGATGCACGTCACAGACGCCAGCTCCAGACTGCCCAGGACTGCGTGTGCAGGGATCCTCATTGCTCACGGAGTCCAGGGTCTACAGATCACATCTGGGAAAAATTTATTTCCAGCTCAAAATGAAAAATGTTGCATTTTCTGAACTCCTGGACATTTACAACGTGGGCAGCACTTTGAATCCCCAGCCCACTAACATTCCCACCTGAGGTCGGTCGGGGTGATGCTCTGCCCTCTTGTTTCAAGTCCCATCACGTAAATGAGTCTCCTTCCAGGTCCAGTTAGTGCCATGTTTTTGACACTCTCTGGTATATGTAGGAATTTTTCCTGTTTCAAATGGCCCATGTGCAGTCCTGAAGTGCGGTCCAGTGTCCCTGAGCACAAAGTGCTGTGAGCTGACTTAAGGAGAAAGTATTTCGAACAGACAAGATCCATTCAGGCATGAACTATACTGGTGGGGGCTGTGAGCTTGATGATACTGTTTAAAAAATAAACATTATTTTTCTAAATGTAATACAAGTCTCACGTTGGGTGTTTGAGTCAGCCTTGGAAACTTGGCTCAATTCCAAACACAGACGGTAAAATGGAGATTTATGGCCAAGAAGATGGTGATGCTGACCCGGTGGAAAATGACTGTGAGGAGACTTCAAGGTCAGAGGGATTCTGGGCAGACTGTCTCCAGAGGATTCTTGATGAAGGAGGCCAGGGTGGTCAGATGTTCCCTGGGAGATGGTGGATTTGGTGAATTAGATCAAATATTGAGTGTGATCAGATTTCCAAGGTAAGGAGTCTCACTAACCTGACTCAGCAGGTTTCTTGATAAAATTGGGACATGCAAAGATGGACACAGAATCCTGTAGGCCCAGAGAAAAGCATCTCAAGATGCCTGAGTGATGAATGGACAGAGGGTCATTGTCGACTCCAGAGTCAGGGTTCTTATCTTCACTGACATGATTCTCTGAGAGCCGAAGGTTTAATCCAAAGGGACACGGACTCCTTCTGCTCATTCCTCCTCTTGATGGCTCATCTCAGCTGTGAGCACCTCCTGGGTCTGCCGAACACTGACCTCTGTGGATGGTGCTGTGAAGTGATTGTGTCTCTGTGTTTCTAGTCCCCAGGAGTCCTGTCACGGGTGCTGGAGAAGGAGCTGGGCAGGAACATTGAAGACCCTCCAACTCACCTACTCTGTTTCAGGGCCCCGCCACCTCCATCAAACACAGTGGTTACTGGTGGCTCTGGGTCTGTCTCACCCCAGTGAAAGGACTGTGTGACTTGAGTGCTTTGGGCTTGGGGGTAGCACAGTGTAAGCCCTATGTCTCCAAAAAGGCCCCTCCATCTCCAGAGACACATTGGGGAATTGTTCTCCCTGCAGCACAGCTCTGGGGTCTCTGAGGACACAGCCATGTGTCATTGTCCCAGGAGGCAGAGTGAGGGAGGGGAGGTCAGGTGACCCAGACACAACCAACCCTGCAGGGAGGGCTGAGGCCACCCTGGGGCACCCAGGGTCATGAGGAAACCAGAGGACCCGTTTCAGGGCAGGTGCAGAAGCAGCCGTGGACGGGTTCCCTCCCAGAGACAAAGGATCCTCCGCTGGTTCACCATCTCCCCTGGGAGCCGATCCATAATGTTTCCAGGGAAACTTCCTGATCTGAACTTGGGCCTTTTTCATGGCGTCAGGCTTGTCTGTGTTTTATTCCTCATCTAACTTAGGAATAGACACACAGAAATATTTCTCCATGGGACTTTACTTGATATTCATCCACTAACTATACTTTCTAGTCATCAACTTTACAGATACTTAATGACACAAATGACACTTCTGTGCATCCTCGAGTCTGCCCTCCAGCTTCCAATGTATTTCCAGGCATTTCATCCTCGACAGTGTCTCCTGTCTTGTTTCCTGCAGTGCCATTCCCTAGAATAGCATGAGGAATGTTGTATATTTGGAAAATGATGTCTGTGTGAAAGTGGAGTCATTTGTCCCCAGAGGACATTTTGAAATGTCTGGAGACAGGTTGGGCTGTCACATGTGGGGTGGGCTGCAGGTGCCCAGTTCCCTAGTGGGCAGAGTCCATCAATGTGGCCGTGCATCCCACACTGCACACGGCAGCTCCCACAACAGGAAACCAGCCTCAAATGCCAATAATGGTGAAAAACTATGATAAAAAATTTGTATGTTGTCCAATTCATATCACTGTTGACATACGGAATGTACATTTGCTGTGTGTAAAGTATTCTCACTTAATGGAGAGGGCAGACACCAGACTTTGATCTTCAGTACACTCAGTGTCCACATTACACACTCTTCACACAGGCGTTCCTGATCTGTGGGCAGGAGGGCCCAAAGCATGGACATAGAAGACAAGGGGGCCCCAGACAAGACCCCAGGACTGGGGAGGGGCTCGTGGTTCTCATGGATTATGGGACCTGGATGTCAGAGCTGTCTTTTCTGAGCCCGAGTCCGCAGAGGCCCCGACAGGGCCCAGGCTGGACTGGATTCTTGTAATATTTAAAATTTCCTGTCTTTGTATCTGTAATAACAGAGGATTTTACCTCAGAACAATAATTTATTACAACATTAATAGATGTTTCACATATGAGACATGTAGAAAATTGTTACTTGTTTTACAACTGTAATAGCAGTGGTTGTAATTTTTAAAAGCGTATCAGTATATCCAACACTCATGCTCTTGTATCCCTGCCCCGCTGTGACCCACCCTGACAGAAATCACTAGACCTTCCCCAGCACCCACATCCTCTCCCACTCAGGAGCCACAGCTCACCTTCACCTCCCCTCACCCCCTGCAGGCTGGTGGGGGCCACCTTCTCTCCTCTGAGCATGGATGTGACCAGGAATGTGTGTGGAGGTGGGAGCTCACGTCCAGCCCAGTGACCTCCTCAGCAAATTACAAGAAAATCCAAAGAAAGTAAGGGAGATAAAAGTCAACATTCTCATGGGAAGCTAGCTTTTTTTGATGAAAAACAATTAGATGAGCAGTTGTTTCAATAACGAAAGTGGGCTTACTCTGAACCAGTAAACAGCTTCAGTATGGGGTCTGCAACCCTGATGAGCCACATGCATGTCTTCAGTAAAAGGAGAACGCCTCCTTCATCAAGGGGGGAAGGGAGCTGAGAGAGCCTGAGGGAACCAGAGTCCGTGCATTTCTCTCAGCTGAGTCCTGCCCAGGAAAGACAGGGAAGCCTTGCTTCCCCCAGCTGGGCTCTGAGGCCATCAAAGGGCATGAGAGCTCCCCCTGTTCACCCAGTTTTACTAAACTGAGGTTTTCGTTATATTTTACCTTTTGCCATTTGATCAAGGTTTTTTCTGCAGCCTTCATTCGCTGTAAATGAAGTTTAAGAATCAGCATGTGTCCTTCTAGGTGTCTCACCTACACTGTGACAGAGATGGTTTGCCACGTTAAGAAAATAAAAGGTGGACACGGTTTCCCATTCCATCCTGCACCTCTGCCCTACAATTGAAATGCCCTGTGTCAGCTTGTTTGTAAACTAGCTTTAAAAGTGGCCCAGGTGGAATGAACATATGAAGCAAAACTGTAATTTTCTTTTAAAATGATTTGCAGTTCATTGAAATAAACATGAACAGATTCACCAGATTTTCATGGGAGACCTGAATTTTTATTCCAAATGAAAGTGTTGAGAAAGTCTCAGGAATTGCCCAATGAATTTGCCTAGTTGCTGATAGAGAATTTTTATATAACAAGTTCATGGACTCTTCTGGCTGAAATTCTAAACACCTTTTAGGATTCTCCCAGTAAGCGGTTTACAAAAGTGCTAGGTGTGACTTCAACAACTGCAGGACCAGGACAATGTAAGTCAGAGAAGCCGGGCTGAAGACTCTGAGGGGCCACATTAAATTACTCTGTGAGGAACGTTGGTTTGGAAAATCTTTGACTACAGTTCAGTTTTAGTCCAGAAAAAAAGAAATGAGGAGATGGTCCTCTGGGTCCTCATAGGGATGAAGTTTAAGATAACAAGACCTGACAAGTTGGAGGAATAGAATATGGGGAGAATTTCAGAGGAAGTGGGAAGTTTGTGGAGACACTGACTGTGGAAGACCTGAGGGTACAGGGGAGGTGCAGGAGTAAGAGGGGAGGGAGGCATTGGTGCTGGAGGGAAGCCTGAGACACACAGCCCAGGGAAGGGGAGCCCGGGCTTCAGAGGCCCTGTTTTCTTTCCTTAATCCCTGTTTGCCCCAGTTAATCTTATGATCACATTTTAGGACAGGTAACTTAAGGTTCCTAAACATGTTTCTAAGGCACAGAATAATGAGGGAAATAGGTTTTCCATTAAATTTTGAAGATTTCTCACAGTTCTCCAACTTGGTTTTAAGAAAAGTAAGTTTGAGATTTTCTAAAGTCCCCCATAATGACCATTGACATGTATATTTAATAGAAGCATGAACCGCCTTTGGCCAGGTCTGTCCATTTCACTACAAATTTCCTTAAGGGAGGACCCTGGGTTTAAAACAAAAACTCAGCTGTGGTTCCTACTGCAGAAGTGACCTCAAAGTACTAAGATAACTTGTACCCCATTTCTCAAGGTGATTTCTGGAGAATAAAGGAATAATTTCCAAGCAGCCTAAAGGGTCAAACAGCACAAATAGCCAGCAGGGCTAACACCAGTCAGGTCTAAGGGATCAGTCTGGTTGTGAAGGAGCCAGGCTGAAGGCTGCTCAGCACAGGCCCAGTAGATCAGCCCCTATTCCCAAGGAGTGGGAGGAAGGCCGGCCACTTCCAGCTGGAACAACCTGATTTCAAACTCAGACTGAATGCCAAATAAGTACTTGCATACAGTACAAGGTCTTACCTATGAAGGACACACCTTACAATAGTTCTCAGACAAAGCCTGCAGAGCTTCCTACTGCACAGATGTGGAAGCTGGGATTCAGGAGAATGATTTACCCTCAAACTCCAGGGTCGGGGAGAATCACAGGGCGCAGCCATGGGCCCAGTGTGGGTCCCACACCTGTTTGGTCAGCAGCCTCACAGTCATACGGGGTCTTGTCTGATTCCATCAGGGCCGTGAAAATGTTGACCTGAAACAAAGATACGGCTAGTTATTTCTCCAGCAAAAAGAAGTGTTGTAATCTGGGATCAACTATGATTTGTGTTCCGGGCCTGGAATGACAGTGAGCCACCCGCAGGTCCTAGCATACAGGGGGATAAGAACTATTTTGCAGATGGGAATGCATGTTGGAGGAGGGGCTGTAGTGAACAAGGCACCCAGGGCTTCTCACTGGCTGAGCTGTGACCACCCCTCACTGCCTGAGTCCTTGCCAGGAGGGAACAGGGCATCTTTCTTCTTCACACAGCTGGACTATGCTCTCCTGGAAGGACATGAGAGCCCACCGTGCTGTCACCAAACTCTATTTAACTGAGGTTTCTGTGTATTCAGTATTATTGTTATATTTCCCGCTTTGTGAGATTGGATCAGTTTTGTTGCAGAGGCCAGGCTGCCCCAGTCAGACAGTGCTGGGTTAATTGGTTCAACTTCATGGTGAAATAAAAGTGAATCATGTGGATGACAAAAAATGACTTCACATTTTAGAGACACTCATTAGAAGGAAACTCCACACCAGATCTGGATTATGCAGGTTTTTGTATTTAAGCCTGGAGATGGAGCAGAGATCAGACTGTGGCTAAACCCAGAACCAAGAGAGAAATTGTGCTGTTCCCAGCATGTTCAGATGTTCTGAACACGGAGCTACATGCAGGTGAGACTGTGTTACCCGGACCTCTCCCCACGACTGAAGAAAAATGGATAAAGAATGTGATAATTTTCTAACATAAAGAGGTACAGGAACAAAGCAAAATTCTGCTGATAGGACTAAAAAATTGTAGCCCCCACCATGGAAACCTGCCACTTTCTTACAAGGTTTAGGACCAGCTCACCATAAAACCAGCCATTTCAATACTAGGTGTATCTCTAGGTGAAATTAAAGCTCACGTTCACTGAAAGCACAGTCTGCAGGTGCTCATGGGGCCTTCACACATGCTGTAAAGTGGAAACAAGGGCTAAACCCAGAGCTCAGTGCAGGGCCGTGTGCTGATGGCGTCTGAGGTACTGTTAAGCCCTCATTGCAGCCCTTGTCATGGGATCCAAGAAAACAGAGTCGCTCATTCATTACTGGACAATACGGGTCCTCCATGTTTCCTCAGATGCCAGCAGTTTCCTGTCCCAGGATTATGTCTTGCGTGTGTCAGAGACAGTACCTTGGACAGAGGAGGACTTGGATGCAGATACGATAGAAAAGTGTGGGTCCCTGAATGTATGTGCATGTGTACCTGTGTGTGCATGTGTGTGTGCGTGTCCCTGTGCACAGACGGGAGCCATGGTTACTTGTGTGATGATGGATATCTGGACTTCCATCGTCCTTCTGAATTTGAACAATATCAGCTAATTTTCTTTATCAAAATCACCCAATTCTGTAAAGAAATATATAATAGGATTATTTATTAAAATCAATGTCTTCACCATCATCAATGAAACTCTATCCAAGATTCTGACATAAATTTTCTCAGAAGTGTGTGAACCTTGGTGCAGCCCAGCCCTTCTGAGGACAGTGCTGCAAAGTCAGGATGAAGCCTTGGATTCTGAACCCACATCCTGAGTGCTCCTGGGCTCCTGACAGAACTTCCCTGTGGCTGGGGGCTCAGTGCCAGTTTCATCACCCACCTCCCCCCTGGTCATCCTTCCCTACTTCTGGCAGATAAGACCCTCGCCTGTATGGATGAGTCCAGACCAGAATCCTTCAGGTGCTGCTGGTCTGTGGTGTGAGGACAGCACAGCTGGGTGGGGAGTGGTTGTGGTGCAAGAAGCAATTTGAAACGATGAGCCTGAATCGGGATTGGAATGACCTTCAGTCTTCACACCTGGCAGTTCACACTCTGAAGTTTAACACCTGGGATTTTGCAGTTCATCCAAGAGTTCCAGCTGGACCTTCTCCCAGCTCTCATGCCACCTGGAGACGTCAAACTCAGGTAGGGTGAGGCTTGGTCACATTTCTCACGTCACATAATGTTTCTATCCCGCTATGTGAAGATTTCAACGTGCAACACTAAGTTGAGATTTATAGCACATTGTGTAGTTTGTAACTTGCATAAAAATAAAATTACAAAGTATATAATAAGTATTCATTACAGCCCAATCACAAGTAAAGACATTTTCTTGAATGTTATTATGGATAGAAATGCATTGAAATGCAGAGACTGTTGAAAACACTCCTCATGAACTGCGTTTACAGATTACTGGTCAACACACTATCAGTCAAAATCATCAGGATCTCATCACCAAAGGGGGTCTTGCCCAAAACTTTCCTGATGTTGATTCTGGATCAGTTATGACCAAGACGAGGAGCACAGGTGAAAATGCTGGACAAACTCTCACCTAACATGTGTCCCTGCACAGACCACAATGCGGTACCCGTCTGGGGGCTGCGTACATCACCAACGTGGGACGAACTCTGGCACCGACATCACAGAAACCGTGTGCACACGTGAAATATACAGGTTCTAAGTGTTTACCCTGAAAATTCACACAATAAAGATGATATTTCCAAATGCTACCAACACCAGCAAAGCACAGACACTCACAGCTGCTCAGGGGCCTGGCCCCCTCTGAGGCCAGCAAGGCCCTGACTTGCTATGTAGTGAGATGACATGCAAACAGGGCCTCCCTCTGAGGATAAAGCCACCCGGCCCTGGCCCTGCAGCTCTGGGAGAGGAGGCCCAGCCCGGGATTCCCAGCTGCTCCCGTTCTCTGATCAGGACTGAGCACAGACGACTCGCCATGGAGCTGGGGCTGAGCTGGGTGGTCCTGGCTGCTCTTTTACAAGGTAATTCATGGAGAACAAGAGCTACTGAGGATGTGGGTGGTTGTGAGTGGGGGAATCAGGACATGTGACAGTCTCCTGACCAGGATGTCTTTGTGTTTGCAGGTGTCCAGGCTCAGGTGCAGCTGGTGGAGTCTGGGGGAGGCTTGGTGCAGCCTGGGGGGTCTCTGAGACTCTTCTGTGCAGCCTCTGGATTCACCTTCAGTAGCTACTACATGAGCTGGGTCCGCCATTCTCCAGGGAAGGGGCTGGAGTGGGTCTCAGCTATTAATAGTGGTGGTGGTAGCACAAGCTACGCAGACTCCATGAAGGGCCAATTCACCATCTCCAGAGACAACACCAAGAACACGCTGTATCTGCAAATGAACAGCCTGAAACCTGAGGACACGGCTGTGTATTAGTGTGTGAGAGACAGAGTGAGGGGAAGCCGGTGTGAGCCCAGATGCAAACCTCCCTGCAGGGACACAGGGTGGGTGCAGGGGGAGCACACGACCCACCAGGGGGCGCGCCTGATCCACCAGATGCTGCTCAGAATCCACCTGCTGTGTTCAGGGTCAGCCCAATGAGCAGGTGCATGGGGCGGTCATTGTCTCTTCTCATTAAGAAAACCTTTTCTGGGCTTATGATAGTTTGCATTTTTATAGCTGATGGTATTTTATTATTTTAAACGATATAATTTGTCTTTATACTGTACCTGTGTTTTCAAGTACTTTACAATAAATGAGATAATAACCTCTGTGTGTACAATTTAGTTTTTCCAAGGGAACAGAACCAATGTGTGGAGAAACCAAAACAATAGAACATTCGTATGTTTTCGACATACCTGGCCATGGAGGCTGAGCAGTCCCACAAGTTACTGTCACAAGCTGGAGACCCAGGACAGTGGGGGTGTCTTTCCAGTGTGATTCTGATGCTGAGAACTAGGGGAGCCGTTGCCGGAAAGCCCAGCCTGAGGGCAGGAGGAGGGACGTGTCCCAGCAGAAGCATGAAGGCGGGAAGGAAACTGTGGTGAATTACTGCTGTGTTCGCCTTTTCTCACATAAGAAGGGATAAGACATGAAAGAAAGACATAAACACACGCACACACACACTTACACACGGATATACATGCACAGACCCACGTATACATGTACCTGTAGCAAAACAAGGGGAAAGTGCGCAGGACAACTACGGCCCTCTTTCCTTAACTGCTCAGAAGTCTTGGCTCGTATTGCTGCTTCCTGCTTCCTGCCCCCCTTCTGGGTGCCTTTGCCTTCAGCAAGCACCTCAGCTGTGCGGCCATGACCCAGTGAAGTGACCAGGACCTTCATTCCAATGGATCAGGAACAAAACAGCCATCCTTGGGTTGAGTTGTTGTGGTTTTCTGTTCACCCTGACGACAAGACATCCTAATAGGGAGACACAGGGAGGGACCCCTGTCCCCATAAGCTCCTCTTCACTCCCATGGCGGGGCAGGGCTCCAGCTCCCCCGGGAGTCAGAAGCAGTCACCCAGGCAGCTCATCCTCTCCCTTCTTGCCTGTAGGTTCAGAGGCTTGAGGAGCCAAAAAGCCCAGAAGACAGACTTAAAGAGCAGATCAAAGAAATCATCGTTCTCTCTCCTGGTGGAAGTGTTCCTCCCTCGGGGACCAAGGCCATAGGCCAGTAGAGCATAAAGACACAGGGACAGAAGCCAAGCTAGCTAGTGGTCACTGGGGGAAACAATGAGTGGTGCCACCACCCATCCATTTCCTGATTCTGGGGTGCATGAATCAAGGCTGTGAGAGAAGAACAACATACTGAGAGTAAATAGTTCACAGTCTGCCGGAGAACCTCACCTCAGCCCTGCAAGATGTTACTACCCACCTGGCACTGCTGTTGATCTTCTACAGCTGCTTGTGTTCTAAAACCCAGCAGCTGTGGGATGGTGAGGTATGTAAGGCTGGTGGATCCGTGCGCTCGGGCCGATTGATGCATTTCCTCTGCTGTAAAGTGAGTTCCCGATCAGAAGCAATGCTGGCTGCTGGAATCCCATGACTCTGGGATCTGAAAGTCCCTGGGTGGTGGTTTTGGCAAGAGAATTTCATTCCCTGCTTTTTAAGAAAAAAATTTATATCCAGTATAGATATATAGATTTAGTAAGAACAGGAGGTTACCTGTTCTATGACGGAAGTGGCCCAAAGTAGCCAACCTGACAACAGGTGGTGGCTGAGCAGCCCAGGAAATGCTGCCAGTCAGGACGTTAGGATTTCTCTCTGCAGCTGGCAGGAAGGGTCCTCACATGTGACTGGACCAGGAGGACCCTGGTGAGTGGGTGTCCATGTAATTGAGCCCATGCACGTCCTGCATTCCTGCCACCAAGGCCACAGTGACCAGAAGCTCATCGGGTGATGACAGGGGCAGCTGGAAAGAGCCAGGCCAGTATCTACATCACTGGCATCATGTCCACTTGACATGAATCCCTTCCTCTCCAGGTATCACCCTTTGGGGATTATTCTCATGGGTCAAAACATGTTTTGCCCTTTTGCCTTTTTGCCTGTTTAAAGAGGACTATCCACATGTCTCCTCCTGAAATAATTTGTCACAAGTTTTTCCAAACCATGCTCCTCTCAAGTCCTTGACCATCCAGCCTAATCATTGGTTACAACCCATGAATTTGTATCATGTCAAATACCTGTTCTTTCTCCTTCCAGGAGGGGTGAACATCCAGGTGCACTGCTCAGAGTCGTGCCCACTGGGAGGAGCCCCCACAACATCCCTCAGGGATGTCCCAGACAGGACGGCAGGGCGCCCACTGTCCACTGTCAGGAGGTGCCTGTGTACCTCGCAGAGCGTCTGTGGTCCAGGTCTGCATCCTCTTCTTCTCTGTCAGCTGACTGTAGACAAATCCCCACTGGGTCACAGGTGAAGCTTAGGACAAAGGAGGCACCAATGCAGGAGGAGGGACCACGGGCATATGGGCCACTTCTAGGTGTGCCATCAGGCCTGCTCAGGCCTCATCACTTAGAAGATACTTCTGTTTGTTGATGGATTGTTGCTGTGTGTGCCCAGCAGTATGGCTTGGAGCCAGTGAGGGGTCAGATAACACCCAGGTCCTGATAGAAAGCCCAGCCCTGGGGATCTGCACTCAGCCCTGTGACAATGGACACAAAAGTGGGCTGTGGGCCCATGCAACCCACACACCTGTCGAGGTGGATCAGGTCAAATGACTGGCTGGGTTGGCTGAGCCGCAGGTCTGACCAACAGCAGTGAGGCCCAGAGCTTTCTCATCAGGGCACCGACAAGGGCCCAGCTCCGTGAGAATCAGCAAAACCAATGTCCACTCAGTTTGCAAGCCTCCCCTAGTGTCAGGTTCCTTTTGTCCTGTTTGCCAAAGTTAATCAGCTGCCCAGGCTGAGGGGCAGTGTGGGGACCCCGTCCATGTCCTGGATACAGAAGAATAACAGCTTTGTGGCTGACTTCTGTAAACATCAGCTACAATGTGCATCTGTGTGTGTGTGTGTGTGAGTGTTGGTGAGTGTGTTTGTGTGTGTGAGTGTGTGTGTGTGTGTTATTGGGATAGAGGAGGTGGATTTTACAAAAAGATCCATGGTCTTGATATATGAGGATTCTCTGACTGACCTTCCACCCAAGGATCCTAAGGGAAACAAGTGGCCCCCAGGAGCCTGAGGGCCTCTGGACTCACCGTGACTGTGGACTGTATCAGTGCACCTACAGCTCCAGGGAGGCGGCTCCTGGAAGATTCAGGAATTCCTTCCTACAGTCTTCCTGCAGAGTATGCAGGTTTACTAAGGTCAATTCACTGCTTCAACAGGTGATACTAAAGGGATTCAGTGCCCTAGAGGGAGTATTCTGAAGCCAGACCAAAGCCCTTTATCACTGGACTGGGGATGCTGGATGTGCATCCCCTCTGAGCCCAGGCAGGAACCCCCCTGCAGGGAGGGGCTGGGCTGGAGGAGGCACTCAGGACCCCCAGCCCGGAGCTGTGGGCCCAGGAGCAGGTGCAGAGGGGGCTGGGATGGTTTCCTGTGTTGGCCTGACTCCTATTATTTCAAGTCAATACTTAAGACTCTTCATACTGAGAACTTGGCAGGACTGCCGATCTAAATTCACGTTGATTTGTACTGGGAGCACTTTCAAAACCCAGGAAATCAGTGAGAGTCACGTGTATAGTGGCATTTATAGGGGTTTAGATGTGCTTATTATGAGGAGCTCGAGGATGGGGATGGTTTCATTAACTCAAAGGGAGCAGCATCTGGGGACAAATGAAACCCACAAATTAGTCATTTATATACAAACATGAATATCAGTTTCAGGGGTCTCCGAGTCATTCAAAGGTGGGTTCACAATGAGGACCTGTGGGGGCTTGTCCCTCAGTGGGAGGAGCTCTCTCTGCGCAGGGTCAGGGACATGGCAGGGCATGCACATCCTCAAACAAGGATGACAGGGACCCTCAGCACCCATGGAGCTTGGTCCTTGTGTCCTCCATCAGCTCCTTCTCAACAGGGGTGAGGTCTCATTATAAAGTCTTCGGCCTCATGAATATGCAAATAAGCTGAGGTGTCCAGGGTTAAATATGGACATTCTGAGCCCTGGGAACACCACAGGACAACCACACCCCCGTCCTCCACAGACACCCCAGCGCACAGCCCTCACCATGGACTGGAGCTGGGGAGCCCTCTTCCTGGTGGCAGTGGCTGCAGGTCAGGGGGCTCCCCAGGCTCTGGGATGAGGGGGGATCGGGAACCAGTCGATGGGTATCTCATCCAGTTGTGTCTCTTGTCGCCAGGTGCCCACTCGCAGGTCCAGCTGGTGCAGTCAGGGGCTGAGCTGAGAAACCCTGGGGCATCAGTGAAGGTCTCCTGCAAGGCTTCTGGATACACCTTCACCAGCTACTACATAGACTGGGTGCGACAGGCCCCTGGACAAGGGCTTGAGTGGATGGGAAGAATTGACCCTGAAGATGGTGGCACAAAGTATGCACAAAAGTTCCAGGGCAGAGTCACCTTCACTGCAGACACGTCCACCAGCACAGCCTACGTGGAGCTGAGCAGTCTGAGATCTGAGGACACGGCCGTGTATTACTGTGCGAGAAACACAGTGTGACACACCCACATCCTGAGTGTGACAGAAACCCTGAGGGACTGGGAGGCTGGGCTGGGCTGAGATGACGACAAAGCCATTTAGGTGGCTTCTGCCATAGAAAGTGGGGTTAGGTAGTTTAAACTTGCAAAATAGGTACATGTACTCACTAGTTATATGGGAAGATTTCCTTAAATGAATCATCATTTCAGAAAATTTCAGGGACTGAAAAAATGCTCTAATCAAAAAGCTGATGGAAGCATTCCCACCATGGTAACTGGGGGGTGAACATGAATTTTCAGTGGACTTGGGTCAATTTGTTGTAGTCACTGCATACTCACATGGTAAGGGTACATCCAAATCCAACAGAAATCGTGAGCGTCTTCCATAGTGGCTGCCGTGTTCATTCCCACCAGCAGGTGGATGGGATTCCCTGTGGACCCACATCCTCACCCACAGCTGCTTCTGTCAACATGCTGTGCTTCAGTCATCCTGGCACGCGATTCAGAGCATCACATTGTCGTGTCATTTTATATTTCCCTACTTATAAGACCAAGTCAATCAGCTATTCATAGTTTAATTAATGAGGTATCTCTTCAGCTTGTTTGACACTTTTCGGTTGTATTTTTTTTAAATTAAGTGTCAAGTTCTTGTTTATGTGATAACATGATCTGTTTAAGAAACATGCAGTTGGACTCGGAGAAGATGGCGGAGTAGAAGGGCACTCACAGCTCACCCTCTCCCACAAATGCACCAAGACCCACATCCACAGACCCACTCAGCCAAGCAGAGCACCTGCGGAGCTCCGACAGAACATCGCCCTCTTCAAAAGTAAAGACGCCAAAAATCTGGATGGAGGAAAGGGAAAAAGAAAGAACAAAAGGCCAAGCAGAGCTGGACGGGTCCGGCGGGGAGGGAGCGGCAAAGGAGGACTGGCCCTCGCTCGCTGGGTCTCCCCTCCCCAACTGAGAGGCCAGCGGGATGGAGGGGGAGCCTCCGAGGCTCGGATCTGCACAGAGCAGCCCTCGTCTGACAGAACTAAGCTAAGCGGGCACAGAGTGTCCCCCCGACACCCAGCCTGAGACCCGGGCTGGCAGAGGCGGGCAGGGCCAGGCTGCACAAGCCGGGCAGAGGACGGGGGCGGCTGCACGGAGGCAGCTCCGGGGAACTGCAAGGGGCTGGGCGCCGTGGCTGTGGGTGCACAGGGCAGAACAACCTGGGCCCTCCATAAAACAGCACGGCTGATGTGCTCTGGGGGAAGGGTGCCTACCCCCATCTCTGAAAACCCGCGGAAACTTTTCAGGGGAAGAGAGGCGGGGCTCAGGCACAGCCGCCATATCCTCCCATGCTGAGCACCCAGGCGGGGGCAGGGGTGAAACCTGCATCCCGAAGGGCTCAGCAGCGTCAAAGGCCAGACTGAGACGGGCCTACAGCCCGGGGCAGATAGGATCCTTCCACCCTGGTTCCTCAGAGAACTTGCTCCACAAAGACAAACAAGGAGCCGAGTTTTGGCTCGGAGCAGGCACAAGGCTGTCCCTCGGTCTTCCCCAAGCCCGCCTGCGGAGCGACGACCAGGGCGGAGTGCGCAGCCGCACAGAGCAGCGGAGCTACCGGAGGCGCAGGTAGAGGGAGAGTGGTCCATCACCTGTCGGGTAGGAACACAGCCCCTGACCGAGGTGCTGGGAGGGGGCACGACCCGTCCTACTGCCTGGACAGTCTGCAACATCTGACTGCGGCATCCGGAGGGGCAGTGACCAGCCTGCCCACAGCAGAGGAGAGCTGCACCTGACCCAGTGCTGGGAGGGGGCCCGATCTGCTTGCCGACAGGTGCTGGGAGCAGCACAGAAGAGGGCGCAAACAGAGGGCCTCTGGAGAAAGCAAGCTGAGCTTCCAAAACAGGACAAAGACAGAAGGATTTCACATTAAAAGCACACAAACTCCAGGAGAATACCGACAACACCCCCTTTTTTTTAAATCTGTTTTTACCTGTTCTATTTTCTATTACCCTCTTAATTTTTAATTCTTAATTCATTTCTATTTCTCTTGGGTTTTGATGTCCTGTTATTGATTAGACACAGGTTTCAAATACATCTATTCATTCCCCCCTTTTTTTAAAGGTTTTAAAAGGACGTCTCAGCCCGATTAATACTCTGCTTCAACTCGCTCTTCTATTATTCATTATACACTGTTTTCAAACCTTCTTTCTCCCTTCTTTTAAAATTCTTTCTCTCTATATATTTTTTCTTTTTTTTTTCTAAGTCTTTTTCCTACCTAGGCATTAGATAGATAAAATCCTTAAGATCCAAAATAGACAACTGATACTCCATAAACCACAGTGCCAGAGAGGTATGAGCAAGATGAAGAAGCAGAGAAACCTTTCCCAATTAAAAGAACAAGAGAAATCCCCTGAAAGAAAGATCAATGAAATAGATATCGATAGCCTACTAGATCAAGATTTCAAAAAAGGAGTGATCAAATTGCTGAAGGAATTAAAAGAGATAGTGTTTAGAGATATAAAATATGTCAAAAATGAAATTGAAGCTATGAAGAAGAGCCAAGCAGAATGGGTAAACTCATTGACAGAGATGAGGAATGATCTAATAGCTGTGCAAAGCCAACTAGATAATGCAGAGGAACGAATTAGTGACCTAGAAGACAGGACAATAGAAAGCACCCAATCAGAAGAACTACAAGATAACGAAATAAAAAATAATGAAAATAGCATAAGGGACCTATGGGATAATATAAAGCATCCCAAACTTCGCATAATAGGGGTACCAGAAGGGGAAGGAGGATCAAAGGGGATTGAAAAGGTTTTTGAAGAAATCATGACTGAAAACTTCCCAAACTTAAAGAAGGAATCAGATATCCAAGTACAGGAAGCTCAGAGGGTCCCAAACAGGAAGAACCCAAATAGACCCACACCAAGACATATCATAATCAAGATGGCCAGAGTCAAGGATAAAGAAATGATTCTAAAGGCAGCAAGAAAAAGGCAAAGAGTGAATTACAAGGGAACCCCCATAAGGCTCTCAGCTGATTTCTCTACACAAACACTACAGGCCAAAAGGAAGTGGCAAGATATATTCAAATCCCTGAGTGAAAAAAAGATGTAGCCTAGGACACTTTATCCAGCAAGGCTATCCTTTAGGATAGAAGGAGAAATAAAGAGTTTCACAGACAAAAAAAGCTGCAGGAGTTTAGCAACACTAAACCCATGCTAAAAAAAATATTGAAAGGGCTATTCTAAATAGAAAAGCAGCAGGATGCTACAGAAATGAGAAACTCACAACTGGAAAGGTGATAACTCATGAATTACAAATAAAATAACATGAAATTATAAAAGAAAACATACAAATCACTGAGAGTGGGAGAGGGAGACAGGGAAATATAGAATATATATTTTTCTTTCCTTTTTAAATATTTCTTTAACAGTAGGATGGGTTTGAGATCATGTTACTATCAGTTTAATAAAAAAAGTTATAGTAATGGGCTAATAAGATTTACAAAAAAGGGTAACACAAGCCAAAAACTTACAAGGGAGTCATAAAAATGAAATAAAATCCATGATAATACAAAGGAAAATTACCAAACCACAAAAGGAAGAAGGAAGGAACAAAGAGGATATACCAATTCAACTGCAAAGATAAGTTCAAAATGGCAATAAACACACATCTATCATTAATTACTGTAAATGATAATGGACTAAATGCTCCAATCAAAACACACAGAGTGGCAGACTGGATTATAAAGCAAGAACCTTCAATATGCTGCATACAAGAGACCCACTTTAGGGAGAAGGACACATATAGATTGAGAGTGAAAGGATGGAAAAGGATATTCCATGCAAATGGAAAAACCAAAAAAGCAGGTGTTGCAGTATTGATTTCAGACAAAACAGACTTCAAAACAAAGGCCATAAAGAAAGATAAAGAAGGACATTTTATAATGATTAAAGGAGTGATACAAGATGAGGATATTACACTTGTTAATATATATGCACCCAATATAGGAGCACCTAAGTACATACAAGAATTACTGACAGAGATAAAGGGGGATATTGATGGGAATACAATCATAGTTGGAGATTTTAACACTGCATTAACATCACTAGACAGATCTTCCAGATAGAAAATAAAAAAGGCAACAGAGAAATTAAATACTACAATAGAAAAACTACATTCGGTGGCTATGTTCAGAGCATTACACCCCCAAAAACTAGGATATACATTCTTTTCAAGTGCACATGGAACATGTTCCAGGATCGATCATGTGCTTGGGAACAAAAGAAACCTCAAAAATTTTAAGAAGATAGAAATTTTCTCAAGCATCTTTACTGACCACAATGCCATGAAACTACAAATCAACAACACAGAAACAAAGGAGAAAAAAAGGAAAGCATGGAGATTAAACAATATGTTATTGGAAAAACAATGGGTCAATGAGGATCAAAGCTGAAATTAAAAAATACCTTGAGACAAATGATAATGAAAGCACAACCACTCAAAACCTATGGGACACAGCAAAGGCAGTGCTAAGAGGGAAGTTTATAGCGATACAGGCCTTTCTCAAAAAAGAAGAACAATCTCAAATAAATAAGTTAACCCACCACCTGAATGAATTAGAAAAAGAAGAACAAAAAGCCCCAAAAAGCAGCAGAAGGAAGGAAATAATAAAGATCAGAGAGGAATTAAATACAATAGAGATTAACAAGACCATAGAAAAAAATCAACTGAACCAAAAGCTGGTTTTTTGAAAAACTAAACAAAATCGACAAGCCTCTGGCCAAATTCATAAAGAATAAAAAAGAGAGAACACGAATTAGCAAAATAAGAAAGGAAAATGGAGAAATTACAACAAACAAGATAGAAATACAGAATATCATACGAGAATATAATGAAAAACTATATGGAACCAAACTGGATAACCTAGAGGAGATGGACAAGTTTCTGGAAACATACTGTCCACCAAGACTGAATCAAGAAGAATCTGAACACTTGAACAATCCGATCACTAGAAAGGAAATAGAAATAGCAATTAAAAACCTCCCTACAAATAAAAGTCCAGGACCGGATGGCTTCACTGGAGAATTCTACCAAACATACGAAGAAGAACTCATACCAGTCCTCAAACTCTTCCAGACGATTTAAAAGGAGGGAATACTCCCAAACTCACTCTATGAAGCCACCATCACCCTGGTACCAAGACCAGGAAAAGACACTACAAAAAAAGAGAATTATAGGCCAATATCACTGATGAACATAGACGCCAAAATCCTCACCACAATTTTAGCAAATACAATCCAGCAACACATAAAAAAGATTATACATCATGACCAAGTGAGGTTCATCCCAGGGACACAAGGCTGGTTCAACATATGCAAATCAATCAATGTAATATATCACATCAACAAGAGAAAGGACAAAAACCACATGATCATCTCAATCGATGCAGAAAAAACATTTGATAAAATTCAACACCCATTTATGATAAAAACTCTCGCCAAAGTGGGTATAGAGGGAACATATCTCAACATAATAAAAGCTATATATGACAAACCTACAGCCAGCAGAGTACTCAACGGTGAAAAACTCAAAAGCTTCCCACTAAAATCTGGGACAAGACAAGGATGCCCACTATCACCCCTCCTGTTCAACATAGTCTTGGAAGTCCTAGCCACAGCAATCAGGCAAGAGAAAGAAATAAAAGGGATCCAAATTGGAAGAGAAGAGGTAAAAGTGTCACTATATGCTGACGACATGTTACTATATGTAGAAAACTCTAAAAGGTCCACACAAAAGCTACTAGAGCTGATTGAAGAATTCAGCAAGGTAGCAGGTTACAAAATTAACGTTCAAAAATCAGTTGCATTTCTTTATGCTAATGTTGAATCAACAGAAAAACAGAGTAAAGAAACAATCCCCTTTAAAATAGCACCCAAAGTAATAAAATATCTGGGAATAAATCTAACAAAGGAGGTAAAAGAATTATACACAGAAAATTATAAACCATTGATGAAGGAAATTAAAGAAGACTTTCAAAAATGGAAAGATATTCCATGCTCCTGGATTGGAAGAATCAATATTGTTAAAATGGTCACACTGCCCAAGGCAATCTACAGATTTAATGCAATCCCTATCAAATTACCCAGGACATATTTCACAGAATTAGAACAAATCATAATAAAATCTATATGGAACAATCAAAGACTTAGAATTGCCAAAGCATTACTGAAGGCAAAGAAAAAGGCTGGAGGAATAATTCTCCCAGACTTCAGACAATACTATAGAGCTATGGTCATCAAGACAGCATGGTATTGGTACCAAAACAGACATATAGACCAATGGAACAGAATAGAGAGCCCAGAAATGAACCCACAAATTTTGGTCAACTCATCTTCGACAAAGGAGGCAAGCATATACAATGGAATAAAGACAGTGTCTTCAGCAAATGGTGTTGGGAAAACTGGACAGCAGCATGTAAAACAATGATGCTAGAACACTCCCTTACACCATATACAAAAATCAACTCAAAATGGATTAAAGACTTAAACATAAGACAAGGTACAATAAACCTCCTAGAGGAAAACATAGGCAAAACATTATCTGGCATACATTTCAAAAATGTTCTCCTAGAAGAAATAAAAGCAAGAATAAACAAATGGGACCTAATGAAACTTACAACCTTCTGCAGAGCAAAGGAAACCAGAAATAAAACAAGAAGAAAACCTACGGAATGGGAGAAAATTTTTGCAAGTGAAACCAACAAAGGCTTCATCTCCAAAATATATAAGCAGCTCATATGACTCAATAAGAAAAAAATAAACAACCCAATCCAAAAATGGGCAGAAGACCTAAACAAGCAATTCTCCAAGGAAGACATACAAATGATCAAAAGGCACATGAAAAAATGTTCAATATCACTAATTATCAGAGAAATGCAAATCAAAACTACAATGAGGTATCACCTCACACCAGTCAGAATGGCCGTCATTCAAAAATCCACAAATGACAAATGCTGGAGAGGCTGTGGAGAAAGGGGAACCCTCCTACACTACTGGTGGGAATGTAGTTTGGTGCAGCCACTGTGGAAAACAGTGTGGAGATTCCTCAAAAGACTAGAAACAGACTTACCATATGACCCAGGAATCCCACTCCTGGGCTTGTACCCAGAAGGAAATCTACTTCAGGATGACACCTGCACCCCGACGTTCATAGCAGCACTATTTACAATAGCCAAGACATGGAGACAGCCTAAATGTCCATCAACGGATAACTGAATAAAGAAGAAGTGGTATATTTATACAATGGAATACTACTCAGCCATAAAAACCAACAACATAATGCCATTTGCAGCCACATGGATGCTGCTAGAGAATGTCATTCTAAGTGAAGTAAGCCAGAAAGAGAAAGAAAAATACCATGTGAGATCTCTCAAATGTGGAATCTAAAAAACAAAAAGAAACACAAACACACAAACAAACAAAAACAAAGTGTAAATGCAGGACAGAAATAGACTCATAGACCAAGAATACAGACTTGTGGTTGCCAGGAGGATGGAGGGTGGGAAGGGATAGACTGGGATTTCAAAATTGTAGAATAGATAAATAAGATTACACTGTATAGCTAGGGAAATATACACAAAATGTTATGATAACTCACACAGAAAAAAAATGTGGCAATGAGTGTGTATATGTCCATGAATGACTGAAAAATTGCGCTGAACACTGGAATTTGACACAACATTGTAAAATGATTATAAATCAATAAAATTGTAAAAAGAAAAAAAAGAAACGTGCAGTTACAAAGCACATTATCCAAGTCTATTCTGGTCTATTCATTTGCTTAATTTTTTTCTCAGAAAAGAGGACTTAATTTTGATGCAGTAAAATTTGTCACACTGTTCATTCATGGACCATGTTTTATGAAAAACATCAAAACTTGGCTGTGAATTTCTATATCATGTGAAATTTCTAAATGTCTCAATGCACAGGCCACAATCAAGGGGTCAGAAATAAATGTCCACCTCCTGGTCAGCAGACTGTCAGCCTAAATTATTTTGAATAATTCTGTATCGAGTTATCCTTTCACCAATATTTCCATTAATTGAATCTTATAGGACTCTCAGTAATGATCAATGTATATACATTGAATAATTTGCATTAAGATAAAATGTTAAAATATTAATTTTGATGCACAAGCATCTACAAAGCATAACCACTGGGAATTCTTTCAGGTTGGCCCCTGCATCACTCTGAAAACGGCCAATCCTTTGGATATTTGAATACTTTATTACTCTCTGGAAATACTACAATCTAGGGTCTCATCTCTTACTTTCTCTTGTCTCTCTCTGTGTCCTCTCCCAAGGAGTGGACAATTCATGGATGGACCAGGGTTCCCTTTTCAGAATGATACTAGGAACCAAGATTCTGAGCACTGAGACATGGGTGTGAGTGCTTGTAGGACCTCACAGCTAACAGGCCTCAAGAGTAGTTGTGTACGAACCCCTGGGGACACACACACCTACATCTATTTCTGGAGCTAATCTTTACCTGTGGAAAGGTCAACATGAGAATGCACAGCTGTCTCCTGTCCTGACTCAACACCATGCAGACCACATTAGCCTTAGCTCCTTGCTCGCCTGGAACCACCTTCCCCAACCTTCATGAACCTGGCTCCCCCCATATCCCATGTGAGGACCTTATAGATTTCTTACCTGGGGACAGTGGTGTCAGACTGTGAACCTCTATCCCAGCTGGAAACAGATAACTCAGTTAGAACACAGTGTTTATGTGCACTTTACCTGCTCTAGTCTTACAGACCCCACTCATGTCCAAAGTAACGTGGGTCAGGATATTTCAGCCCCACCTTCCTTGGAGGAGTCATTTCACAGGTGTGCAGTTGAATTAGATAATTCTATGCAGTCTGCACTAAATCCTGGAATCCTGGATCAGAAATAAAGCTTTGTGAGAAAATAAGGGAAACAAAACAAACCATCAAAAACACTCCACAACTGCACATTTGGATTACATTTGTGCTCTTTAGCTCCATATATGTTGAAACATCACACTGTCCTGCATAAATCATTGGAATCTCATAAAGGGTAATCTCACTGCCTGCTGAATACCTGCATTTCACCTGCTTTAACCTCTCCTCACATACCTGACATCGTATGGTTCTGTATTCTACAGAACAAACAGAAAATAAAATCACACAGTACGAACCATTTTTAGACTGATTTCCTTCACTGTGTAGGCACTAAATCTTATTTTGGTCTTTTCCTAGTTTAGTAGTTCATTTTGCAAGTGGCTCAATAGAATTTGATTGCAGAGGTGACCCATAGATTGTTTATTCATTCCCTGAGGAAGGACATTGTGTTCCTCCATTGCTGTCATTTACGAATGGAGCTATGTAATCATTCATGTGCACTTTGATGTGTGGACATGTCTCAAGGCTACTTACATAACTACCTAGGAATGTGGTTGCTGGGTCACAGAGTAAAACTGCATTTAGGTTTGCAGGAAGTTCCCCTGAGCAGCGACTGTAAAGGGGGTACCAGCTGACCCAGGGACCTGCCTGGGGTGCAGCCCTCTGCACAAGAAGAGGCCCACAGGGCTGGATCCCAGGGCTGGCCTTCAGCCCTGACTCGCCTGCAGCCAAAACCACAACCAGCACACAGACACCTGAGCACAACGGGAACACACCCTCCAGACATCATCCCGGCACCTCTGGGAGCACTTCTGGGTAGGAATGTGCCTCCCCCTCCAGCCGTGCTCACATCACAGGGTCCTGAAGAATACGAGTGCCTGATGTTGTATCACGCTGCCAGGGGCTGTGGAAATTTCTTCTGTCACAATCAACACCTGGAACAGAAGGATGCACCTTCCACAGAAACCCACTACTCCACCTCATGCCTGGGGGAAGGTGACAGTCTGGTTAAATGACTGGACAGGGTCACATGTAGGTGGTGCTGCTGGGAAACAGACCCAGAACGTCCATGTCCAGAGCCCAGGGTGCTTCCTCTTCACACTTCCGGGAGGACCTGGGAGCTCAAGGAAGCTCATTGGATCCTGCCCAGGAGGGAAATGTGCAGAGACCACATCCCCTCGTTTATGCTAGAAACACCAGGTTGGTCACAGCGATGAGGTACTCGGGAGACAGGGGTGACAGTAGAGCCCAGAGGTGATGGGGACCTGGACTCGTTTGCATCCACACCAGGACGTGAGGTTAGGCTGGTTCAGTCCGCCCACCAGCAAGCAGCCTCATGAGCCTGGGGTCTGCTGTCATCACCAGGACCTCTCACGACACCGCAGCTCACCTGTGAGAACTGGGTGATTCTGTGACCACCAGACAGACTCCCAGAAGAGTCTCCTGAGCTCGAACCTCTTGACCAACATGACGTCTACATGACCTTGTGGTGGACAATTTATACACAGGTGGCCCATCTCCGCATCAGACGTTGACCCTGGGACGTCAGGTGTGTTTCACAGCCTGCTCATTCCCCATTGTCCATGCAGGGTTTATAACTGAGGTAAAGTTAGGCAGAGAACGAGGGAAGATGGGCACTTGGGAGGCTGAGTGCAAGTTTGCACATTTGACAGGAGGGAGTGGAAAGGGGCTGGGATGGGAGTGGCCAAGGGGCTTGAAGCCTCTGTGATTAAGGCTGGTGCCATTGCTCCTAGATCGTCTAGTAGGAATCCAGTTCCAGACGTGTGACTCAGTGGTGAACCTGGGGGATTAAAGGCAGGAGTGAGGTCCAGGCTGAATGTAGAGCACCAGGGAACAGGCAGAAGTTGATCAGAGCTTCTCATTTTTAGATGCACTTGTCTCTTAGGGAGGAGTTGGTTTTGAACCCAGAGTGTCTGTCCCCTTCCCTAAATAACGAGCATGCGCCGTCTGAGTGAGGCATCCGCCCCCCATCTCCCCACCTCTGTTTGCAGAGGCAGGGGTCCTTGGGGAAAGCCCTGAAGCTCTGCCCTTGTCAGCATCTGCTTCCCCCTCTTCCTGGTGCCTGTTGTTTCTGACTGTGCTCTGATGAGGGCCTCCCTCTCAAGGTTCTGCATCTTGTCTCATTTTGTGTATAACCCCCTTCTCTCTGTGGGTCCCCACAGGAGTGTGAATAGACCATGAGGCCCATGGACAGCACCTGGAACACTGAGGGTGTGAACTGAGAGGGGTTGGGTGTGATGAACGAAATGGGGCTTCGTGGGTTTGACACAATGGGGTCCCTGAGGGCCCACCTCACAAGACAACTTTTCTAATCCCACAGCACAGGAAGAGTGGAGCAGAATGCAGGCCTGTATCTCACATGTAAACTGCAAGCTGACCATACGACACCCACTTGTCCAATGACGAAGACACACAGAGGAGGGTCCAGGGAAACACAAAAGGATGTGTCCTGGGCTCAGTTCTGGGGGAGCAGGAACAGGTTCTGAGAGGGTGAGGAGCACCGGGCCGGGAAAGGAAGGGCAGGAGGGAAGATGGGCTTGAAGGAGAGCAGCTCTTGTCTCAGAGGGAGGGGCTGCCCTTTGACTGGTGTCCAAGGGGTCCCATGGACAGGTCCCCTCCCCTCTCTAATGCACAAGCCACATAAGCCAAGAGAAGTGACACTCACAGCAGTTCTCAAAGAAACGGGTGAGCCTAACTCAGCCCTTCCATATTTATGAAGACAGGGCCCCTCCACATGCAAATTCCCCTTCAAGCTCGAGGGTAAAGTCCACGCTTGGGCGGTGGGAGCTCACAGCTCTGTCCTCACACAGGGCTGAGGTCGCTGGGGAAGCAGGGCTGTGGTCTAGAGGAAGATGAGACTGTTGGGTCTTCTCCTGTGCCTGGTGGCAGGTCCCCAAGGTGAGTGTCTCAGGTGTCAGACACGGGTCTGTGGGGATGGAAGTGGCTGCAGGTGACTCACAATGACTGATTCTCCTTGCCCCCAGGTGTCCTGTCCCAGGTGCAGCTGCAGGAGTCGGGCCCAGGCCTGGTGAAGCCCTCGCAGACACTCTCCCTTACCTGCACTGTCTCTGGTGGCTCCATCACAACCAGCTGTTATGCTTGGAGCTGGATCCACCAGCCCCCAGGGAAGGGGCTGGAGTGAATGGGAGCCATATATAGCGGCAGCACTTACTACAGCCCATCCCTCAAGAGCCACACTTCCATCTCCAGGGACACGTCCAAGAACCAGTTCTCCCTGCAGCTGAGCTCTGTGACCCCTGAGGACACGGCCGTGTATTACTGTGCCAGAGACACAGTGAGGGGAAGTCAGGGTGCGCCCAGACACAAACCTCCCCGCCTGGGGAGCCCGGGACCCCCAGGGGGTGCTCAGGAGCCACCAAGGGCAGGGCTGAGTCCCAGAGCAGGTGCAGAGGGGCCGGGAGGGGTTAGCGGTTAGAATCCCTGGTTTCCTGTTCCTACTCTTCAGCTCTACCAGAGACCCCCTGCTGGACACTAATTTTTAATTGTTGTAGCTCTTCTCTCTTTCCAACAATAATATTTGTACTCAGGATATATTTTATTTCCTTCTCAAAAAGGTCCATAGGATGCTAGGTTTTAACATAATATTCTAGGTGAGTCTGGATGTTTCAAAACTTTTGAATGTTCTGAGAAGGCCCAGGCACTTGAACTACACGTGTAAACTGTGATAAATCTTTGTCTTTGCTCCCGGGGCAGGAGGCTGCATACCCTCCATCTTCCTGTCAAAGAGCACAAGGGTTTGCATTGTGCAGGATGCATGTGACAAATCCTAATGCCAGGGTGCCCAGGACAGCATGTGCAGGGATCCTCATTACTCACGGGGTCCGTGGTCTAAAGATCCCTTATGCGCTGAAATTTATTTTCAGCCCTAAATGAAAACGGCTGTTGTATTTGCAAAACTCATGGACATTTGTAATGTGGGCAGCACTTTGAATCACCCAACACACTAACATTTCCCCCTGAGGTCGGTCAGGGTGATGCTCTGCCTTCTTGTTTCAACTTGCATCACGTAGGTGAGTCCCCTTTCATGTCCAGTTAGTGCCATGTTTTTCCCTCTTTGTGGTAGAAGGAGACAGTTTGCCTGTTTGAGCTGGTCCATCTGTAGTCCTGAAGCACAGTCCAACGTCCCTGAGCACACAGTGCTGTGAGTGACTTAGCAGAAATTATCTATGAAAGACAAGCTCCATCCAGGCATGAGTTATACTGATGGGGGCGGTGAGCTTGATAATAAAGCTTCAATATAAATTTTATTTAAATAAAGGAATACAAGTCTCATTTTGGTCTTTGCAGCAGCCTTGGATACCTGGTTCAATTCTAAGTGCAGATGGCAACATGGGGATTTATGCCCCAAAAGTGATGATGTTGACTGGGTGGAAAATGACTGTGAGGAGACTACAAGGTCAGGGGGATTCTGGGCAGACTGTCTCCAGGGGATTCTTGATACAGGAGGCCAGGGTGGTCAGATGTTCCCTGAAGATCATAGGTTAGGGGAATTGGATCAAATATTGAGGGTGATCAGATTTCCAGGGTGAGGAGTCTCACTAACCTGATTCAGCAGGTTTCTTGATAAAACTGGGACATGCAGAGATGGACACGGAACCCCGCAGGCCCAGACCTCGTGGAGAATCGTATCTCAAGCTGCCTGAGTGATGAATGGTCAGAGGGTCATTGTCGCCTCCAGAGTCAGGGTTCTTATCTTCACTGACATGATTCTCTGAGAGCTGAAGTTTTAATCCAAGGGAATGAAAACATTCTGGTCATTCCTCCTCTTGATGGCTCGTCTCAGCTGTGAGCACCTTCTGGGTCTGAGGAAAGTAGACTTATGTGCATGGTGCTGTGAAGCGAGTGTTTGTTTATGTTCCCGGTCTCCAGGTGTCCTGCCCCGGCGCTGGTGCAGGAGTCAGGCCAGGACTATAGAATACCTTCCCCTCCACCTGCTCTGTCTCTGGGACCCCCTCCATCACACATAATGGTTACTGCTGATTCTGGATTCATCACACCTCAGGGAAAGGGCTGGGTGACTGAGATGTTTGGATTCGGGGGGCTCCACAGTGTACCCCTGTCTGTCCTAAAATGACTCTTGATCTCCAGAGACACATTGAAGAATGACTTCTCCATGCAGCTCAGCTGTAGGGTCTCTGAGGACACAGCCATGTGTCATTGTCCCAGGAGGCAGAGTGAGGGAGGGGAGGTCAGGGTGACCCTGATGAAACCATCCCTGCAGGGAGGGCTCAGGCCACCAGGGGGCACCCAGGATCAAGAGGAAAACGGTAGGACCAGTTTCAGAGCAGGTGCTGGAGCCATGGACGGGTTTCCTCCCAAAGACTGTGGATTCTCCACTGGCTCACCGTCTCCCCTGGGAGCCCATCCATAATGGTTTCAGGGAAACTTCCTGATCTGAACTTGGCCTTCTTCATAGAGTCAAGCTTGTCTGCCTTTATTTCCTCATTTATCTTAGGACCAGAAACAGAAGAAATGTTCGTCCATTGGATTTTTATTTGAAATTTAGTAACTACCCACTCTTTTAGTTGTCAGGTTTACAGATGCGTAATGACGCAAATGACTCTTCTGTGCATCCTCGAGTCTGCCCTCCACCTTCCAATGTATTTCCAGGCATTTCATCCTCAAGTGTGTCCCCAGTCCTGTTTCCTGCAGTGCCTTTCCCTAGAATAGCATGAGTATTATTGAATATTTGGAAATTGATGCCTGTGTGACACTGGAGTCATTCTGTCCCCCAGAGCACATTTGGAAATGTCTGGAGCCAGGCTGGGCTGTCACATGTGGGGTGGGCTGCAGGCACCCAGTTACCTAGTGGGCAGAGTCCTTGAATGTGGCCGTGCATCCCACAAAGCACACGGCAGCTCCCACAACAGGAAACTAGCCTCAGATGTCAATAATGTGGGAAAAATCTGAAAGAAAGCTTTGTGTCTTGTCAACTTCATTAAAATGTTGACATGCAGAAGGTAAATTTCTATATGTGAATTATTACCACTGAATGAAAAGATGAACAAACACCAAAAATGGGCCTTCAGTTCGCTCACAGGCACCTTACAGCCTGTTCGCAACTGTGTCCTGGTTGTGCGCCGGAGGGTCCTGAGCACAGACCTGCAAGCAAAGGGGACAATGGAGCAGAGAGCCAGCACTGGGGAGGGGCCGTGTCTCTGCTTCACCTGAGTCCCCAAACAAGACAGGGCAAGGCTGAACCTGGTTGTTATAATATTCATTAAAATCCAACATATATCAGCTATTTTAGGTTTTACTTTGCATTAATAATTAATCTCAATATTAACTGATATTTAACATGCTTGTCTTATATCTAGAATAATTTTGAATGTAATTTTTCAATTCATGTTAATATATCCAAACATGCCATTTGTATTACAGACACATTGTGACAGAAACAGCCAGACCTTCCCCAGTATCCACACCCCCTCCCCCAGGAGCTCACAGCTAGTCTGCATCTCCCCTCACCTCCTGCAGGCTAGATGCGGCCGACTGCTGTCTTCCGCACAGGGTTGATGCTAGGAATGTCTGTGAAGGTATGACCACATGTGAACCCCAGTGACCGGCTCAGAAAATTATAAGATATAAAAAGTAAATAAAATAAGTGTTATGGGAATTAAATGTTTTTGACATAAAACAGACTGCAAATGATTTTAATAGCAAAAATTGGTTTATTTGGAATCAGCAGAGAATTACGGTTTGGGGTCTGCCGTCCTGGTGAGCCACATGCAAGTCCCCAGTGAAAACAGAGACATGACTCTTTTACAGAATGAAAGGGGAGGTGAGAGGGCTCCTGTGAACAGGAGTTCATGGATTTTCATTGGCTGAGTCCTTACCAGGAAAGAAGAGGAGGGCTTGCTTCTCCCTGTTGGGCTCAGACATGAAGATCCCAGGTTACAAGGTGGAAGCTTCAGTCCTCCAGCCTGAGAGCCACTGTGAAAAGGCTGCTTAGAGGGGCTTCTTGTAGGTGATCAGGAGTCAGGTGGTGGTCACTCGGTGTGACGCAGCCACGAGGGACTTCATTGCTGACGGAGGGGAGAAGCGTAGATGTGCTGAGGTTGAGACAACATAACACAGCTCTGTGAGGACCAGGGAGCAAAAGGGCATCTTAGGAGGGGAGGCAGCTGACTGAGACAAGTTGACTGTGATGCGTGGACCTGAACAAAGGGTCAGAGGCCGTGCAGACCCCAAGGCAGTGGGAGTCTCCCTGTGCCACAGCATCCGGCTCATGGCTATAAAACCCTAAAGGTCTGCGGAGGCCCCTGTGGATTTGGTCAACACCCCAAGACAGCCCCTTGCCTTTATACAAAAAGGAGAAAGGGGTCTGGTAGTCAGGTTGCCCACAGAAGGACAGGCTCTTCAAACGCTCCTTTAAGGACTTGAATCTGTGTCTTCTCGTTCCTCCCTTAAAATGGAGTTGGGATTGCCAGTGTTGAGAAAACTTCATCTAGGTTTTCCTTGAGAGAGAAGTGTGGAATCCGTCTCAGCAGTATTCAGCTAGCCTTCCACAGTCCCTCACACTTGGCAATTAGTGTTGCATTTAGGAAGCGGAAAAACACCATGGATGTAAGTAGAGCCTTGTTCTGATGTCAGATGCCATAGACATCCAATATGATGCTGGGAAACTGCACAATTTCTGTAGCCAAGTTTAGTCCCTTAGAGGCTAAAAGTTTGTAAGGAGTAGATGCTGTCATCCTGCAAGAACGTTTGAGAAGAAGAGCAAAGAGGCAAATTGTCTACATATTGCAACAGAAGAGAAAATCTAGAAAACTTTGGATCAACCAGACCAGCCTTCAGGCGGCTCCAGAAATGAGAAGGACTCTCAATGTCCTGGTGAGCTTTACTCTTCCCACTGAAGGTTAAAAGGTAACGGCTACCTCCATCGGCTGGAAGAGTAACCAGTACACAGTGGACACCAGTTACAGTAAAGGCCTCACTTCCAGTGGGAGTGGATGTTAGCACCACAGGAGGGTTAGGGACGACAGGGTGATAATGATTAAAGTGCACTTTACTATTGTTATTATCTTTGCAATTATTTTGCTTTTTATTGAAGTGTGTTTGATTTACAATGTTAGTTTTTGGTGCATAGCAAACAGATGCAGTTCTGCACACATGTAGGTATATTTTCTCAGATTTCTTTCCGTATGTGTTGTTACAAAACGTAGAACACAGTTCCCTGCACTATACAGCAGCTCTTTGTTTTATATCTGTGTTACATAAGGTCATGTGTATTTGTGAATCCCACACTCTTAGTTTATCCCTCCCCTGCCCTATGCACTTTGGTGAACATAGTTCATTTTCTGGGTCCATGAGTCTAGTTTTGTCTTGTAAGTAAGAGTCCTTTGCATTTTCTTAATTCCACATATCAGTGAGATCATGGGATAAGTGTTTTGCTATCTGACTTAATTCACTCAATATGATTGTGTTTATATCCATCTGTGTTGCTGCCGGTGGCATTATTTTACCCTATTTAAAGTACACGTGGAACACATATGTGATGAAGTATTGCTCAGCCATATTTCAATGCAGTTTGCTGATCCGAGGTCCTGGGCACCACTCCCCCCTTGGCCTTTTGGTTTTCTTTCCAGGAAAACAAGAGTATCTCAGAAACACCTACAAGAGCCAGTGAAGGCTTCAGCCTTGGAATCTGCTCTTCTGGGCTTCATAGCCTGAAGGGCTTCTTTCCTTGTAGGACATTGATTAATCCTGGGAAGATGTTAAATTCTGTTTGAATCTTGAAGGAGGCTGTAATGTGAATTTCACCAGTATCAGTTTGAGATTTTGCCCCAGAAGAGGTAGTAACTAATTCAATAAGATAAATGATCATTGCTTCTAGAATTAGCTGTAGTATTGTCAGAGACAAAACAAGTAAAAGTGTCTCAGGGCCACTAAATTAATTTCATACATACTTTGATGGCTGCTCTAACATGCCAGAATCATTTCCCCCTTTGGGGGAGACAGAAGCTGTGTCAGGATGCTCCACTGTGAAGTCTCATTCAGTAAACAGATAGGAGTTCAATAACTAAGGAGTAAAAGGTGTGCATCTCTCAAAGGGCCTAAATAAAAGGGGCAGGTACAGAGGCAGAGACCCCTGGAGGCTCGTCACAGGTCCCCACTGGGTGAGGTGCTTTAGTTCCCTGAGCCTGGGCTGCCTTCAGTAGCTCGGATGAGCTGGGAGAGTCCGGCTCCAGTGCCCAATATGACTGGGGGAGACACACTTCCAATCTGGAGAAATGCTTGTCCAGGCCTATTGAGAGAAAGGACAGGGGAGAGCCCAGCTGTTCCCTCAGAGCCTGTCACTGGGATCAGGAGGATGTGAGAAGGCTGGTCTGAGGGCTGATGGAGCCCGAAGTGCACACATTTGTGACAATCTCTGTCCCGATGTCCTGGTTGTTGGGAAACAATAGCAGAAACTAAGGGGGTTTGGGTTGTATTCAGGGGTTTTATTTGCTGGAATTCAAGTTTAAGAATTTAAAGATTCTTCCTTCAGGTGACTCTCCTGTAGTGTGAGAGACATGGTTTGTCAGCTTAAGAAAACCTGGAGAGGACACGGTTTCCACCCCGTTCCTCTGTGAATAGAATGGAAAGGCCCTGAAGGAGCCAGGCCGAAGGCTGCTCAGCACAGGTCCAGCAGAATAGCCCCTATTCCCAAGGAGTGGGAGGAAGGTCGGCCACTTCCAGCTGAAACATCCTGATTTCAAACTCAGACTGAATGCTAAACAAGTACTTGCATACAGTACACGGTCTCACCTACGAAGGACCCACCTTACAATAGTTCTCAGACAAAGCCTGCAGAGCTTCCTACTGCAAAGATGTGGAAGCTGGGCTCCAGGAGAA
This sequence comes from Vicugna pacos, assembly GCF_048564905.1. Taxonomy (NCBI): domain Eukaryota; kingdom Metazoa; phylum Chordata; class Mammalia; order Artiodactyla; family Camelidae; genus Vicugna; species Vicugna pacos. The sequence goes on along the minus strand of NC_132992.1, from coordinate 95,741,912 downwards.
TGATTTAGACTCGAAATCCAGGGTTTGGGAGAAACACAGGGCGCAGCCATGGGCCCAGTGTGGGTCCCACACCTGTTTGCTCAGCAGCCTCACAGTCATACGGGGACTTCTCTGAGTCCATCTGGGCCATAAAAATGTTGACCTGAAGCAAAGAGATGGCCAGTTATTTCTCCAGAAAAAAGAAGTGTTTTCATCTGGAATCAACAAAGATTTGCGTTCAGTGTCTGGAATCATAGTGAGCCACCTGCAGCTCCTAGCATCCACAGGGATAAGAACTATTTTGCAGATGGGAATGGATGTTGGAGGAGGGGCTGTAGTGAACAAGGCACCCAGGGCTTCTCCCTGGCTGAGCTGTGACCACCCCTCACTGCCTGAGTCCTTGCCAGGAGGGAACAGGGCATCTTTCTGCTTCTAAAAGCTGGACTCTGCTCTCCTGGTAGGACATGAGAGCCCAGAGTGCTGTCACCAAACGCTATTTAACTGAGGTTTCTGTGTATTCAGAATTACTGTTATTTTCCTGCTTTGTGAGATTGGATCATTTTTGTTTCAGAAGCCAGGATACCCTAGTCAGGCAATGCTGGGTTTATGATTTCAACTTCATGGTGAAATAAAAGTGAATCATGTGGATGACAAAAAATGACTTCACTTATTAGAGACACTCATTGGTAGGAAACTCCACACCAGATCTGGATTATGCAGGTTTTGTATTTAAGCCTGGAGATGCAGCAGAGATCACACTGTGGCTAAACCCAGAATCGAGAGAGAAATTGTGCTGTTCCCAGCATATTCAGATGTTCTGAACAAAGAGCTACATGCAGGTGAGACTGTGTTATCAAGACCCCTCTACTTGACTGAAGAATAAGGGATAAAGAATGTGATAATTTTCTAATATGAAGAGAATATAGTCACAAACCAAAATTCTGCTGATGGAACAATAATATTGGATCACCCACCATGGGAAACTGCTACTTTCCTACAAGGTTTAGGAACAACTCACCAGTAAACCAGCCAGTTCAATAGTAGGTGTATCTCTAGGTGAAATTAAAGCTCACATTCACTGAAAGCACAGTGAGCAGGTGCTCATGGGGCCGTCACACATGCTGTAAAGTGGAAACAAGGGCTAAACCCAGAGCTCAGTGCAGGGCCATGTATGATGGCGTCTGAGGTACTAAGTCCAGCATTGAAGCCCTTGTCATGGGATCGAAGAAAACTACAGTCACTTGGTCATTACTGGAAAATAAGGGTCCTCCATGATTCCTCAGATTCCAGCAGTTTCCTGTCCCAGGATTATGTCTTGTGTGTGTCAGAGACAGTACCTTGGACAGAGGAGGACTTGGATGCAGATATTACACAAGATTGTGGGTCCCTGAATATATGTGCATGTGCACCTGTGTGTGCATGTGTGTGTGTGTGTTCCTGTACACAGACGGGAGCGCTGGTTATGTGTGTGATGATGGCTTCCTGGACTTCCATCATCCTTCTGAATTTGGAAAATATCAGCTAATTTTATTTATCAAAATCACCCAATTCTATAAAGAAATACTAATAGGATTATTTATTAAAATCAATGTCTTCCCCATCATCAGTGGAATCTGTACCCAGGATTCTGACATTAATATTCTCAGAAGCGTGTGAACCTCGGTGCAGCGCAGCCCTTCTGAGGACAGTGCTACAAAGTCAGGATGAAGCCTTGGATTCTGAACCCACATCCCAAGTGTTCCTGGGCTCCTGTTGGAACTTCCCTATGGCTGAGGGCTCAGTGCCAGTTTCATCACCCACCGCCCCCCTGGTCGTGCTTTCCTACTTCTGACAGCTAAGACCTTCGCCTGTATGGATGAGTCTAGATCAGAATCCTTCAGGTGCTGCTGGTCTGTGGTCAGAGGACAGCACAGCTGGGTGGGGAGTGGTTGTGGTGCAAGAAGCAGTTTGAAATGATGAGCCTGAAAGGGGTGGCAATGACTCTCAGTCTTCACACTGGGCAGTTCACACTCTGAAGTTTAACACCTGGGATATTGCAGTTCATTCCAAGAGTTCCAGTTGGACCTTCTCCCAGCTCTCATGCCAGCTGGAGACGTCAAACTCAGGTACGTTGAGGATTGGTCACATTTCTCACATCACATAAACTTTCCATCCCACTATGTGTAGATTTCAACGTGCAACACTGAGGTGAGATTTATAGCACATTACATAGATTGTAACATGTATAAAAACAAAATGACAAAGTATATAATAAGTATTCATTACAGCCCAATCACAAGTAAAGACATTTTCTTGAATGTTATTAGTGATGGAAATGCATTGAAATGCAGAGACTGTTGAAAACACTCCTCATGAACTCTGCTTACAGATTACTGGGCAACACAGTAACTGTCAAAATCATCATAAACTCATCACCAAAGGGGGTCTGGGAAACCTGACCACTCTTGTCCAAAACTTCCTTGATGCTGACTCTGCATCACTTATGCCCAAGAGGAGGAGCACAGTTGAAACTGCTGGACAAACTCTCACTTAACATGTGTCCCTGCACAGACAACAATGGGCTACCCGTCTGGGGGCTGTGAACATCACTAATGTGGGAGGAACTCTGGCACCGACATCACAGAAACCGTATGCACACGCAAAAAAAAATTCAGGTTCTAAGTGTTTACCCTGAAAACTCACACAATAAACATGATATTTCCAAATGCTACCAACACCAGCAAAGCACAGACACTCACAGCTGCTCAGGGGCCTGGCCCTCTCTGAGGCCAGCAAGGCTCTGACTTGCTATGTAGTGAGATGACATGCAAATAGGGCCTCCCTCTGAGGATAAAGCCACCCGGCCCTGGACCTGCAGCTCTGGGAGAGGAGCCCCAGCCCGGGATTCCCAGCTGCTCCCATTCTCTGATCAGGACTGAGCACAGACGACTCACCATGGAGCTGGGGCTGAGCTTGGTGGTCCTGGCTGCTCTTTTACAAGGTAATTCATGGAGAACAAGAGCTTCTGAGGATGTGGGTGGTCGTGAGTGAGGGAATCACAGGACGTGGGACAGCCTCCTGACCAGGATGTCTTTGTGTTTGCAGGTGTCCTGGCTCAGGTGCAGCTCGTGGAGTCTGGGGGAGGCTTGGTGCAGCCTGGGGGGTCTCTGAGACTCTCCTGTGCAGCCTCTGGATTCACTTTGGATTATTATGCCATAGGCTGGTTCCGCCAGGCCCCAGGGAAGGAGCGCGAGGGGGTCTCATGTATTAGTAGTAGTGATGGTAGCACATACTATGCAGACTCCGTGAAGGGCCGATTCACCATCTCCAGAGACAATGCCAAGAACACGGTGTATCTGCAAATGAACAGCCTGAAACCTGAGGACACGGCCGTTTATTACTGTGCGACAGACACAGTGAGGGGAAGTCATTGTGAGCCCAGACAAAAACATCGCTCCTGGGGCACCCACAGCCCCCAGGGGGTGCTCACGACCCACCAAGGGCAGGGCTGAGCCCCAGGAACAGGTGCAGATGTGTGGGAGGTGTTTGCAGTTAGAATCCTTGGTTTCCTTTTCCCGCCCATCAACTCTACTACAGACCCTCTGCTGGATTCTAAATTTTCATTGTTGACGTACGTGTTGCTTTCTGACAATAATATTTGTAATCAGGATGTATTTTTACAACTGAAAAAAAGCTCCAAACAATGTTAAACTTTAGTATAATTTTAAAGGTGACTCAGCAATTTTCAAACCTGACGAGTACCCTGAGAAGGCACAGGCACCGGTAAAACACGTGTAAAGAGTTACTCAACTTGTCTCTGCTCCCGGGTCAGGAGGCTGCACACCCTCCATCTTTCTGTCAAAGGGCACACAGGGTTTGTAGTGAGCAGGATGCACGTCACAGACGCCAGCTCCAGACTGCCCAGGACTGCGTGTGCATTGATCCTCATTGCTCACGGAGTCCGGGGTCTACAGATCACATCTGGGCAAAATTTATTTCCAGCCCAAAACGAAAAATGTTGCATTTTCTGAACTCCTGGACATTTACAATGTGGGCAGCACTTTGAATCCCCAGCCCACTAACATTCCCACCTGAGGTCGGTCGGGGTGATGCTCTGCCCTCTTGTTTCAAGTCCCATCACATAAATGAGTCTCCTTCGAGGTCCAGTTAGTGCCATGTTTTTGACACTTTCTGGAATATGTAGGAATTTTTCCTGTTTCAAATGTCCCATGTGTAGTCCTGAAGTGCAGTCCAGTGTCCCTGAGCACAAAGTGCTGTGAGCTGACTTAAGGAGAAAGTATTTCGAACACACAAGCTCCATTCAGGCATGAACTATACTGATGGGGGCTGTGAGCTTGATAATACTGTTTAAAAAATAAACATTATTTTTCTAAATGTAATACAAATCTCACGTTGGGTATTTGTGTCAGCCTTGGAAACTTGGCTCAATTCCAAACACAGACGGTAAAATGGAGATTTATGGCCAAGAAGATGGTGATGCTGACCCGGTGGAAAATGACTGTGAGGAGACTTCAAGGTCAGGGGGATTCTGGGCACACTGTCTCCAGAGAATTCTTGATGAAGGAGGCCAGGGTGGTCAGATGTTCCCTGGGAGATGGTGGATTTGGTGAATTAGATCAAATATTGAGTGTGATCAGATTTCCAACGTAAGGAATCTCACTAACTTGACTCAGCAGGTTTCTTGATAAAACTGGGACATGCAGAGATGGACACAGAATCCCACAGGCCCAGACCTTGTGGAGAAAAGCATCTCAAGGTGCCTGAGTGATGAATGGTCAGGCGGTCGTTGTCGCCTCCAGAGTCAGGGTTCTTATCTTCACTGACATGATTCTCTGAGAGCCGAAGTTTCAATCCAAAGGGACACGGACTCCTTCTGGTCATTCCTCCTCTTGACGGCTCGTCTCAGCTGTGAGCACCTCCTGGGTCTGCCGAACACTGACCTCTGTGGATGGTGCTGTGAAGTGATTGTGTCTCTGTGTTTCCAGTCCCCAGGAGTCCTGTCACGGGTGCTGGAGAAGGAGCTGGGCAGGAACATTGAAGATTCTCCAACTCACCTACTCTGTTTCAGGGCCCCGCCACCTCCATCAAACACAGTGGTTACTGGTGGCTCTGGGTCTGTCACACCCCAGTGAAAGGACTGTGTGACTCGGGTGCTTTGGGTTTGGGGGTAGCACAGTGTAAACCCTATGTCTCCAAAAAGGCCCCTCCATCTCCAGAGACACATTGGGGAATTGTTCTCCCTGCAGCGCAGCTCTGGGGTCTCTGAGGACACAGCCATGTGCCATTGTCCCAGGAGGCAGAGTGAGGGAGGGAAAGTCAGGTGACCCAGACACAACCAACCCTGCAGGGAGGGCTCAGGCCACCAGGGGGCACCCAGGGTCACGAGGAAACAAGAGGACCCATTTCAGGGCAGGTGCAGAAGGAGCCGTGGATGGGTTCCCTCCCAGAGACGGAGGATTCTCCGCTGGTTCACCGTCTTCCCTGGAAGCCCATCCATAATGGTTCCAGAGATGATTCCTGTTTCAGAACTTGGGCCTTTTTCATGGAGTCAGAATTGTCTGTCTTTTTTTTCCTCATTTATCTTAGGACCAGACACAGAAGAAACATTTCTTCATGGGACTTTCATTTGAAATTTAGTCACTACCCACACTTTTAGTTGTCAGGTTTACAGATACTTAATGACACAAATGAAAGTTCTGTGGAACGAGGAGTCTGTCCTCCACCCTCAATGTATTTCCAGGCATTTCATCCTCAAAAGGGTCCCCAGTCCTGTTTCCTGCAGTGCCTTTCCCTAGAATAGCATGAGGAAAGTTGTATATTTGGAAATTGATGTGTGTGTGACACTGGAGTCATTCTGTTCCACAGAGGACATTTGGAAATGTCTGGAGCCAGGCTGGGCTGTCACATGTGGGGTGGGCTGCAGGCACCCAGTTACCTAGTTGGCAGAGTCCTTCAATGTGGCCGTGCATTCCACACTGCACACGGCAGCTCCCACAACAGGAAACTAGCCTCAGATGTCAATAATGTGGAAAAACTCTGAGAGAAAGCTTTGTATCTCGTCAACTTCATAAAAATGTTGACATGCAGAAGGTAAATTTCTCTATGTGAATCATCATCAATGAATGAAAACATCAACAAACACCAACCCTAAGTCTTCCGTTCACTCACAGGCACCTTACAGCCTAATCACCCCTGTGTGCTGGTTGTGGGCCAGAGGGTCCTGAGCACAGACCTGCAAGGGAAGAGGACAGAGGAACAGAGAGCCAGCACTGGGGAGAGGCCATGTCTCTTCTTCACCTGAGTCCCCAGAAGACAAGACAGGGCCAAGGCTGGACTTGGTTAACCTAATATTTAAAAAACCTACCTAATTAACTAGTTTACATTTTCACTTTGCAATAATACTTAATCTGAATATGAAATGACATTTAACATATGAAACACATAACAAAAATTTGTCTTATAGCTAGATTAATTTTGATGGTATTTTTCAATTCATGTTAATATATCCAACATGCCACTTGTATAACAGACACATAGTAACACAAACAGGTAGACATTCACCAGCATCCACACCCCCTCCCCCAGGGGCTCACAGCTAGTCTGCACCTCCACTCACCTCCTGCAGGCTAGACGTGGCCCCCTGCTGTCCCCTACACAGGGTTGCTGATAGGAAAGTCTGTGAATTTATGATAACATGTGCATCCTAGTGACCTGCTCAGAAAATAACAGAAAATAAAAGTAAATAAAGTAAAATAAAAAGTGTTATGGGAAGTAAAGTTTTTTCATGTAAAACACACTGCCCATTATCTCAATACCAAATTGGGTTTATTTGGGACCAAAAAAGAATTACGGTTTGGGGTCTGCTGTTCTGGTGAGCCACATGCAAGTCCCCAGTGAAAACAGAGACATGACTCTTTTACAGAATGAAATGGGAGGTGAGAGGGCTCCTGTGAACAGGAGTTCATGGATTTTCATTGGCTGAGTCCTTACCAGGAAAGAAGAGGAGAACTTGGTTCTTCCTGTTGGGCTCAGACGTGAAGTTCCCAGCTTACAAGGTGGAAGCCTCAGTCCTCCTGCCTGAGAGCCACTGTGAAAAGGCTGCTTAGAGGGGCTTCGCGTAGGTGATCAGGAGTCAGGAGGTGGTCACTCGGTGTGACGCGGCCATGAGGGACTTCATTGCTGACGGAGGGGAGAAGTGTAGATGTGCTGAGGTTGAGACAACATAGCACAGCTCTGTGAGGACCAGGGAGCAAAAGGGCATCTTAGGAGGGGAGGCAGCTGACTGAGACAAGTTGACTGTGATGCGTGGACCTGAACAAAGGGTCAGAGGCCGTGAGGACCCCGAGGCAGTGGGAGTCTCCCTGTGCCACAGCATCCGGCTCATGGCTATAAAACCCTAGAGGTCTGCGGAGGCCCCTGTGGATTTGGTCAACACCCCAAGACAGCCCCTTGCCTTTATACAAAAAGGAGAAAGGGGTCTGGTAATCAGGTTGCCCACAGAAGGACGGTCTCTTCAAATGCTCCTTTAAGGACTTGAAACTTTGTCTTCTGGTACCTCCCTTAAAATGGAGTCGGGGTTGCCAGTGTTGAGAAAACTTCATCTAGGTTTCCATGAGAAAGAAATTGGAGTCTGTCTCTACAACAATCAGCTAGACTCCATCCCAAATAAACACTCATGTTTCACACTTAATTTTGGATTTTAGTAAACTCAGAACACCATGATGCCTTTCTGGATGTAAGTAGTGCCTTGTTATGACATCCGATGCCCTAGACATCAAATAAGATAATGGGATACCGCAATTTTTCTTTAGCCAACTTTAGTCCCTTAGAGGCTCAAAGTTTGTAACAAGTGAAGGCTGTCTTCCTGCAAGAATGTTCAAGAAGACACTCAGGGCCAAGGTGGAGGAGAACAGGATGCTCGTAGCTCACCCTCTCCAAATACACCACAACTCACATCCACAGACCCACCCAGCCAATCAGCGCTCCTGCTCAACAACAAAAGAAATTTGCACTCCTCAAAAGACAAAGACACCACGAATCTAGTGGGAGAAAAGGAAAAAGGAAAGAGCAAAAAGCAAAATAGTGCAGGACCAGTCCCACCAGGAAGGACTGGCAAAGGAGGAATAATGCTCATTAGTTGAATCTCCCCCTCTTCAACAGAGAGGTCAGCAGGATGGAGGGGGAGCCTCTGAGGCTCTGATCTGTACGGAGCACCCCTTGACCAACAGAACTAAGTTAAATGGGCACAAAGGGTCCTCGTGACACCCAACCAGAATACTAGCTGGCAGTGGGGGACAGGGCAGGCTGCCCAAGCCGGGTAGAGGACTGGGACGGCTGTACTGAGGTACTGAGGCAGCCACGGGGGACTACAGTGTATTGAACATTGTGGCTGGGAGGGGATACAGAGCAGGACAACCTGACTTCCCCATAAATTACGGGAAAAAAAAAGCAAAGTAGCACTGCTGGTGTGCCCTGGGTGAAGGGCGCCGCATCCTTTGTCTCCTCAACCCACAGCACCATTACTGGTGCTTCTCGGGAGAAAAGAGGTGGGGCACAGCCACAGCCGTCATGTCCTCCTGTGCATAGCACCTGGGCAGGGGTGGAGCCAAGACCTGAATCCGCACCTGGGGGCTCTACAGCCTCCTAAGAAGGACTGAGACTAATTCACAGCCCAAGGCACAAAAGGTATTTCTGCCCTGCTATCTCAGAGTACTAACACCACCAAGGCAAACAAGGAGCTGAGTTGGGAATGGAGCAGGGGTGGGGCTGTTTCGCATCTTCTTGGAGCCCACCTACCGAGCGCAGACCTCAGATGGAGCGTGCAGGTGCACACAGCAGGGGAGCTACCAGGGCCAGGAGAGGGCCCGTGGCCACCCACCTTCCTGGCAGGAGTACAGCATCTGACTTTGGTGCTGGGAGGGGACGCGATCCACCCGCCTACCTCACCTGAGCACAGCATCTGACTGCGGCATCGGAAGGGGGAGTGACCTGCCCGCCTACCATGTATGAGCGCAGTAACTGACCCAGTGTTGGGAGGCAGCCCGATCTGCTTGCCGACAGGCACTGGGAGCAGCACAGATGAGGGAGCCAGTGGAAGGCCCCTGGGAACAACAAGCAGACTTCCAGAAACGCAGCAAGGACAGAATCACTTCTTGATAAAATCATGAAGAGTGCACATATCTATGAGGACATAACCAGTTTTTAAAGTTTTTTATCTGTTCTAATTTCTATTACCTTTATAATCTTCACATTTTAAACAACTGCATATGTCTACAGTTATAGTCCCTTTAAAATTTTTCTTTTAAAGTCATTTCATTAATATTATTTTTAAAAACGCCCCTAATTGCATTTTTATTTCTATTGGTTTTTATCTCCTATTATTGATAATACACAGGTCTCAAATATTGTTTATTGAATTTTTCTCCTTCTTTTAAGATTTTTTAAAGACGTATTAACTGGAATGCTAGTATGCTGCAAATTGTTCTTCCATTATTAACCATACAGTGTTTACAAATCAATTTTCTCCCTCCTATTAAATTCTCTCTTGTAAAATATTTTTTAATTTTTTAATATTTTTTATTGATTTATAATCACTTTACAATGTTGTGTCAAATTACAGGGTAGAGCACAATTCTTCAGGTATAAATGAACATGCATATATTCATTGTCACATTTTTTTTCCCTGTGAGCTGCCATAAGATCTTCTGTATATTTCCCCGTGCTACACAGTATAACCAAACAACCCAATCCAAAAATGAGCAAAATGGGGGGCTGCTTTATAAGACGCTGTAGACACAGGATGTGAGGTGAAGGCATGAGGGACAGACTAAGGAAATAACAGAGCACGTGCTGTTGAACACGGTTCACTACTTTTGTAACAAAAATGCCAACACAGTGTCAGGAAATTGCTAATTTTTTCAGTCTGACTACCAGGAAAGAGCACAGCCTTGTTTAACAAGCAACTCAGAGTCAGAGCAGAGATGCAGAGCATGTGAGCAGGGAGCAGAGGGGACCGGGGGTCTGGGGGGCACGAGAGGAGGAGGGAAAGTAAGCCCTGCTCCGCTTACGGTCACTCTCCTGCCCTCCGACTCTCCTTGGACTGAACTCCCTGCTCTGGGAGGAGAGCAGCTGTGGTCAGTGAGTAGAAGGGGGGTCCACCCTGGATATAAGGCAGCACCGCCTCCCGAGCCCAGAGACACGGCCTCACCTGACCCCCCACGTTCGTGCGGAAACACGACCCCACGTGCATGTGAACCACACACAGGGCTGAGGGCCATCACAGCACCTGTGCCACCCGGGGCCGGGGTCTCCTCTTCACTGACGTCATCCTCTGGGGGCCAAAGGCTTGGCTGACAAGGACATTAACCCCCCTCTGCACCACACACAGTGCCTCCTGGTGGGTCTGGGTCCATCCTCCCCCACGGAGAGCCCAGCAGAACCTGCGGTGCTTGGGTCTGGGAGCTGGACAGCATACACCCTGCCTCTCCAAAAACTCCCTCCCATCTCTAGAGACACATTGAAGGTCACGTGTCCCTGCAGCTCAGCTCTGGGGTCCCTGAGGACACAGCCGTGTCCTTTTGACGCCGGAAGGATAGCGAGTGAGGGGACATCAGGGTGACCCAGACACAAAGGTCCCTGCAGGGAGGGCTCAGGCCACCAGGGGGCACCCAGGGCCCTGAGGAAACCAGAGGACCCATTTCAGAGCAGGTGCAGAAGCAGCCATGGACGGGTTCCCTCCCTGAGACGGAGGATTCTCCGCTGGTTCACCGTCTCCCCTGGGAGCCGATCCATAATGTTTCCAGGGAAACTTTCTGATCTGAACTTGGGCCTTTTTCACGGAGTCAGGCTTGTCTGTGTTTTATTCCTCATCTAACTTAGGAACAGACTCACAGAAATATTTCTTCATGAGACTTTACTTGATATTTATTCACTAACTATTCTTTTTAGTTGTCGGGTTTACAAATAATTAATGACACAAATGACACTTCTTTGCATCCTCCAGTCTGCCCTCCACCTTCCAAAGTATTTCCAGGCTTTTCATCCTCGACAGCGTCCCCAGTCTTGTTTCCTGCAGTACATTTAACGAGCGTAGCATGAGGAATGTTGTATATTTGGAAATTGATGTCTGTGTGAAAGCAGAGTCATTTGTCCACAGAGGATATGTGGAAATGTCTGGAGACGGGTGGGCCGTCACATGTGGGGTGGGCTGCAGGTGCCCAGTTCCCTAGTGGGCAGTGTCCATCAATGTGGCCGTGCATCCCACACTGCACACGGCAGCTCCCACAACAGGAAACCAGCCTCAAATGCCAATAATGGTGAAAAACTACGATAAAAAATTTGTATGTTGTCCAATTCATATCTCTGTTGACATATGGAATGTACATTTGCTGTGTGTAAATTATTCTCACTTAATGGAAACGGCAGACACCAGACTTTGATCTTCAGTACACTCAGAGACCACATTACACACTCTTCACACAGGCGTTCCTGATCTGTGGGCAGGAGGGCCCCAAGCATGGACATACAAGACAAGGGGGCACCAGACCAGACCCCAGGATGGGGAGGGGCTCGTGGGTCACATGGATTATGGGACCTGGATGTCAGAGCTCTCTTTCCTGAGCCCGAGTCCGCAGAGGCCCCGACAGGGCCCAGGCTGCACTGGATTCTTGTAATATTTAAAATTTACTGTCTTTGTATCTGCAATAACTGAGGATTTTACCCCAGAATAATAATTTATTACAACATTAATAGATGTTTCACATACGAGACACGTAGCAAATGGTTACTTGTTTTACAACTGTGATAACTGTGGTTGTAATTTTTAAAAGCGAATCAGTATATCCAACACTCATGCTCTTGTATCCCTGCCCCGCTGTGACCCACCTTGACAGAAATCACTAGACATTCCCCAGCACCCACATCCCCTCCCCCTCAGGAGCCACAGCTCACCTTCTCCTCCCCTCATCCCCTGCAGGCTGGTGGGGGCCACCTTCTCTCCTCTGAGCATGGATGTGACCAGGAATGTCTGTGGAGGTGGGAGCTCACGTCCAGAGAAGTGACCCCCTCAGTAAAGTACATGAAAATCGAAAGTAAGTAAGGGAGATAAAAGTCAACATTCTCATGGGAAATTAGCTTTTTTTGATGAAAAACAAATAGACTGACAGTTATTTCAATAACAAAAGTGGGTTTAATTTGGACTAGTAAAAAGTCTCAGTTTGGGGTCTGCAACCCTGAAGAGCCACATGTCCATCTCCAGTAAAAGGAGAACGCCTCCTTCATCAAGGGGGGAAGGGAGCTGAGAGAGCCCCAGGGAACCAGAGTCCGTGCATTTCTCTCAGCTGAGTCCTGCCCAGGAAAGACAGGGAAGCCTTGCTTCAACCAGCTGGGCTCTGAGGCCATCAAAGGGCATGAGAGCTCCCCCCGTTCACCCAGTTTTACTAAACGGTGGTTTTCGTTATATTTTACCTTTTGCCATTTGATCAAGGTTGAGATCTTTCTCGCAAAACATCACTGATGAAGACTTAGGATTTCTGGGGTTTTTCACGTTTTTGTCTGTCAGTACCAGGAAGGAACTCCTCTGGGTGTAATGTCTCATGTCAGATGGAAAGCGCTCTTATTGAGGTCACATTCCAGTAACATGCAGGAGTAAGAGGGAGAGCTCGCAGGCTCTCTCACCGTAAGTCCCTGTGGTATCAACACCGGAGGCTGCAGATCACCTGACACGTTATATTCTCATCAGAGACTTGGCAGGAAGTTGTCCAATAGGTCTGGCACAGATACCTTGGGAAGCTGTCTCAGCAGACGTTGCCCTCAATTCTGAGACGTCTCCACAGTCGGGTCACCAGATGAGTAGGAATATCCAGGGCCCAGCTGCCTTCTTAGGTGTGTCACGTGAAACAAAGTTCTCTCGGGAGACTGGTGGCGCAAGGGCTGCTTAGCAGCACCTGCTGGAGCCCTTTCCATTGAGGTTGAGGAGTTCTTCTGGAAGTATCTTTTCCTGTAGGTAAGATATCCAGGTTGCAAGGTGTGACGCTTGCATCTCTGTCCCATGAGAGGTACTGTGAAGAGACGGCTTCTGAGGAGAATCTTGGAGACGACCAGGAGGCGGAAAGTGGTCCGTCAGTGTTCAGCAATCATGAGGGACGTCAGTGGTGGAGCGGGGGAGCTGAGAGGCTTCAGTACAGGTTTTGCTGTTGAGCGAATCATGCTGAGGTCAGGCCATATGAACAAATTTGGACGCAGGTTTCGGCAGTGTTCAGATAGCTGAGAGAGTCTCACATTTAGCCCGTAGATCAGGGTGTTGATAAACCGAGACCCGATGGAGCCCATCCGCGTGGAGGTACATCTGGATGTAAGTGGAGCCCTGGTTCTGATGTCAGGCGTCCTAAACATTGAGTCTGCATTTGGATAAACTGCAGTTTTCCTCAAGAAAACGATTGCCCCTGTAAGAATAAGAACTGTAGCAAGTGGTAGATGTCTTCCTTCAAGGAGGATTGAGAAGGAGATAAAGGAAACAAATTACCCACAACTAGAACTTCCAGAAGATGTTGCATCATCCAGGCCAGCCTCCAGGCTTACCCAGAATTAGAGGGGCTCTCAATAAGTCCCTGGAACACTAATGACCCGGTAAGTTTAATGCTCCCCATTGAAGGCAATAAGCGACTGGCCAGGGAGAAGATGGCGGAGTAGAAGGACGCTTGTAAGTCACCCTCTCCCACAAATACACCAAGACCCACATCTACAGACCACTCAGCCAACCAGAGCACCTGCGGAACTCTGACAGAACATCGCCCTCTTCAAAAGATAAACACGCCAAAAATCTGGTAGGAGAAAAGGGAAACAGAAAGAACAAAAGGCAAAGCAGCCCGGGACGGGTCCTGCGGGGAGGGAGCGGCAATGGAGGACTGGTGCTCGCTCGCTGGGTCTCCCCTCCCCAACTGAGAGGCCAGCGGGACGGAGGGGGAGCCTCCGAGGCTGGGATCTGCACAGAGCAGCCCTTGTCTGACAGAACTAAGTTAAACGGGCACAGAGCATCCACCCGACATTCAGCCTGAGGCGCGGGCTGGCAGCAGCAGGCAGGGCCAGGCTGCATAAGCCGGGCGGAGGATGGGTCGGCTGCATGGAGGCAGCCCCGGGGGACTGCAAGGGGCTGGGCGCCGTGGCTGTGGGTGTACAGGACAGAACAACCCGGGCCCTCCATAAAACAGCAAGGTTGATGTGCTCTCGGGGGAAGGGTGCATACCCCCATCTCTGAAAACCCGCGGAAACTTTTCAGGGGAAGAGAGGCGGGGCTCAGGCACAGCCGCCATATCCTCCTGCGCGGAGCACCCAGGCGGGGGCGGGGGCGAAACCTGCATCTGCACCGAAAGGCTTAGCAGCCTCAAAGGCCAGACTGAGACGGGCCTACAGCCCGCGGCAGATAGGATCCTTCCATCCTGGTCCCTCAGAGAACTTGCTCCACAAAGACAAACAAGTAGCCGGGTTTTGGCTCGGAGCAGGGACGAGGCTGTCCCTCGGTCTTCCTTGAGCCCGCCTGCGGAGCACCGACCAGGGCGGGACACGCAGCCACACAGAGCAGCGGAGCTACCGGCGGCGCAGGTAGAGGTAGAGCGCCCCCCCCCCCCCGCATTTCGGGCAGGAACACAGCCCCTGACCGAGGTGCTGGGAGGGGGAACGGCCCCCCCTCCTGCCTGGCCAGTCTGCAACATCTGACTGCGGCATCCGGAGGGGCAGTGACCCGCCCGCCCACAGCAGAGGAGAGCTGCACCTGACCCCGTGTTAGGAGGAGGCGCGATCTGCTTGCCGACAGGTGCTGGGAGCAGCACAGAAGAGGGTGCCAACGGAGGGCCTATGAAATCAAGCTGAGCTTCCAAAACAGGATGAGGACAGAAGGACATCACATTAAAAGCACACACACTCCAGGAGAACACCGACAACCCCCCTTTATTTTTTTAAATCTGTTTTTACCTGTTCTATTTTCTATTACTCTCTTAATTTTTACTTCTTAATTCATTTCTATTTCTCTGGGGTTTTGAGGTCCTGTTACTGATTAGACACAGGTTTCAAATACATCTATTCATCTCCCCACCCCCTTTTTTTTTAAAGGTTTTAAAAGGACGTCTCAACCCGATTAATACTCTGCTTCAACTCGCTCTTCTATTATTCATTATACACTGTTTTAAATCCCTCTTTCTCCCGTCTTTTAAAAATCTTTCTCTCTCTCTCTTATTTTTTTCTTTTTTCCCTAAGTTCTATTCCTAAATAGGCATTAGATAGATAAAATCCTTAAGATCCAAAATAGACAACTGATACTCCATAAACCACAGTGCCAGAGAGGTATGAGCAAGATGAAGAAGCAGAGAAACCTTTCCCAATTAAAAGAACAAGAGGAATCCCCTGAAAGAAAGATCAATGAAATAGACATCGATAGCCTACTAGATCAAGATTTAAAAAAAGGAGTGATCAAACTGCTGAAGGAATTAAAAGAGATAGTGTTTAGAGATATAACATATGTCAAAAATGAAATTGAAGCTATAAAGAAGAGCCAAGCAGAATGGGTAAACTCATTGACAGAGATGAGGAATGATCTAATAGCTGTGCAAAGCCGACTAGTTAAAGCAGAGGAACGAATTAGTGATCTAGAAGACAGGGCAACAGAAAGCACCCATTCAGAAGAACTACAAGATAAGCAAATAAAAAATTATCAAAATAGCACAAAGGACCTATGGGATAATATAAAGCATCCCAAACTTTGCATAATAGGGGTACCAGAAGGGGAAGGAGGATCAAAGGGGATTGAAAAGGTTTTTGAAGAAATCATGACTGAAAACTTCCCAAACTTAAAGAAGGAATCAGATATCCAAGTACAGGAAGCTCAGAGGGTCACAAACAGGAAGAACCCAAATAGACCCACACCAAGACATATCATAATCAAGATGACCAGAGTCAAGAATAAAGAAATGATTCTAAAGGCAGCAAGAGAAAAGCAAAGAGTGAATTACAAGGGAACCCCCATAAGGCTCTCAGCTGATTTCTCTACACAAACACTACAGACCAGAAGGGAGTGGCAAGATATATTCAAAGCCCTGAATGAAAAAAAGATGCAGCCTAGGATAATTTATCCAGCAAGGCTATCTTTTAGGATCGAAGGAGAAATAAAGAGCTTCACAGACAAAAAAAAAAAAAAGCTGCAGGAGTTCAGCAACACTAAACCCACTCTAAAAGAATTGTTGAAAGGGCTATTCTAAACAGAAAAGCAGCAGGATGCTACAGAAATGAGAAACTCACAACTGGAAAGGTGATAACTCATGAATTACAAATAAAGAAAACATACAAATCACTGAGTGGGAGAGGGAGGCAGGGAAATATAGAATATTTTTGTCTTTCTTTTTAAAATTTTTTTAACAGTTGGATGGGTTTGAGATCAGTTTAATAAAAACAGTTATAGTAATGGGTTAATAGATTTACAAAAAAGGGTAACCACAAGTCAAAAATTTACAAGGGAGTCACAAAAATTAAATAAAATCCATGATAATACAGAGGAAAATTACCAAACCACAAAAGGAAGAAGAAAGGAACAAAGAGGATATACCAATTCAACTGCAAAGATAAGTTCTAAATGGCAATAAACACACATCTATCATTAATTACTGCAAATGTTAATGGACTAAATGCTCCGGTCAAAAGACATAGAGTGGCAGACTGGATAATAAAGCAAGAACCTTCAATATGCTGCGTACAAGAGACCCACTTTAGGGAGAAGGACACATATAGATTGAGAGTGAAAGGATGGAAAAGGATATTCCATGCAAATGGAAAAATCAAAAAAGCAGGTGTTGCAGTACTGATTGCAGACAAAATAGACTTTAAAACAAAGGCCATAAAGAAAGATAAAGAAGGACATTTTATAATGATTAAAGCAGTAATACAAGATGAAGATATTACACTCGTTAATATATATGCACCCAATAGAGGAGCACCTAAGTACATACAAGAATTACTGACAGAGATAAAGGGGGATATTGATGGGAATACAATCATAGTTGGAGATTTTAACACTGCATTAACATCACTAGACAGATCTTCCAGACAGAAAATAAGCAAGGCAACAGAAAAGTTAAATACTACAATAGAAAAAGAAGATTTGGTGGATATTTTTAGAGCATTACACCCCCCAAAAATAGGATACACATTCTTTTCAAGTGCACATGGAACATTTTCCAGGATCGATCATGTACTTGGACACAAAAGAAACCTCAACAATTTAAGAAGATAGAAATTATCTCAAGCATCTTTACTGACCACAATGCCATGAAACTGGAAATCAACAACAGAGAAACAAAGAGAAAAAAAGGAAAGCATGGAGATTAAACAATATGTTATTGAAAAAACAATGGATCAATGAGGAAATCAAAGCTGAAAATAAAAAATACCTTGAGACAAATGATAATGAAAGCACAACCACTCAAAACCTATGGGACACAGCAAAGGCAGTGCTATGAGGGAAGTTTATAGCGATACAGGCCTTCCCCACCACCTGAATGAATTAGAAAAAGGACAAAAAGCCCCAAAAAGCAGCAGAAGGAAGGAAATAATAAAGATCAGACAGGAACTAAATACAATAGAGATTAACAAGACCATAGAAAAAATCAACTGAACCAAAAGCTGGTTTTTTGAAAAAGTAAATAAAATCGACAAATCTCTGGCCAAACTCACAAAGAAGAAAAAAGACAGAGCACAAATTAGCAAAATAAGAAAGGAAAATGGAGAAATTATGACAAACAAAATAGAAATACAGAATATCATACTACAATATTACGAAAAACTATATGGAAACAAACTGGATAACCTAGAGGAGATGGACAAGTTTCTGGAAACATACTGTCCACCAAGACTGAATCAAGAAGAATCTGAACACTTGAACAATCCAATCACTAGAAAGGAAATAGAAATAGCAATTAAAAACCTCCCTACAAATAAAAGTCCAGGACCAGATGGCTTCACTGGGGAATTCTACCAAACATACAAAGAAGAACTCATACCAGTCTTTCTCAAACTCTTCCAGACGATTGAAAAGGAGGGAATGCTCCCAAACTTAATCTATGAAGCCACCATCACCCTGATACCAAAACCAGGCAAAGATACTACAAAAAAAAAAGAGAATTATAGGCCAATATCACTGATGAACATAGATGCCAAAATCCTCACCAAAATTTTAGCAAATAAAATTCAACAAAACATAAAAAAGATTATACATCATGACCAAGTGGGGTTGATCCCAGGGACACAAGGCTGGTTCAACATACGCAAATCAATCAATGTAATACATCACATCAACAAGAGAAAGGACAAAAACCACATGATCATCTCAACCGATGCAGAAAATCATTTGATAAAATTCAACATCCATTTATGATAAAACTCTCGCCAAAGTGGGTATAGAGGGAACATATCTCAACATCATAAAAGCTATATATGACAAACCTACAGCCAGCATAGTACTCAAAGGTGAAAAACTTAAAAGCTTCCCACTAAAATCTGGGACAAGACAAGGATGCCCACTATCACCCCTCCTATTCAACATAGTCTTGGAAGTCCTAGCCACAGCAGTTAGGCAAGAGAAAGAAATAAAAGGGATCCAAATTGGAAAAGAAGTGGTAAAAGTGTCATTATATGCTGATAACATGTTACTATATATAGAAAACCCTAACAGGTCCACACAAAAGCTACTAGAGCTGATTGAAGAATTCAGCAAGGTAGCAGGTTACAAAATTAATGTTCAAAAATCAGTTGCATTTCTTTACACTAACGATAAATCAACAGAAAAAGAAAGTAAAGAAACAATCCCCTTTAAAATAGCACCCAAAGTAATAAAATATCTGGGAATAAATCTAAACAAGGAGGTGAAAGAATTATACACAGAAAACTATAAACCATTGATGAAGGAAATTAAAGAAGACTTTCAAAAATGGAAAGATATTCCATGCTCCTGGATTGGAAGAATCAATATTGTTAAAATGGTCACACAGCCCAAGGCAATCTACAGATTTAATGCAATTCCTATCCAATTACCCAGGACATATTTCACAGAACTAGAACAAATCATAATAAAATTTATATGGAACCATCAAAGACCTAGAATTGCCAAAGCATTACTGAAGAGAAAGAAAGAGGCTGGAGGAATAACTCTCCCAGACTTCAGACAATACTATAGAGCTACGGTCATCAAGACAGCATGGTATTGGTACCAAAACAGACAAATAGACCAATGGAACAGAATAGAGAGACCAGAAATGAAGCCAAAAGCTTTTGGTCAACTAATCTTCGACATAGGAGGCAAGAATATATGATGGAATAAAGACAGTGTCTTCAGCAAATGATGTTGGGAAAACTGGACAGCAGCACATAAATCAATGAAGCTAGAACACTCCCTTACACCATACACAAAAATAAACTCAAAATGGATCAAAGACTTGAACATAAGAAAAGGTACAATAAATCTCCTAGAAGAAAACATAGGCAAAACATTATCTGACATATATTTCAAAAATTTTCTCCTAAAGAAATGAAAGCAAGAATAAACAAATGGGACTTAATGAAACTTACAAGCTTCCGCACAGCAAAGGAAACCAGAAGTAAAACAAGAAGAAAACCTACGGAATGGGCGAAAATTTTTGCAAACGAAACTGATAGAGGCTTCATCTCTGGAATATATAAGCAGCTCATACGACTCAATAAGAAAAAAATAAACAACCCAATCCAAAAATGGGTAGAAGACCTAAACAAGCAATTCTCCAAGGAAGACATACAAATGATCAAAAGGCACATGAAAAAATGTTCAATATCACTGATTATCAGAGAAATGCAAATCAAAACTACAATGAGGTATCACCTCACACCAGTCAGAATGGCCGTCATTCAAAAATTCAAAAATGACAAATGCTGGAGAGGCTGTGGAGGAAGGGGAACCCTCCTACACTGCTGGTGGGAATGCAGTTTGGTGCAGCCACTGTGGAAAACAGTGTGGAGATTCCTCAAAAGACTAGGAATAGACTTACAATATGACCCCAGGAATCCCACTCCTGGGCTTGTATCCAGAAGGAAATCTACTTCAGGATGACACCTGCACTCCAGTGTTCATAGCAGCACTATTTACAATAGCCAAAACATGGAAACAGCCTAAATGTCCATCACCAGGTGACTGGATAAAGAAGAAGTGGTATATTTATACAATGGAATACTACTCAGCCATAAAAACCAACAACATAATGCCATTTGCAGCAACATGGATGCTGCTAGAGAATGTCATTCTAAGTGAAGTAAGCCAGAAAGAGAAAGAAAAATACCATATGAGATCGCTCATATGTGGAACCTAAAAAACAAAAACAAAAACAAACAAACAAAAACAAAGCATAAATACAGGACAGAAATAGACTCATGGACAGAGAATACAGACTTGTGGTTACCAGGGGGATGGAGGGTGGGAAGGGATAGACTGGGATTTCAAAATTGTAGAATAGATAAACAAGATTACACTGTATAGCACAGGGAAATATACACAAAATGTTATGATAAATCACAGAGAAAAAAATGTGACAATGAGTGTGTATAGGTCCATGAATGACTGAAAATTATGCTGAACACTGGAATTTGACACAACATTGTAAAATGATTATAAATCAAAAAAATGTTAAAAAAAAGGGGGGGACTGGCCAGCTCTAGCAACTGGCATGATAAAGAATGCAGTACACTAATCAATTGCAGTAAGGAATTCAGGAACACGGGGTGGCTGTTAGCCTTGTGTGAGGGTTAGCGACAACACAGTGCTGCTGCGTTTACTGTGCAGTTTCCTGCCCCGAGGGCCTGACGCGGCTGCACCCGTGGCCCCGAGGTTGTCTCCTCAGGAAACCGAGGAACCACAGGGACAAGTTCAAGGAATCATGAGGCCTTGAGCCTTGCAACCTTCTTTTTGGGCTCTATGGCTTGAAGGATTTCTTCACTTGTAGGATATTGATTAATCCTGGGAAGATGTTTACGAGAATATATTTGAACCTTGAAGGAAGGTGCACTGTGAATTTTGCAAACACCAGCGTGAGGCTTTGTCAACATGGAAGGTGACAGCTGATTCAATGGGAGAAAAAATCAATTCCTCCAGAACTTGCTTTAGTACCATCAGAGATAGAATGAATGAAAGTGCTTTCAGTTCATTTCATTTAATGTCTTCCATCAAGCTCTAGAATGACTTCTCTCTTTGCAGATACACTAATTCTCCCGTAATATTTCACTGAACAGTCTTAACCCTGTAATGGACAAAGGTGGAGGAATGAATGAATGAACTGTGTGCATCTCTCAAAGGGCCTAAATACGAGGGGAGGCTCAGGGCGCAGACCTGTCGAGGCTCGTCACAGGTCCCCACGTGGGAACTGCTCTAGTTCCCTGAGCCCGGGCTGCTCTCAGCCGTTCCGCTGAGCAGGGAGAGAGCGGCTCCTTGACCGTTAGGACGGAAGGAACCTCATCATCAACCGCGAGGAACTTCTGTTGAGAGAAGGGAATGGGGAGACTCCATGTGTTCCCTCAGAGCCACTGGGGACCAGGAGGACGTCGGGAGGGCTGCTCAGAGGGCGGACGGTGCCCGAAGTGCATGCAGTTACAAGAGCCTCTTTTTCAAAGTCCTGGATCTTGGCAATAATACCAGAACCAGGAGGGGTTTCGGTTTTTTCTGCAGCCTTCATTCGCTGTAAATGAAGTTTAAGAATCAGCATGTGTCCTTCTAGGTGTCTCACCTACACTGTGACAGAGATGGTTTGCCACGTTAAGAAAATAAGAGGTGGACACGGTTTCCCATTCCATCCTGCACCTCTGCCCTACAATTGAAATGTCCTGTGTCAGCTTGTTTGTAAACTAGCTTTAAAAGTGGCCCAAGTGGAATGAACATATGAAGCAAAACTGTAATTTTCTTTTAAAATGATTTGCAGTTGATTGAAATAAACATGAACAGATTCAACAGATTTTCATGGGAGACCTGAATTTTTATTCCAAATGAAAGTGTTGAGAAAGTCTCAGGAATTGCCCAATGGATTTGCCTAGTTGCTGCTAGAGAATTTTTATATAACAAGTTCATGGACTCTTCTCCTGGCTCAAATTCTAAACACCTTTTAGGATTCTCCCGGTAAGTGGTTTACAGAAGTGCTAGGTGTGACTTCAACAACTGCAGGACCAGTATGATGTAAGTCAGAGAAGCCGGGCTGAAGACTCTGAGGGGCCACATTAAATTACTCTGTGAGGAACGTTGGTTTGGAAAATCTTTGACAACAATTCAGCTTTAGTCCAGAAAAAAACAAAAAAAAAAGAAATGAGGAGATGGTCCTCTGGGTCCTCATAAGGATGAAGTTTAAGATAACAAGACCTGACAAGTTGGAGGAGTAGAATATGGGGAGAATTTCAGAGGAAGTGGGAAGTTTGTGGAGACACTGACTGTGGAAGACCTGAGGGTACAGGGGAGGTGCAGGAGTAAAAGGGGAGGGAGGCATTGGTGCTGGAGGGAAGCCTGAGACACACAGGCCAGGGAAGGGGAGCCCGAGGCTTCATAGGCCCAGTTGTCTTTCCTTAATCCCTGTTTGCCTCATTAATCTTATGATCACGTTTTAGAACATGTTACTTAAGGTTCCTAAACAAGTGTCTAAGGCACAGAATAATGAGGGAAATAGGTTTTCCATTAAATTTTGAAGATTTGTCATATTTCACCAACTTGGTTTTAAGAAAAGTAAGTTTGAGGTTTTCTAAAGTCCCCCATAATGACCATTGACATGTATATTTAATGGAAGCATGAATCGCCTTTCGCCAGGTCTGTCCGTTTCACTACAAATATCCACAAGGGAGGTCCCTAGGTTTAAAACAAAAACTCAGCTGTGGTTCCTACTGCAGAAGTGACCTCAAAGCACTTAGATAACTTGGACCCCATTTCTCAAGGTGATTTCTGGAGAATAAAGGAATAATTTCCAAGCAGCCTAAAGGGTCAAACAGCACAAATAGCCAGCAGGGCTAACACCAGTCAGGTCTAAGGGATCAGTCTGGTTGTGAAGGAGCCAGGCTGAAGGCTGCTCAGCACAGGCACAGTAGATCAGCCCCTATTCCCAAGGAGTGGGAGGAAGGGCAGCCACTTCCAGCTGGAACATTTTGGTTTCAAAATCAAACTGAATGTCAGATACTTAATTGTATAAATATAAGGCCTTTTGTCAGAAGGATAAACCTAAAAGTAGTTCTCAGATAAAGCCTGCAGAGCTTCCTACTGCACAGATGTGGAAGCTAGGATCCAGGAGAATGATTTACCCTCAAACTCCAGGGTCGGGGAGAAACAGAGGGTGCAGCCATGGGCCCAGTGTGGGTCCCACACCTGTTTGCTCAGCAGCCTCACAGTCATACGGGGTCTTGTCTGATTCCATAAGGGCCATGAAAATGTTGACCTGAAACAAAGAGATGGCCAGTAATTTCTCCAGCAAAAAGGAAATGTTTTCATCTGGGATCAACAACAATTTGCGTTCAGGGCCCGGAATGACAGTTAGCCACCTACAGCTCCTAGCATCCATGGGTTGAGAACTATTTTGCAGATGGGAATGGATGTTGGAGGAGGGGCTGTAGTGAACAAGGAACCCAGGGCTTCTCACTGGCTGAGCTGTGACCACCCCTCACTGCCTGAGTCCTTGCCAGGAGGGAACAGGGCATCTTTTTTCTTCACACAGCTGGACTCTGCTCTCCTGGTAGGACATGAGAGCCCAGAGTGCTGTCACCAAACGCTATTTAACTGAGGTTTCTGTGTATTCAGTATTATTGTTATTTTGCCCAGTTTGTGAGATTGGATCAGTTTTGTTTCAGAAGCCAGGATACCCTAGTCAGGCAATGCTGGGTTTATGAGTTCAACTTCATGGTGAAATAAAAGTGAATCATGTGGATGACAAAAAATGACTTCACGTATTAGAGACACTCATTGGAAGGAAACTCCACACCAGATCTGGATTATGCAGGTTTTTTTATTTAAGCCTGGAGATGGAGCAGAGATCAGACTGTGGCTAAACCCAGAACCCAGATAGCAATTATGTTGTTCCCAGCATGTTCAGATGTTCTGAACAAGGAGCTACATGCAGATGAGACTGTGTTATCAAGACCTGTCCCCATAACTGAAGAAAAGGGATAAGGAATGTGATAATTTTGTAATATAAAGAGGATATTGGAGCAAAGCAGAATTCTGCTGATGGGACTAAAAACTGGAGCCCCAACTACAAAAAAGTGACACATTTTACACTTTTTAGCATCAACTCACCATGAAACCAACTATTCCAATACTACGTATCTGACTGGGTGAAATTAAAGCTTTCGTTCACTGGAAACACAGTGTGCAGGTGCTCGTGGGGCCTTCACACATGCTGTAAAGTGGAAACAAGGGCTAAACCCAGAGCTCAGTGCAGGGCCGTGTGCTGATGGTGTCTGAGGTACTGTTAAGCCCTGCATTGCAGCCCTTGTCATGGGATCCAAGAAAACAGAGTGGCTCATTCATTACTGGACAATATGGGGGTCCTCCATGTTTCCTCAGATGCCAGCAGTTTCCTGTCCCAGGATTATGTCTTGTGAGTGTGTAAGACAATACCTTTGACGGAGGAGGGATTGGATGCAGATACGATAAGAGAGTGAGTCTCTGCATATATGTGCATGTGCACCTGTGTGTGCATGTGTGTGTGCGTGTCCCTGCACACAGATGGGAGCCCTGGTTACTTGTGTGATGATGGATATGTGGACTTCCATCATCCTTCTGAATTGGAACAATATCAGCTAATTTTATTTATCAAAATCACCCAATTCTATAAAGAAATGTCTAATAGGATTATTTATTCAAATCAATGTCTTCCCCATCATCAGCGGAATCTATACCCAGGATTCTGACATTAATATTCTCAGAAGCGTGTGAACCTCAGTGTAGGCCAGCCCTTCTGAGGACAGTGCTGCAAAGTCAGGATGAAGCCTTGGATTCTGAACCCACATCCCAAGTGTTTCTTGGCTCCTGACAGAACTTCCCTGTGGCTGGGGGCTCAGTGCCGGATTCATCACCCACCTCCCCCCTGGTCGTGCTTCCCTACTTCCAGCTAAGACACTCGCCTGTATGGATGAGTCTAGACGAGAATCCTTCAGGTGCTGCAGGTCTGTGGTCAGAGGACAGCACAGCTGGGTGGGGAGTGGTTGTGGTGCAAGAAGCAGTTTGAAATGATGAGTCTGAATCGGGGTGGGAATGACCCTCAGTCTTCACACCTGGCAGTTCACACTCTGAAGTTTAACACCTGGGATTTTGCAGTTCATCCAAGAGTTCCAGTTGGACCTTCTCCCAGCTCTCATGCCACCTGGAGACGTCAAACTCAGGTATGGTGAGGCTTGGTCACATTTCTCACAACACATAACCTTTCTATCCCACTATGTGTAGATTCAACGTGCAACACTGAGGTGAGATTTATAGCACGTTGTGTAGTTTGAAACTTGCATAAAAATAAAATTACAAAGTATATAAAAAGTATTCATTACAGCCCAATCACAAGTAAAGACATTTTCTTGAATGTTATTATTGATAGAAATGAATTGAAATGCAGAGACTGTTGAAAACATTCCCCATGAACTCTGCTTACAGATTATTGGTCAACACAGTAACTGTCAAAATCATCATGAACTCATCACCGAAGGGGGTCTTGTCCAAAACTTGCTTGATGCTGCCTCTGCATCACTTATATCCAAGACGAGGAGCACAGGTGAAAATGCTGGACAAACTCTCACTTAACATGTGTCCCTGCACAGACCACAATTCGGTACCCGTCTGGGGGCTGCGTACATCACCACCGTGAGAGGACCTCTGACACCGACATCACAGAATCCGTAAGCACACGTAAAAAAAATTCAAGTTCTAAGTGTTTACCCTGAAAACTCACACAATAAACATGATGTTTCCAAATGCTACCAACACCAGCAAACCACAGACACTCACAGCTGCTCAGGGGCCTGGCCCTCTCTGAGGCCAGCAAGGCCCTGACTTGCTATGTAGTGAGATGACATGCAAATAGGGCCTCCCTCTGAGGATAAAGCCACCCGGTCCTGGCCCTGCAGCTCTGGGAGAGGAGCCCCAGCCCGGGATTCCCAGCTGCTCCCATTCTCTGATCAGGACTGAGCACAGACGACTCACCATGGAGCTGGGGCTGAGCTGGGTGGTCCTGGCTGAATTAGATCAAATATTGAGTGTGATCAGATTTCCAAGGTAAGGAATCTCACTAACATAACTCAGCTGGTTTCTTGATAAAACTGGGACATGCAGAGATGGAGATGGAATTCCGCAGGCCCAGACCTCGTGGAGAATCGTATCTCAAGGTACCCGAGTGATGAATGGTCAAAGGGTCTTTGTGAGCTTCGAGTCAGGGTTCTTATCTTCACTGGCGTGATTCTCTGAGAGCAGAAGTTTTAATCCAAAGGGACACAGACTCCTTCTGGTCATTCCTCCTCTTGGTGGCTCGTCTCAGCTGTGAGCACCTCCTGGGTCTGAGGAACACTGACCTCTTTGGATGGTGCTGTGAAGTGAGTGTGTCTCTGTGTTTCCAGTCCCCAGGAGTCCTGTCACGGGTGCTGGTGCAGGAGTTGGTCAAAGACTATTGAAGACTCTCCCCCACACCTACTCTGTCTCTGGGACCCCCCCATCACACACAGTGGTTACTGAGGGATCTGTCACACCCCAGGGAAAGGACTGGGTAACTCACCTGCTTTGGGTGTATGGTCTATGTCTCTTAAAAGGCGCCTCCATCTCCACAGACGTAGTGGAGATGAGTTTTCCCTGCAGCACAGCTCTGGGGTCTCTGAGGGCACAGCCATGTGTCACTCTCACAGGAGGGAGAGTGAGTGAGGGGAGGCCAGGGTGGCCCAGATGAAACCAGCCCTGCAGGGAGGGCTCAGGCCACCAGGGGGCACCCAGGGTCATGAGGAAACAAGAGGGACAGTTTCAGAGCAGGTGCAGGAGAAGCCATGGGGGGTTTCCTCCCAGAGACGGTGGATGCTCCACTGGACCATCACCTTCCCTGGGAGCCCACCCATAATGATTCCAGGCAAACGTCTTGTTTCTGAACTTGAGCTTTTTTCATGGAGTCAGAATTGTCTGTCCTCTTTTCCTCATTTGTTGTAGGACCAGAAACAGAAGAAACATTTCTTCATGGGACTTTCATTTGAAATTTAGTCACTACGCACTCTTTTAGTTGTCAGGTTTACAGATACTTAATGACACAAATGAAACTTCTGTGGAGCCTCGAGTCTGCCCTCCACCCTCAATGTATTTCCAGGCATTTCATCCTCAACAGGGTCCCCAGTCCTGTTTCCTGCAGTGCCTTTCCCTAGTATAGCATGAGGAAAGTTGTATATTTGGAAATTGATGTCTGTGTGACACTGGGGTCATTCTGTCCCCCAGGGGAAACATGGAAATGTCTGGAGACAGGTTGGGCTGTCACGTGGGGTGGGCTGCAGGCACCCAGTTACCTATTGGGCAGAGTCCTTCAATGTGGCTGTGCATCCCACACTGTACACGGCAGCTCCCACAAAAGGAAACTAGCCCCAAATCAGTAATGTGGAAAGACTCTGAGAGAAAGCTTTGTATCTCCTCAACTTCATAAAAATGTAGACATGCAGAAGGTAAATTTCTATATGTGAATCATCATCAATGAATGAAAACATGAACAAACACCAACCCTGAGTCTTCAGTTCACTCACAGGCACCTTACAGCCTAATCACCCCTGTGTGCTTGTTGTGGGCTGGAGGGTCCTGAGCACAGGCCTGCTACTCCCTGTTGGGCTCAGACATGAAGTTCCCAGCTTACAAGGTGGAAGCTTCAGTCCTCCAGCCTGAGAGCCACTGTGAAAAGGCTGCTTAGAGGGGCTTTGCGTAGGTGATCAGGAGTCAGGAGTTGGTCATCCGGTGTGACGCAGTCACGAGGGACTTCATTGCTGACGAAGGGGAGAAGCGTAGAT
This sequence comes from Vicugna pacos, assembly GCF_048564905.1. Taxonomy (NCBI): domain Eukaryota; kingdom Metazoa; phylum Chordata; class Mammalia; order Artiodactyla; family Camelidae; genus Vicugna; species Vicugna pacos. Next base: position 95,713,901 of record NC_132992.1, on the reverse strand, counting down.
GTGCTGAGGTTGAGACAACATAGCACAGCTCTGTGAGGACCAGGGAGCAAAAGGGCATCTTAGGAGGGGAGGCAGCTGACTGAGACATGTTGACTGTGATGCGTGGGCCTGAACAAAGGGTCAGAGGCCATGCGGACCCCAAGGAAGTGGGAGTCTCCCTGTGCGACAGCATCCGGCTCACGGCTATAAAAACCTAGAGGTCTGCGGAGGCCCCTGTGGATTTGGTCAACACCCTCAATACAGCCCCTTGCTTTTATACACAAAGGAGAAAGGGGTCTCGTTGTCAGGTTGCCCACAGAAGGACGGTGTCTTCAAACACTCCTTTAAGGACTTGAATCTGTGTCTTCTCGTTCCTCCCTTAAAATGGAGTTGGGATTGCCAGTGTTGAGAAAACTTCATCTAGGTTTTCCTTGAGAGAGAAATGTGGAATCCGTCTCAGCAGTAATCAGCTAGCCGTCCACATTCCCCCACATTTGGCAATTAGTGTTGCATTTAGGAAGCAGAAAAACACCATGGATGTAAGTAGAGCCTTGTTCTGACGTCAGATGCCCTAGACATCAAATATGATGCTGGGAAACTGCACAATTTCTGTAGCCAAGTTTAGTCCCTTAGAGGCTAAAACTTTGTAAAGAGTAGATGCTGTCTTCCTGCAAGATTGTTTGAGAAGAAGAGCAAAGAGGCAAATTATCCACATATTGCAACAGAAGAGAAAATCTAGAAAACTTTGGATCAACCAGACCAGCCTTCAGGCGGCTCCAGAAATGAGAAGGACTCTCAATGTCCTGGTGAGCTTTACTCTTCCCACTGAAGGTTAAAAGGTAACGGCTACCTCCATCGGCTGGAAGAGTAACCAGTGCACAGTGGACACCAGTTACAGTAAAGGCCTCACTTCCAGTGGGAGTGGATGTTAGCACCACAGGAGGGTTAGGGACAACAGGGTGATAAGGATTAAAGTGCACTTTACTATTGTTATTATCTTTGCAATTATTTTGCTTTTAATAAAAAGTGTGTTTGATTTACAATGTTAGTTTCTGGTGCATAGCAAACAGATGCAGTTCTGCACACACGTAGGTATATTTTCTCAGATTTCTTTCCGTATGTGTTGTTACAAAACATAGAACACAGTTCCCTGCACTATACAGCAGCTCTTTGTTTTATATCTGTGTTACATAAGGTCATGTGTATTTGTGAATCCCACACTCTTAGTTTATCCCTCCCCTGCCCTATGCACTTTGGTGAACATAGTTCATTTTCTGGGCCCATGAGTCTACTTTTGTCTTGTAAGTAAAATCTTTTTTCATTTTTTCAATTCCACGTATCAGTGAGATCATGGGATAAGTGTTCTGCTATCTGACTTAACTCACTCAATATGATTGTGTTTATATCCATCTGTGTTGCTGCCGGTGGCATTATTTTACCCTATTTAAAGTACAAGTGGAACACATACGTGATGAAGAATTGCTCAGCCATATTTCAATGTAGTTTGCTAATCCGAGGTCTGGACACCACTCCCCCCTTGGCATTGGGGTTTTCTCCCCAGGAAAACGAGAGTATCTCAGAAACACCTACAAGAGCCAGTGAAGGCCTCAGCCTTGGATTCTGCTCTTCTGGGCTTCATGGCCTGAAGGGCTTCTTTCCTTGTAGGACATTGATTAATCCTGGGAAGATGTTAAATTCTGTTTGAATTTTGAAGAAGGCTGCACTGTGAATTTTGCCAAAATGTTTTGGGGATTTTGCCCCAAAAGGGGTGGTAACTAACTCAGTAGGAAAAATGGTCACTGCTTGTACAATTAGCTGTAGTATCATCAGAGACAAAACAAGTAAAAGTGTCCAGGGCCACTTAATTAATTTCATAAGTACTTTGATGGCTGCTCTCACATTCTAGATCATTTCCCCCATTGGGGGAGACAGAAACTGTTGCAGGATGCTTCACTGTGAAGTCTCATTCAGTAAATGGATAGGGGTGGGGTTACTAAGGAGTAAAATGTGTGTGTCTCTCAATGGGCCTAAATAAAAGGGGGAGGTCCAGAGGCAGAGACCCCTGGAGGCTCGTCACAGGTCCCCGCTGTGTGAGCTGCTTTAGTTCCCTGAGCCTGGGCTGCCTTCAGTAGCTTGAGTGAGCAGGCAGACCGGCTCCAGTGCCCAATATGACTGGGGGAGACACACTTCCAATCTGGAGAAATGCTTGCCCAAGCCTACTGAGAGAAAAGACTGAGAAGAGCCCAGCTGTTCCCTCAGAGCCTGTCACTGGGATCAGGAGGATGTGAGAAGGCTGGGCAGAGGGCTGATGGTGCCCGAAGTGCACACGCTTGTGACAATCTCCTTCCCAGTGTCCTGTGTCTTGTCGACAATAGCAGAGAAAAGGAGGGTTTTGGTTTTGTTCAGGAGCCCTCATTTGCTGGAATTCAAGTTCAATAATGTAAGATTCATCCCTTTGGGAGACTCATCTTCAGTGTGAGGCAGGTGGTTTGCAAGGGTAAGTAAATCTGCATCTGGACACGATATAGCTTTGCCTTCCAGCTTGGAACTCCTCACTACAAAAGAAATGTCCTGCCTCAGCTTATTAATAGACGCACATTCAAAAGGTACCTAAGTGGAATAAACTTCAGGAGCAGGAACATAAGTTTCTTTTCAAAGTGTCTGAAGTTGTTTGTGGTAAACAAGAACATAGTCAACCGATTTTTATGGGAATCCTGGATTTTGATTCCAAATAACAGTCTTGAAAATGTCTCAGGAATTGCCCAGTGAATTTGCCTAAATAAAACTAGAGCCTTTTTATGTAGTAAGTTACTGGACGCTTCTCCTGGTCACAAATCTAAACACCTTTCAGGATTCTCCCAGAAGCAAGTTACACCAACGCCAGGCCTGACATGCAACAATAACCGCAGGAACTGGATGATGGAAGTCACAGAAGCCGGGCCGATGAGTCTGAGGGACCCCGTTAAGTTCCTCGGCGAGGACCTTTGGTCGGTTTCGGGAAATCTTTGAATATGGTGTGCACTTTACTTTCGTCCAGGAAAGAAAGTAATTGTGAGATTACCCCCTGGGTCCTCAGAGGAGTTAACTTCAGAGGAACAAGTTCTGACAGGTTGGAGGAAAAGTGCATGGGGAGAATTTCAGAGGAAGTGGGAAGTTTGCAGAGACACTGACTGTGGAAGACCTGAGGGTACAGCGGAGGTGCAGGAGTAAGAGGGGAGGGAGGCATTGGCGCTGGAGGGAAAGCCTGAGACACACAGGCCAGGGAAGGGGAGCCCGAGGCTTCAGAGGCCCAGATTTCTTTCTTTAGTCCGTGTTTGCCTGAGTCAATCTTATGAGCATATTTTATAACACATAATATAAGGCTCCTAAACATGTTTCAAAGGCACAGAAAAATGAGGCAAATGGGTGTTCTATTCAGTTTTTGAGATTTTGTATAGATCTCCAATTTGGTTTCAATGAAAGTAAGCTTGAGAATTTGAGAAGTTCTTCATAATGGCCATTGATGCATACACTTAATTGAAGAATGAATTGCCTTTGACCGGGTCTGTCCGTTTCCCTACACATTTTCACAGGGAAGGTCCCTGGGTTTAAAACACAAAATCAGCTGGGGTTCCTACTGCAGAAGTGACCTCAGAACAGTTAGATAACTTGGACCCCATTTCTCAAGGTGATTTCTGGAGAATAAAGGAATAATTTCCAAGCAGCCTAAAGGGTCAAACAGCACAAATAGCCAGCAGGGCTAACACCAGTCAGGTCTAAGGGATCAGTCTGGTTGTGAAGGAGCCAGGCTGAAGGCTGCTCAGCACAGGCCCAGTAGATCAGCCCCTATTCCCAAGGAGTGGGAGGAAGGCCGGCCACTTCCAGCTGGAACAACCTGATTTCAAACTCAGACTGAATGCCAAGTAAGTACTTGCATACACTACACGGTCTTACCCACGAAGGACACACCTTACAATAGTTCTCAGACAAAGCCTGCAGAGCTTCTTACTGCACAGATGTGGAAGCTGGGATCCAGGAGAATGATTTAGACTCAAACTCCAGGACAGGTGAGAATCACAAGGCGCAGCCATGGGCCCAGTGTGGGTCCCACACCTGTTTGGTCAGCAGCCTCACAGTCATACGGGGTCTTGTCTGATTCCATCAGGGCCGTGAAAATGTTGACCTGAAACAAAGAGATGGCCAGATATTTCTCCAGCAAAAAGGAATGTTTCAATCTGGGATCAACAACGATTTTCCTTCAGGGCCTGGAATCACAGTGAGCCACCTGCAGGTCCTAGCAACCACGGGGATGAGAACTATTTTGCAGATGGGAATGGATGTTGGAGGAGGGGCTGTAGTGAACAAGGCACCCAGGGCTTCTCCCTGGCTGAGCTGTGACCACCCCTCACTGCCTGAGTCCTTGCCAGGAGGGAACAGGGCGTCTTTCTTCTTACACACAGCTGGACTCTGTTGCCCTGGTAGGACATGAGAGCCCACCATTCTGTCACCAAATTGTATTTAGTTGAGGTTTCTGTGTATTTAGTATTATTGTTATTTTCCCCAATTTATAAGATTTTATCAGTTTTATTGCAGAAGCTAAGCTGCCCTTGTCAGGCAATGCTGGGCTTATGAGTTCAACTTCATGGTGAAATAAAAGTGAATCATGTGGATGAAAAAAATTGACTTCACATATTAGAGACACTCATTGGAAGGAAACTCCACACCAGATCTGGATTATGCAGGTTTTTATATTTAAGCCTAGAGGTGGAGCAGATATCAGACAGTGGCTAATCTGAGAATCCAGAGAGCAATTGTGCTGTTCCCAGCATGTTCAGATGTTCTGAACAAGGAGCTACATGCAGATGAGACTGTGTTACCAAGACCCGTCCCCATAACTGAAGAAAAGGGATAAGGAATGTGATAATTTTGTAATATAAAGAGGATATTGGAGAAAGCAGAATTCTGCTGATGGGACTAAAAACTGGAGCCCCGACTACAAATAAGTGACACATTTTACAATTTTTAGCATCAACTCACCATGAAACCAACTATTCCAATACTATGTATCTCACTGGAAACACTGTGTTCAGGTGCTCGTAGGGCCGTCACACATGCTGTAAAGTGGAAACAAGGACTAAACACAGAGCTCAGTGCCGGGCCGTGTGGTGATGGCGTCTGAGGTACTGTTAAGCCCCACATTGCAGCCCTTGTCACGGGATCCAAGAAAACAAGAGTCACTTGGTCATTACTGGAAAATACGGGCCCTCCATGTTTCCTCAGATCCAACAGTCCCTGTCCCAGGATTATGTCTTGTGTGTGTCAGAGACAGTATCTTGGACAGAGGAGGTTTTGGATGCAGATGCAAGAGTGAGTCTCTGCATGTATGTGCATGTGCACCTGTGTATGCATGTGTGTGTGTGTGTGTCCCTGTGCACACTGAGGGGAGCTCAGGTCTTATGTCTCATGATGGCTTCCAGGACTTCCACCTTCCTCTGAATTTGGATAAGACCCGCTACTTTGCTCTATATACAAAACAGTATTCTTTACTGTAATTTGTAATAAGAACATTTATTCAAATCAATGACTTCCCAATCAGCAATGGAAGCTCTCTCCAATGATCCTCTATCCAGGATTCTGACGTTAACTTTCTCAGAAGCATGTGAGGCCTGGTGCAGCCCAGTCTTTCCAAGGACATTGCTGAGAATTCAGGATGAAGCCTGGGACTCTGAATCCACCTTCTGTGTGTTCCTGTGCCTCCTTATAGAACTCATCTGATTCTCAGTCTCAACGCATATTTAATAACCTCACCCTCTTCCTCGTTATGCTTTCCAACTTCTGAAGCTAAGACCCTCACCAGTGGGGGTGAGTCTAACCCATAAGCCTTCGAGGTGCTGCAGGTCTTTGGTTGAGGACAGCACACCTGGGTGGGGAGTGGTTTATTGAAAGACTCAGCTTGAAAAGATGACACAGAGGAGTTGGCAATGACCCTCAGGCTGCACACCTGGCAGTTCACACTCAGAACCTTAGGTCACCTGGGATTTTGCAGTTGATCCAGGAGTGTGGGGTGAATCTTCCTCCCAGCTCTCATGCCACCTGGAGACATCAAACACAGGTAGGTGAGGTTTGGTCCCATTTCTCACATTACATGGATAATCTCTGCATCTCTGTGTAGATTTACATATGCAGAGCAGAGGTGAGTTTCACAGTACCTTACATTGTTAAATGGCATTTATGTAAAAATAAGACAACACAGTGGAAATTAAACATCTTTCAATCACAATCCCCTGATAAGTAAAGATGTTTTCCTGAATGCTTCCATTGATAGAAAGCCAAATATTGGAGACCCCTGAGAATACGTGCATGACCCCTGCTCACACGTGATCAGATACACACGACCATAGAACAGAATCGTCATGTTCTCATCACAGGAGGGGGCCAGAAAACCCCACCAGGCTTGTCCAACTCTGTCTTTGAATTCATTCTAGATCGGTTATGTCCAAAGGGGCAGAACACACATGAAAACACAGGGACAACCCCTCACCAAATATGGTCCCTGGACAGTCCACAATGCTCTACACTTCTGGGGTTGCTTAAGTCTCCATAGGAAAGGAACACTGACAACTACAGCACAGGGTTTGTGTGCATGCGTAGAAACAAAAGAATATAGCAGGGTGCTAAGAGTTTACCCTGAAAAATTCACATAATAAAAGTGGTATTTCCAAATGCTACCAACACCAGCAAACCACAGACACTCACAGCTGCTCAGGGGCCTGGCCCTCTCTGAGGCCAGCAAGGCCCTGACTTGCTATGTAGTGAGATGACATGCAAATAGGGCCTCCCTCTGAGGATAAAGCCACCCGGCCCTGGCCCTGCAGCTCTGGGAGAGGAGCCCCAGTCCGGGATTCCCAGCTGCTCCCATTCTCTGATCAGGACTGAGCACAGACGACTCACCATGGAGCTGGGGCTGAGCTTGGTGGTCCTGGGTGCTCTTCTACAAGGTAATTCATGGAGAAGGAGAGATACTGAGGATGTGGGTGGTCGTGAGTGAGGGAATCAGAGGACGTGTGACAATCTCCTGACCAGGATGTCTTTGTGTTTGCAGGTGTCCAGGCTCAGGTGCAGCTGGTGGAGTCTGGGGGAGGCTTGGTGCAGCCTGGGGGTTCTCTGAGACTCTCCTGTGCAGCCTCTGGATTCACCTTCAGTAGCTACTACATGAGCTGGGTCCGCCAGGCTCCAGGGAAGGGGCTGGAGTGGGTGTCCAGTATTTATAGTGACGGTAGTAACACATACTATGCAGACTCCGTGAAGGGCCGATTCACCATCTCCAGAGACAACGCCAAGAACACGCTGTATCTGCAAATGAACAGTCTGAAATCTGAGGACACGGCCGTGTATTACTGTGCAAAAGACACAGTGAGGGGAAGTCGGTGTGAGCCCAGACACAAACCTCCCTGCAGGGTCACATACGGTGTGCAGGGTCACAGGGGACACTTAAGACCCCCCAGGGCACTCAGGACTCCCCAGTTGTGCCCTTCAGCCCCAGGGGCAGGTGCAGGAGGCAGCTGGTTTCACGGTTTCCTGTCAGGCTCTGGAGTTTCCTCTCCACAGTGCAGGAACCCCTCTGGATCCGAGAATCTGGGCTTGCACATTTAGTCCCCCAATTAGAAAGTTTTTTTCTAAAAGGAAAAACAACGTTTAAAAAAAATCCTCTCCTGCACAAGAGGCAGAGTTTCTCTTGCATTTATGTACTCATGTTGGCCCCTGTCCAAATCGGGTCAACGTGGAGCACTGTAAAACCATCATGGTGGATTTACGGACAGTTAGACACACTCTACCCTCCCCTGTGAACTCTCAGCCCCACCCTACTGATGGGGGCACGTGTCCCTGCCAGGTGGGGGCTCCTTGCTGACGTCCTCCATGAGAAGCCCGGTGAGGCTGGCAGCCCCCCAGGACCACGAGCGGGTCACAGGGAACGAGGCCAGTGAGAGGGAATGGGTGGGGCCATGGCCACGTGGGCTCCTCCTCCAGGTCCAGAGAATCCCTGCAGAACAGAGGCTCCTGCTCCCTGTTCCCTGTGCAGGTCACGTTGGGTCACGAGCTCATTGATCAATTATCACCGATGAACGCACAGATAATTGGGAGGGAGCTGTTACAGACAGGTGGGCACTGACGTGTGAAATTTCAGAAACCACTGCAGACGCGCTGCGGGACGCTTTCTTCACCAGGCACGCCCGGCTCGTCCAGGATCTCCTTCAGGGCGGTCAGGTCCCGTGCTTACAAGCCCAGGTCTGGGCAGGAGGGCTCTGGCCCCCTGCTGTGTGCTCCCCGGCACCCTGCACGCACGCCAGGCTGCACGGTGCAGCTCACACCTGGGAAAGCAGGTAAAGCTGGTACCCGCATCACACGCCGGCTGTGCCGAGGTAAACACAAACACCGCAACACACACCAAGTGCGGGGTCCAGGGCGTTCCCCCCAGCACGTGCCCCAGTGCCATGCTGACTGCTTGGACTTACAGTGGCTTAAGGAGCAGCCACCACAAGAGGGACCCTCGGACCTTCCCCTCTGTCTCCCAGCGCAAGACTCATGGCTCTCCTGTGAAAGGCGCACTCCCTGCGTCTGGAGGTGGAAGGACCCCCGTCACCCCACGTGGGGATCCAGCCTGGCAGCTCCTGGCAGCAGACTCTGCTCCTTCTGATGCGCTAACCCCCACACAAGCTCCTCTCAGGTTCTTCACTAAGTGAGCCCCAAACCACAGATTTCTTCACCCTGTCAGTTCCCCAGGATATTGTGTGTCTTTGTCCAAAGGTATGCGAGCTGCCCGCTTTGGTCTCTTCTCGTCCATTTCTGTGCCACGTCCAAGAGCATGATAAATATTTACTACTTTTCTCCCAGGAATCTGTCCTTGCGAATTTTATTATGAGCCCAGCCTCGAGAACGCAACACGTCTGGGGAGGAAATTTCCCTCCTGACAACCCCACGCTGTCTTCCCTTCAGTCTGACTCTGCACAACGGTTAGGAGCCTCCATCCTCACTGGCCACGTTCACCTTCTGGAAATTACCTGGCCAGGTTTGTTCTGGAATTTTAGCATTTCCATCACTTCCTTTGATGCTTCTTCCTGTCATGTGACATTTCATTGTCCATTTTCTGGGAGAACAGTGTTCATTACTCATTTATTATGAAAGCACAACTTGGTTGCTTCCAAATTTCTGCAAATATGAATAAAGCCGAGTGAACCTCGTGTGCAGGTTTTTGTCTGGACATAAACTGCGTTCTCCTTCGTGTGCATACAAAAGAGCACTGTGCTGGAGCACATGACGGGAGCATGTTTAGTTTTGTAAGAAGCCACCAAAACGTCCCCGAGGGGGCCTCCCATTCTGCACGCCCACCTGAGCGAAGGGGCTTCCTGCCGCTCCACCTCCTCCCAGTGTTTGATGTCCTCAGCGTCCTGGGAGTCAGTCACTCGAATGCTTTGCAGTGATGCACACTTGCTGTTTAAACTTGCACTTCCCTGTGGGGAGGTCAGTGTGAGCCCAGACAGAAACGTCCCTGCATGGGGAGCCCGGAACCTCCAGGGGGTGCTCAGGACCCACCAAGTGCAGGCTGAGCCCCAGGAGCAGGTGCAGAGGGGGTTGGGAGGGGAGTCTTGTTAGAACCTGTGGTTTCCTCTTCCTGCCCAGGAGCTCCACCAGAGACCCTCTTCTGTGTCCTGATGTTTCGTTGATTTGATTCATGTTGCTTCAGAAAATATCTATTTAGGGATTAAGGTTGCTTTTATTTTCTTTACTTTCCTTCTTCTCAAAAGAGATCAACAAACCACAGAGGTTCCCAATAAATTTCAAGATACGCTTGAAGTTGCTCAAATTGGTGAAGTTCCTGAGAAGACACAGGAGGTTCTAAATATTATTATTACTCTTATTACATTTTGTGTGAGTGGAAGGAAGAGACACACCCGCCTCCATTCTGTCCAACTGCACAGGTTGAATTCTGCAGGATGCAGGCTTACAGGTCTCCAATGACAGAGGGACCCAGGTCTTCATATGCAATAGTCCTAATTGCCCACAGATTTCATATTTGCAGCTTCACCTGCTTGCTAAAATGTATTTCCGCTCTCAAATAAGTCCTGTCAACGTAATGTGGTCATTCATGGACATTGACAATGTGTCCAGCACTTTGAACCACCCAGCACGCACACATACTCACCTGAGGTCAGTCAAGGTGATGCTCTGCCTTCTTATTTCAACCCCCATCATGTAAATGAGCCCTTTCTGGGGTCAAGTTAGTGCCCTGTTTCCCCCACGTCTGTGCTTTTTGGGCAGGTTCCCTGTTAAAATTGGCCCCATGTGTAGTGTAAAGAACGTCTGGGGTCCTGAAGCACAAATGACTGCGAGAGGACTCAGGATAAAATGCACCTGACAGGTGAGCATCACTCAGGCGTGAGTCATCTGGCCATGGGCTGTGAGACTGGTGCTGATGGTTCAAGTTAAAATCTCACCCCAAAAATGAAGGCGAAATTCTCTGTGAATATTTGAGGCAGGCTTTGAAACTTGCCTTAATTTCCAGTACAACATGAGATGTGGAGACTTACGGTTCAGAATAAGGTGGGCTAGAGTGGATTGAAAATTACTAAGAGGAAAAGCAAAGGTGAAGGAGACACCGGCTACACTGACTCACGAGGACGTTTGCAAAAGGGAGGTCAGGTTGATGAGACATCACTTGGGAGCTAGGAGGCTTGATGGATTTGATCACGGATTGTGGGTAATTGAAGTTCAGTGGTGGGGAGATCGCAGTCACCTGGTTAATCTCAGGAGGGTTCTTGACAAAACCTGGTCGTGCAAACATAGACACAGACTCCCACACACCACAACCAGTAGAAACGAGCATTTCACGAGCCTGTGAACTACGCTATGGTCAAGAGGCTGTCAACTTTAAGGAGAGGAGTTCTGAACACACGACGAAACCAGGGGCACACAGACGCTAAGAGAGGAGTCCACCTGAGGGCTCAGTGACAGGGGGCCCCTGCAAGCAAAGCAGGAAGACCTCAGAAGATCCCAAAGCTGCTGGCACTTGGCTTGGACTTGAAGCCTCCAGATCTGACAGAAATGCATTTCTGCTGCTTCAGCCGCCCAGTCTGTCACTCTGTACGGTCAACCACAGCCAAGAGATGCACAAATAATGTTGACGCCGACAGACATATGTGGAACGTAAGTGTGAATCATTCTCAAAAAGACACGTAAGTATCTGCTGAAAGACTCTTTGGAATTCATCAGAGGACGTAGAATGATTGCTGCATAAATGAATGCCCAAATCCTATTGTTTTTGGTAACTTAGCAAGGAATAATATCAAAACGGATTAAAGTGCAACTTTTCTAACAACTAAAACTCAAAATAGCAGGAAATGGATGACCTACAATATGTCCAAGTTTGTGGGGAGTTCCTTTCTAATGCATTGTAGACACAGAATGTGAGGTGACGAATTGAGGAACAGTATGGAAATATAATACGACACATAGAATTAAAGCGTGGTCACTACGTTTGCAATAAAAATGCTAACACAGGGCCATGTAACCTGTAAAAGTGGTTATGTGACAAATGAGAGAGAGCACAGCTCTTATTAAATAAGCAACTGAGAGTCAAAGCAGAGATACACAGCAGGTGAGCAGGGAGCAGAGAGGACTAGGGGGCTGGGGGGCACGAGAGGAGGAGTGTGGGAGACGCCCACTCCAGTTGTTAGTGTCAGGCGCGTCTTCAGGACGTTTTCACATGAAACACTGGGAGGGAAAGTAGGTCCTGCTCTGCTTATGGTCACTCCCCTGCCCTCCGACTCTCCTTGGACTGAACTCCCTGCTCTGGGAAGAGAGCAGCTGTGGTCAGTGAGCAGAACGGGGGTCCACCCTGGATATAAGCCAGCACCGCCTCCCGAGCCCAGAGACAGGGCCTGACCTGACCCTCCACGTTCGAGCGGAAACACGACCCCACGTGCATGCGAACCACACGCAGGGCTCAGGGCCATCACAGCACCTGTGCCACCCGGGGCCGGGGTCTCCTCTTCACTGACGTCATCCTCTGAGGGCCAAAGGCTTAGCTGACAACGACATAAACCCCCCTCTGCACCACACACAGTGCCTCCTGGTGGGTCTGGGTCCATCCTCCCCCAGGGAGAGCCCAGCAGACCCTGGGGTGCATGGGTCTGGGAGCTGGACAGCATACACCCTGCCTCCCCAAATATTCCCCCCCATCTCCAGAGACACATTGAAGGCCACGTGTCCCTGCAGCTCAGCTCTGGGGTCCCTGAGGACACAGCCATGTGCTTTTGTCACCGGAAGGAGAGCGAGTGAGGGGACATCAGGGTGACCCAGACACAAAGGTCCCTGCAGGGAGGGCTCAAGCCATCACGGGGCACCCAGGGCCCTGAGGAAACCAGAAACCTGTTTCAGAGCAGGTGCAGAAGCAGCCGTGGACGGGTTCCCTCCCAGAAACAGAAGATTCTCCGCTGGCTCACCGTGTCCCCTGGGAGCCGATCCATAATGTTTCCAGGGAAACTTTCTGATCTGAACTTGGGCCTTTTTCACGGAGTCAGGCTTGTCTGTTTTATTCCTCATCTAACTGAGGAACAGACTCACAGAAATATTTCTCCATGGGACTTCACTTGATATTTATCCACTAACTATACTTTCTAGTCATCAACTTTACAGATACTTAATGACACAGACGATTCTTCTGTGCATCCTTGAGTTTACCTTCCACCCTTGGTGTATTTCCAGGCATTTCATCCTCGAGAGGTTCCCCAGGCCTTTTTCCTGCAGTGCCTTTCCCTAGAATAGCATAAGGAATGTTGTATATTTGGAAAATGATGTCTGTGAGACACTGGAGTCATTTTGTCCCCCAGAGGACATGTGGAAATGTCTGGAGACAGGTTGGGCTGTCTCATGTGGTGTGGGCTGCAGGTACCCAGTTCCCTAGTGGGCAGAGTCCCTCAAAGCTGCTCAACACTCCACAACGCACACGGCCTCTCCCACAGCAAGAAACAACCTCAAATGTCAATAATGTTGTAAAGCTGTGACAGAATGCTGTACATCCAGGCAAATTCATACCACTGTTGACACGCAGAAGATGAATCTGCTGTATGTAAGTTATTCTCACTAAATGAAAAAGAAAGACAAACAGACACCAGACTTAGCCTTCGGCTCACTCAGAGTCCCCATTACACACTATTCACACAGGTCTCTAGGTCTGTGGGCAGAAGGGCCCGGAGCAGGGTCCTATAAGCAGACGGGGCAGCAGAGCAGGGACCCAGGACTGGGGAGGGGGCCCATGGCTCTGCTTCACTGAGTCCCCAGAAACAAGACAGGGCCCAGGCTGGAAGCCATTGTTTCAACATTTACAACTTCCTTCCTGTAATTGTATCAATCTTAATGTTTGCAGAATTTTACGTCTGAACAATAATTTATTCTAATATTAACAGATTTTTCACATATGGAACATGTCACAAATTATTATTTATTTTACATCTACAATAACATTGCTTGTAATTGTAGAACAATATCAATATATACAAGACACATGTGACTGTATCCCTGCCCCGCTGTGGCCCACCCTGACAGAAATCACTAGACCTTCCCCAGCACCCACATCCCCTCCCCCTCAGGAGCCACAGCTCACCTTCTCCTCCCCTCACCCCCTGCAGGCTGGTGGGGGCCACCTTCTCTCCTCTGAGCATGGATGTGACCAGGAATGTCTGTGGAGGTGGGAGCTCACGTCCAGCCCAGTGACCTCCTCAGTAAATTACAAGAAAATCAAAAGAAAGTAAGGGAGACAAAAGTCAACATTCTCAAGGGAAGTTAGCTTTTCTTGATGTAAAACAAATAGACTGACAGTTATTTCAATAACAAAAGCGGGTTTAATTTGGACCAGTAAACAGTCTCAGTATGGGGTCTGCAACCCTGATGAGCCACATGCATGTCTTCAGTAAAAGAGAACGCCTCCTTCATCATGGGGGGAAGGGAGCTGAGAGAGCCCGAGGGAACCAGAGTCCCTGCATTTCTCTTGGCTGAGTGCTGCCCAGGAAAGACAGGGAAGCCTTGCTTCCCCCAGCTGGGCTCTGAGGCCATCAAAGGGCATGAGAGCTCCCCTCTGTTCTCCCAATTTTACTAAACGGAGGTTTTCCATTTAATTAATTTCTTTAGGTACTTTGATGTCTACTATCAAGTTCTAGAATTACTTCTCTCGGTGGAGACAGAGTAATTCTAGCCTAATATTTCGCTAGGGAGTCTCATCCTAGTAAACGGATAGAGCTGGAGTAACTGAAGTGCGAAAGGTGCGCATCCCTCAAAGGGCCTAAGTACAGGGGGCAGGCTCAGGGCACAGACCTGCCAAGGCCCCTCACAGGTCCCCATGGTGGGAGCAGCTTCAGGGCCCTGAGCCCAGGCTGCTCTCAGTCGTTCAGCTGAGCAGGGAGAGTGCGGCTCCGTGACCTTTAGGACTGGAGGAGACTGGCCTCCGATCTGGAGAGACCTTTGCTGAGAGAAGGGGCTGAGGAAACTCCGCGTGTTCCCTCAGAGCCACTGGGAACCAGGAGGATGTCGGGGGGCTGCTCAGAGGGCTGACGGCGCCTGAAGAGCAGGCATTTGTAATAGGCTCTTTCCCAATGCCCTGGATCTATCAAAACAAAGGCAGAAACTAGGAGGGTCTGGGTTTTATGCAGGAGTTTTATTTGCCAGAACTCAAGTTTAAGAACTTCAACTGTCCTACCTCAGGTGACTCTCCTGTAGTGCAAGAGAGACGGTCTGTCAGCTTAAGGAAATCTGGGGAGGACCTGGTTTCCAATTCCACCCTGTTCCTCTGTGAATAGAATGGAAATGTCCTGAGTCAAACTATTGATAAACACAGAGTACAGTGTTGGCTGGGTCGAATAAACATATGAAGCAATACTACGATTGTCTTTTAAAATTACCTGAAGTGGATTGTGATAAACATGACCAGACTCACCCGACTTTCATGGGAAAGCTGGATTTCTATTCCAAACAACAGTGTTGGAAAATTCTCAGGAACTGCCCAGTGAGTTTGCCAAGTTACGGCTAGACATTTTTATATAATAAGTGAGTGGACGCCTCTCCTGGTCGCAGTTCTAAACACCTTTTAGGATTCTCCCAGTGAGCAGTTTACACGCAAGCCAGGTCTGACCTTCAACAACAACTGCAGAAACTGGACGATGTAAGTCAGAGAAGCCGGGGTGAAGGGTCTGAGGGGCCCCATTAAATTCCTCAGTGAGGAATGTTGGCTGGTTCGGACAAGTGTTGACTACAGTTCAGCTTTAGTCCAGGAAAATAAGAAATGAGCAGGTGGCCCTCTGGGTCCTCATAAGGATGAACTTTAAGATAACAAGACCTGACAAGTTGGAGGAAAAGTGCGTGGGGAGAATTTCAGAGGAAGTGGGAAGTTTGCGGAGACACTGACTGTGGAAGGCATGAGGGTACAGTGGAGGTTCAGGATAAGAGGGAAGGGAGGCATTGGTGCTAGAGGGGAAGCCTGAGACACACAAGCCAGGGAAGAGGAGCCCGAGGCTTCAGAGGCCCAGTTTTCTTTCCTTAGTCCCTGTTTGCCTCAGTTAATCGTATGACCGTAGTTTACAACACAAGATGTAAGGCTCCCAGGCATAATTCAAAGGTTCATAATAATGAGGGAAGTCGGCGTTCCATGCAGACTTGAAGATTTTATGTATTTGTCTGACTTCATTTCAAGAAAAGCAAGTTTGAGGATTTCAAAGTTCTTCATGACGGCCGATGAGACATACGTTTAGTTGAAGCATGATTCTCTCTGGCCTGGTCTGTCCAATTCACTAGTAATTTGCATAAGGAAGCTCCCTGCTTCTGACACACAAACTCAGCTGGGGTTCCTACTGCAGAAGTGACCTCAAAACAGTTAGATATTGGGACCCCATTTCTCAAAGGGTTTTCTGGAGAGAAAAGGAAAAATTTCCAAGCAGCCTAAAGGGTCAAACTGCTCAAATAGCGCAAATAGCCAGCAGTGCTAACACCAGTCAGGTCTAAGGGATCAGTCTGGTTGTGAAGGAGCCAGGCTGAAGGCTGCTCAGCACAGGTGCAGTAGATCAGCCCCTATTCCCAAGGAGTGGGAGGAAAGGCAGCCACTTCCAGCTGGAACATTTTGGTTTCAAAATCAGACTGAATGCCAAATAGTTAATTGTATAAAATATAAGGCCTTATGTCAGAAGGATAAACCTTAAAGTAGTTCTCAGATAACGCCTGCAGAGCTTCCTACTGCACAGATGTGGAAGCTGGAACCCAGGAGAATGATTTACCCTCAAACTCGAGGGTCGGGGAGAAACACAGGGTGCAGCCATGGGCCCAGTGTGGGTCCCACACCTGTTTGCTCAGCAGCCCCACAGTCATACGGGGTCTTGTCTGATTCCATCAGGGCCATGAAAATGTTGACCTGAAATAAACAGATGGCCAGTTATTTCTCCAGCAAAAAGAAATGTTTTCATCTGGGATCAACAAAGTTTGCATTCAATGCCTGGAATCACAGTGAGCCACCTGCAGGCCTTAGCATACTTGGGGGTAAGAACTATTTTGCAGATGGGAATGGATGTTGGAGGAGGGGCTGTAGTGAACAAAGCACCCAGGGCTTCTCACTGGCTGAGCTGTGACCCCCCCTCACTGCCTGAGTACTTTCCAGGAAGAAAGAGGGGGTATAGCTTCTCCACGTTGCTGGACTCTGCTATCCTGGTAGGACATGAGATCTCACCATACTGTCACCAAATTTTATTTAGTTGAGGTTTCTGTGTATTTAGTATTATTGTTATTTTGCCCAGTTTCTGAGATTGGATAAGTTTTGTTTTAGAAGCCAGGATACCCTAGTGAGGCAATGCTGGGTTTATGATTTCAACTTCATGGTGAAATAAAAGTGAATCATGTGGATGACAAAAAATGACTTCATGTATTAGAGACACTCATTGGGAGGAAACTCCACACCAGATCTGGGTTATGCAGGTTTTTATATTTAAGCCTGGAGATGGAGCAGAGATCAGACTGTGGCTAAACCCAGAACCCAGATAGCAATTATGTTGTTCCCAGCATGTTCAGATGTTCTGAACAAGGAGCTACATGCAGGTGAGACTGTGTTATCCAGACCCTTCCCCATGACTGAAGAATAAAGGATAAAAATGTGATAATTTTGCAATATAAAGATGATACAGGAATAAAGCAACATTCTGCTGATGGGACTAAAAAGTGGAGCCCCAACTACAAAAAAACTGCCACATTTTAGAATTTTTAGCATCAACTCACCATGAAATGAACTCTTCCAATACTACACATCTGACTGGGTGAAATTAAAGCTCATGTTCACTGAAAACACTGTGTGCAGTTGCTTGTGGGGCCTTCACACATGCTTTAAAGTGGAAACAAGGGCCAAACCCAGAGCTCAGTGCAGGGCCGTGTGCTGATGGTGTCTGAGGTACTGCTAAGCCCCGCATTGTAGCCCTTGTCATGGGATCCAAGAAAACAGAGTCGCTCATTCAATACTGGAGAATCCTAGAACTCCACTTTCCCTCAGATGCCAGCAGTTTCCTGTCACAGGACTATGTCTTGTGCATGTCAGAGACAATACTTGGACAGAGGAGGTTTTGGATGCAGATACAAGAGTGAGTCTCTGCATGTGTGTGCATGTGCACCTGTGTGTCTGTGTGTGCGCGTGTTCCTGCGCACACTAAGGGGAGCTCAGGTCATATGTCTCATAATGGCTTCCAGGACTTCCACCTTCCTTCTGAATTTGGATAAGACCAGCTAATTTTCTTTATAAAAATAATAGTATTCTTTACTGTAATTTGTAATAGGAATATTCATTCAAATCACTGTCTTCCCAGTCATCAGTGGAAACTCAAACCACTGATCCTCTATCCAGGATCCTGACGTTAATTTTCTCAGAAGCATGTGAGCCCTGGTGCAGCCCAGTCTTTCCAAGGACATTGCTGAGAATTCAGGATGAAGCCTGGGACTCTGAATCCACCTTCTGTGTGTTCCTGTGCCTCCTTACAGAACTCCTCTGACTCTCAGTCTCAATGCATATTTCATAACTTCACCCTCTTCCTCGTTATGCTTTCCAGCTTCTGACAGCTAAGACCCTCACCAGTGGGGATGAGTCAAACCCATAAGCCTTCGAGGTGCTGCAGGTCTTTGGTCTGAGGACAGCACACCTGGGTGGGAGTGGATTGTGGAAAGACTCAGCTTGAAAAGATGACACAGAGGAGTTGGCAATGACCCTCAGGCTGCACTCCTGACAGTTCACACTCAGAACTTTTAGTTACCTGGGATTTTGCAGTTGATCCAGGAGTGTGGGGTGAATCTTCCTCCCAGCTCTCATGCCACCTGGAGACGTCAAACACAGGTAGGTGAGGTTTGGTCCCATTTCTCACATCACATGGACAATATCTGCATCTCTGTGTAGATTTAAATATGCAGAGCCGAAGTGAGTTTGACAGTACCTTACATTGTTAAATGGCATTTATGTAAAAATAAGACAACACAGTGGAAATTAAACATCTTTCAATCACAATCCCCTGATAAGTAAAGATGTTTTCCTGAATGCTGCCATTGATAGAAAGTCAACTATTAGAGACTCCTGAGAATATGTGCATGACACTTGCTCACACGTGATCAGATACACACGACCATAGAACAGAATCGTTATGTTCTCATCACAGGAAGGGGTCCAGGAACCCTCACCAGGCTTGTCCAACTCTGTCTTAGAAGTGATTCTGGACCAGTTACGTCCAGAGGGGCAGAGCAAATGTGAAAACCCTGGGACAACTCCTCACAAAGCTGTGTCCCTGGACAGTCCACAAATGACTTACTCTTCTGGGGTTACTTAAGTCTCCAATATGGGAGGAACACTGAGGGCTACACCAAAGGATTTCTGGGCATGTGTAGAAAACAGAATAAAGCACAATACTAAGTGATTACCCTGAAAATTTCGCATAAGAGAACAGATATTTCCAAATGCTACCAACACCAGCAAACCACAGACACTCACAGCTGCTCAGGGGCCTGGCCCTCTCTGAGGCCAGCAAGGCCCTGACTTGCTATGTAGTGAGATGACATGCAAATAGGGCCTCCCTCTGAGGATAAAGCCACCCGGCCTGGCCCTGCAGCTCTGGGAGAGGAGCCCCAGTCCGGGATTCCCAGCTGCTCCCGTTCTCTGATCAGGACTGAGCACAGACGACTCACCATGGAGCTGGGGCTGAGCTTGGTGTTCCTGGGTGCTCTTCTACAAGGTAATTCATGGAGAAGGAGAGATACTTAGAATGTGGGTGGTCGTGAGTGAGGGAATCAGAGGACATGTGACAGTCTCCTGACCAGGATGTCTTTGTGTTTGCAGGTGTCCAGGCTCAGGTGCAGCTGGTGGAGTCTGGGGGAGGCTTGGTGCAGCCTGGGGGGTCTCTGAGAGTCTCCTGTGCAGCCTCTGGATTCACCTTCAGTAGCTACTACATGAGCTGGGTCCGCCAGGCTCCAGGGAAGGGGCTCGAGTGGGTCTCAGCTATTAATAGTGGTGGTGGTAGCACATACTATGCAGACTCCGTGAAGGGCCGATTCACCATCTCCAGAGACAACGCCAAGAACACGCTGTATCTGCAAATGAACAGCCTGAAACCTGAGGACACGGCCCTGTATTACTGTGCAAGAGACACAGTGATGGGAAGTCATTCTGAGTGCAGACACAAACCTCTCTGTATAGAGAGACAGCGGAGGATGCAGGGGGCTTGAGGACCCTGCCTACATAGAACCCTAGAGCAGCCACATGTACAGGGGGACTGGTAGGGGCTTCCTCTGGTGATCAGTGATTTCCCCTTCCTCTTCCGGCTCCCAGCTCTCCTCAGGGTCATTTCCTGTTGTGTTCTCTCTGGCTTTATTGTACACATCCTGTCTATAGGCCCCAGTGGGAGGAGTAACATTCTCTGTTTGCAGATGGGTCCTCTCTTTATCCGGCCCCTATATGTCCCTGATTCCTTGTCACAGACTCATGGAATTCTAGCCTCAGACATGCACCTGCTATCCCCTCGTGGCACTTCCTTCCTCCTGCACGGATGACCACACGTGCTTGCGGTCGGCCCCCCTGGTCTCTGCCCCCCTTGAGGCATGTTGTGCTCCTGGCCCTCGCCCACTCAGGGGGACATTGGTGTCAGGGATCCTCTTCTGTATCAGCCCTTCAGGAGTCCCCTGAGGATAAAAGCAGCAACAGGAGGACAAGTAAACACGTGGCACCAGGAAGATTCTGCACAGGAAAGGAAACAGCATTCAGAGGAAAGACGCAAACTATAGACCAGAAGAAACTGTTTGCAAAATGTAGTCTAATAAGGGATTAATACGTAAAATACATAAGAAGTCCTAACAAAAATAACAACAATACTTTGGTCAAAGTAATTCCAGTTAGGAATTTGAATGGATGTGGAAGAGACACACTTAGCCATCAGGTACATGCAATACGGATCGGTGTCAGTAACCGTGGGGGGAATGCAAGTCAAACCACAGGAAGAAATCACTCTAACGGTGTCAGGATGGCCCACCTGCAGCGAACACTCTGTCAGGTGGTTGGGCCAGAAGCCCCCTTGCCTGGTGTCCCCTCTCTGTCCTTTTCCGTCCTCCACCCATCACGCACTTCTTGGACATGGGTTACAGGCTGCCCTTGTTTTACTCAGAGCTGAGCCCCATCTCCCCCCTGCTGCAACGCTCCATCACAGTCCCCCTGGGTTAAGCCTGCCTTGCCTCTCTTAAACCAGTGTGAGCATAAACACTATTTTCCTTAAATGCTCCTCCCCTGGGTGTGTGAGTCGATTATGGAAGGTGTCACACCTGCTGTCAGCTTGGCCCCACCAGGAGAAAACCCACCTTCCACTTGGTGCCCAGCCTTGGTGCCTTCAGATGACACCCAACTTGGCAGGCAGCAATCTGTCCTAACCAGATTCACCACATTGCAGTGCGGCCCTGCTTCTGCTCCTGGGGCTTCCTCCCACCAGAACCGCTGCCCAGTTGCTGGACGTCTCATGCCCTGGTGGGAGCGCCCCTGTGACGCGGTCTGAGGCCAGGAATCTGGTGGTTGTAGAGGGGCACATGGGACCTGGTGGGGGAAAAAAGGGGCTGATCCTCGTGCCTGCAAAGGGGCCACTGTGTGTTTGTCCCCAGGTCTTCTAGGGCACGGTCTTCCAGGAGACAACATAAGCCCTAAAGCAAAGTCCACTGTGGGCAGGTCTGCTGCGCCCATGTCAGCACAGTGGTCCGCATGGAGTGCCGCGGCCCAGAGCGAGAGCGCCAGGTCTGGGAACCGTGGCACAAGTAGAGTTAAGTCCTTTCAGCAGGGATGGTGACCGTGTGCAGGGTTTGACTTCAGACGCCCACAGCTGAGGCTGTGATGACTTGCAGGAGCCAGTTCTCAAGAAGGAATGCTTCCTCAGTGGGCACAGGAAGGCCTCCACTGAGCCTGAGGCTGTGGCTGTTGCCTGGCCTGTTGGTGTCCTCATGACTGTGGCTCAGCCCCAACAGAACGCGTTACTACACCTGTGTTGAAAAGGGACTCCTACTGTGTTTTGCGGTGAGCCGGCCGCTCCCCACAGGGACAGGGAGGAGTCCTCTGGCCTGGGACGTGTCTGTGAGTTTCCCATTCCGTCCGACACTCAGGAGGACCCTGGCATGAAGAGCACCTGCTGGTCGCCGGGTGGGCAAGGGCAGTGGGCACTCAGTGTATGAGGTGTGGGCCACCCACCAGGCAAACAGCACACGGTGGCCCCTCTGAGAAGAGCCAGGTGCTGAAGAAGTGCAGTCTGAGACGGGGAGGGGACGATGGCGGAGGTCAGTAAGGCTGCAGGGCCAGCCGCCCCAGTGACGCTGAAGGCCGACCCACTGACACTGACCTTGTCACTTCTGGGAACAGTGGGGCTGGCCATAGCCTCGAGTCCTTCCTGGCAGAGTGGACTGGACGTGGGTCTGTGTGGATGCACCTAGCAAACGTGGACTTCAGGGACCCACCATGCTGGAGTCCTGCTGCCCCTGTTCACGTCCGCAGGTCAGCACAGATTTCAGCAGCAGTTGTGCTGGACAGCTCTGTGCAAGGAGACTGGAGGACACGGGCTGCCCTGCTGTGGGCAGCGGCCTCCCCAACCCCAAGCCCCCCATCACCTGACCGGCCGTTGGAAAGACAGAACCCCTACAGGCCTTTCGCCAGAGTTCTCAGGGCAGCCTTCCTCGGTGCGGGGATGTAAGGCTGGGCACCAGTCCACTGGGAAGCCACAGAGCCCAGATCAGCAGGGACCGAAGGAAGCGTTTCCTGCTCTGGATGGCTCCTTCTCCGTTTCTGGTTGATGGTTTTAGGCTGTTGGTGCTAGGTCTATGGGAAAATGTTAAAAAGTGGAAAGAGGCGATCGTGTGGCGTGTGCACTCCCAGGCCCGTCCTTGCCCACCCCACCCGCCCTGCGACTTGAGGATGGCCAGCCTCCCCAGAATCCACGCTTCCAACCACACCTAATTGTGTTTCCACGTTCCTGAGGCTGCAGGATTTAACAGCAGATGACGTAAGAGTGGCTGGCTCAGCACTGTTCTCATTTGCTGACGCCTGACGCCCTGAGTTAAACGCAGAAGGGACTTGTGATACAGTCCGGGGGGCAGAACCCTGAGACCAAGGTGTCAGCAGGGCTGATTTCTTTGGGGTTTTCTCTCGTCAGTTTTAGAGGGCTGTGGTCCCCTCCCGTCCTCACATGGCCTTACTCTGTGTGTGTCTGTGTCCTAACGGCCTTCTCTTATAAGGACTGCCATCACACTGCATTAGTGTCACCGAATGAAGACACATTGATTATCACCACTAAGACCCTGTCTCTGAGTGCAGCCGCATTACGGGGCCCTGGGGGCAGCGCTTCAGCATGTGAGCTTCGGGGAAACACGTTCCAGCCCTTACCACACTCAGAGTGGGGTTTTATTGCACCCGCACCAGCGTGGGGACGTTCAGGGATAAGCTTCACCCCATTGCTAAGGCTGGGCCGGTGTACCTGCACCTGAGGCGCAAGGAGCCGTGCCTGCAGAGCATGTTACCGTGCAGCTGCCTCAGCCCTGCCCCGGAGGTGCAGGCTCAGGCGTCGGGGCTGGGCCTACCACTCTGCATCTCAGCCAGGCCCCCTGGAGGCTGCCGTGAAGACCGCACGGTGATGGACGCAGGGGTTGAGAACACTGGGCTCACTGACGGCTGTACCTCCTGCTCCAGCACTTCCGCGCAGTGCAGGGCCCTGGGGGCTCCCACCCGAACGGGGTGGGGGAAGGCGGAGTACTGGGCATCATCCCACCCCTCCAGTGGGGCTCAGACGAGGACCTCTCCCTGCCCGAAGGCTTCTGGGTTATGAATGCTGGGGAGTCTCACCTGGAGGGTGGGACAATAAAGATGCAAATTTATGGGGAGGAACTGTCCCTGTAAACCCAGTGCCCCCCTCGACAGTGCAGTCTCCCTCACTGCCCAGCGGGGGTCCTCGAGTGCTGTCCGTCCTTTCCTCCTCCAGGATGCGGTCTGTCACAGCCATCACCCTGCTCCTGGCTGTCCTCCAAGGTCAGTCAGGGCCCAGGGGTTGTAGGGTCACAGAGGAGGGTGGGTGGGGAGGAGTGAGCCCTGACCCGAGTCTTGCATCTCCCATGCAGATGTCCATGCCCAGGTGAAGCTGGAGCAGCCTGCGGCAGAGCTGAAAAGGCCCGGGGAGACTCTGAGGATCTCCTGTAAGACTTCAGGGTACAGTTTTACCAGCTACTGGATCGGCTGGGTGCGCCAGATGCCTGGGAAAGGCCTGGAGTGGATGGGGGCCATCTATCCTGGTGACTCAGATACCAGATACAGCCCGTCCTTCCAAGGCCACACCACCATCTCCACAGACAATCCACCAGCACTGCCTACCTGCGGTGGAGCAGCCTGAAGTCCTCGGACTCAGCCGTGTATTACTGTGCAAAGGACACAGTGAGGGAAACCACGTCCCGAGAGGGACAGAAACCTGCACCAGTTCACAGCCGCAGAGGAGAGCCTCAGAGACCTCCCCAGGGACCTCCCCGATCCAGCACCGGAGGACGCACCATCTGCTGTGCCCACAGGACTGAGAACATGAGAGAAGAGTCGGAAAAGAGCCTGATCTGACAGGCCTGGCAGGGGTCCCACTCCTGGGTCTGTGATGCCTGCCATGGGAACATGGTTTCCCTGCAGGAACTCACACTGTGTCCTCAGCAAGACTGGCCCCCACTGTTCTTTCCAGGATCCCAGTCAAGGGCGGCTTGAGCTATGCATCCTGCATACACCAGACGGTTTACTTAGTGCAACGCCCACACAACACATCGCTGCCTGCTGTCCTCCCTTCCCCCTCACGTTCCCTGCTTCCTGCCTTCCTTACTTCCTCCCACCCCTCTTCTCTCTCTTCCTCCCCCTTCCACCCCTTGTTAACTGCCTTTTCCTCTTTTCTTTCCCTCCTTCTTTGCTTCCCACTTTCCTCTGTTACATCAATTACACATAAATTTTACACGTTATCATCTCATCAAAGTATGTATGCATTTGCTCCTCTTTGTCAAGATGTGTAAGAGTTTCGTGTATTGTACTGGCTTCTTCTCAAAGTTCAGCGCTGCTTTGCTTCAGTTCCACCTGTATTTTAACATCCATTTCTATGCTTCCAACTCTAGTGGAGAAACTCTAGTGAGGAATCATGATAACCAGTTGCTGAGCACCGTCCTGCTCTGCATGCCTTGGGCTGGAGTTGGGGGAACCGAGAACTCACAGGATGTGTATTCACAGTGGAAGCTGACCAGGAACACAAGCGAGTGAAGACTGCTCAGGCTCCATCCTGCAGTCCGTGTGCGTAAGCACCTGCACATGTGTGCAGAGCTGTGTAGGATTGCCTGCTGACCTGGTCAGGGTGAGTGGGGTGAAATCAATGAGGTAAATCTCTGCAAGGGTCAGAGAACTCCTACGTGGACCACAGCACCACGTTGGCCATGCCCACAGTTCAGGTAGTCCCAGCAACGGGCTGCTCTTCAAACCACACCTGCACTTTTGCTCAGGACTCCTAAGCCGTTCCCTGAGGTACTTCCCCTCACAGACACCTGAGTAGTGTTTCTACACAGAACACTGTGGGGCCCTGTTTTCTGACCAGTGTCCTTCTTCTGATAACCCACTGCCTCCAGGGCGATGGTGAAAACCCACAGCCCTTTCTAATGCAGCCCTGAACCGCATGGGAAGTCTATGTTTACTGTGTAAGAAAGTGTCAACGTGTCATCCAAAGATGATGTGCTGTCTCACACTCCCACGAGCAGTGGTGGGGAGTCCTTGTTGCTCGATGTCCTTGACAGCACTTGGTGGTGTCAGTGTGCTGGGTGTTGCCCGTTCTAACAGATGGGCAGTAGTGTTTCACGGCTGTCTACAAGTAGACTTTCCTGATGAAAACCATGCTGCACACTTTTTTGTGTCTGCTCAGATCTTTGGACTGTTTTTCGACTGGTGTATTCGTTTTCTCTTCTTCCATATTTTTCATGGTATTCGTGGTACAGATACACAATTTGAAAATATATCCTCCTAGATTATGCCTTGACTTTTCACTCACTCACCAGCATCATTTTCAAAACAAAACATTTCACTTGGATGCAGCAAAGTCTATCTGTTTCTTTTTTCCTTCACTGATTATATATTTGGTGTTATGTCTAAAAGCTCATTGCTAAATTCAAGGTCAGCCTGGAAGTTCTTCCGTGACCATAAGTGCAAGCTGCACTTAACAGGAAGTTAAGCTTCACATCCATGAACATGAACAGATGTACCCTCCACTAAACTCTTACTGGAAATGTCCCCGGGGAATAGGAGAGACCCTTGAAAGAGGAGGTATCTATATAAGTTATTTGGAATTATTCTTTAAGAATTATGCTTTATTTATTCAGTCATTGATTCATCTAAGTGTGACTCATATATATTTATTTTATACTTTGATTAAAATTGAATACTATGTGATTAATTTTGGTGTTCGAATTGTTTCAGCTACTTTGCCTACTGGAAACTCTTTCATGTTGGCTTCTGTACCTTTTTGAAATGCCTCTGTGCTTTTGATTTATTTTTGTCTCCTCCTTACTGTCTCACTGTACAGGTGTAGCCATGGCCTAAGCTCCTCCAACATGAGCAGCACAGATTTTAAAACTTACATGTATTTTTCTCTCCTGATGAACCTGGAATGTCTTAGAGGTACAGATAATGATGCGCTAACTCGGAGTGAACTAATTGGCCTTAAGGAGAGGGCAGCTGACCCACCCTGCAGTAAAAGAGGAATCGTGCATGACAGCATTAAGATTATCCTGACCAGAGAGTGTGCCAAGATGGTGGAGTAGAAGGATGCACAGTTCACCCCCTCCCATGAATACAGAGATTTACATCTACAGACTCATCATTTCACACACAACACCTACTGAAATCTGGAAGAATATCTCTCACATCAAAATGCAAGAAGATTCCTCACAAAGACTGGTAGGATAAAAAAACAAAAAGGAAAAAGAACATAAGTGTGGGAGCGGTCCCATGGGTAGGGAGGGACAAAGGAGGAAAATCACTCTCACACTGGGACCCTGTCACTTCAGCCTGGAGGTCTGCAGGGACAGAACGGGATCCTCTGAGGCCTGGAGGGAAAAAAAGCAACCAGTGGGTAGACAGAATGAAGAGAAATGAACACAGAGGGTTTCTGTGGTCCCCAGCCCTAGACTCGAGCTGGTGGGGGCGGGCAGCCCAGGACTGGCCGCTGGACCTTGGGCTTTCTCGTATGAGCCTTAGGAGAGGACTGGGGCTGAGTGCACACAGGCAGCCTCCGAGGGCTGGAGAGTGGTGTGGGCTGTGGCTGGGAGTGTGTGCAGATCAGAACAGCCTGGGAGCCCCATAAAGAAGCAGCACTCCTAGTGCTCATTGAGGAGGAGGGCACAATGCAGCTGGGCCGTAGCCTCCATCTCTGCCCTACACCATTGTTGAAGTGTCCTCATGAGAAGACAGGTGGGGCTCAGTCATAGCCATCAAAAATGCTGGTGTTCTGCTCCTGTAGCGGTGGAGGGGTTGAAACCTGAATCCATATCCAGGGGTCCGACAACTTCACAGGCAGGGTTAAGATTTGACTACAGCCCCAGGCAGAGGGTGCATATTTGCTCTCCTGGTGCCTTTGTGAAGCCGGCCTTTAAGATCTACAAGCAACCGGTGAAGTTCTGGTGCATGGTGGGGCTGGATCCAGGCTTGTAACTGAACTGCCTACCACACACAGGGGTGGGGCTGGTGTCTCTGCTGATCCTGGGGCACTCACTGTGTATCCAGGGATGTGACTGCATGTGCACTATGTTGAGTCCTAGCACCTGACATGGGTGGATCTGCACTGATTGCTGTGTAACAGAGAAACATGGGGACACAAGAGTGGGTTGCTGACATTCCTGTGGCTAAGTTGGGGACAAAGACAGCATCAACAAAGAGGAGTCTGTAAGCCTGCATAACAAGTGACAGACAACACCACAGAAATCACTTCTCTGTGAGCAGCTCTAACAGAGGTTTACTCAGCAGCTCTCCTTCCCACCCAAAGCACTCCAACCACACCTACCACACACTCCAATGCAGAAACAGGTCTGTAAGGCCCTATTCCAAAAACAGGGGAGCGGGCCTGGCTGCTGTCAGGGAGGTGGCAACCACAGAACAAAAAAGGAGGCCCTTCCTAACAACAAGAAACAGAGGAGGCTCTCATCACCACAGAAGCAACCATGCCCACAATCAAAGGGATAACAGCCAACACACATGGGAGGAAGAAGTGGCAACCATCTGCACTAAAAACAGCCCTGAAGACACAATATAAGATGCACACATTCCAAACAGGAGTGCTGCCAATTCAAAACGGAAAAAGCCCTTCAAAACTACAGTTGATGACTGTTATTCTTAAATACATTGAGTCAGAAAAATATAAGTAAAATAAACAAGCAGAGCAAACACCTCAATTTAAAGAAGAGAAGAAGTGCTTTGAAAGAACAAACAATGAGGCCAACCTTGACAGCCTACTAGACCATGACTTCCAAAAAGGGAAGATAAAAGCACTGAGGGAAATAAAAAATGCTATGAACAGAAGTGCAGAATACTATGAAAAGGAAATAAAAACTATAAAGAGGGGCCAATTACAATCAGAAAACTGAATGGCTGATACAAGAGCTGAGCTAAAGGCAGTCAAAAGCACACTAGGTAATGCAGAGGGATGAATAAGTAACTTAGAAGACAGGATAACAGAAGTCACCCCATCAAAACACCAAACAGAAAAGCAAAGAAAAACCAAAGAAAGCAATATAAGAGACTGATGGGATAATATAAAGCATGCCGATGTACACAAAATAGGGGTCCCAGAAGGAGAAGAAAGAGAAAAGGTATTTGAAGAAATCATGACTTTAAAATTCCCAAACCTAAAGAAGAAAACAGATGCACAAGTACAGGAAGCACAGAGGGTCCCAAACAAGAACTCAAACACACCTACACCAAGACATACGATAATTAAAATGGCCAAAGTTAAAGAAATGATTCTAAAGACAGTAAGAGAAAAACAAAGACTTAGCTGCAAGGGAACCCACATAAGTCTGTCAGCCAATTTCTCTACGCAAATACTGCTAAATCAGAAGGGAGTGGCAAGTTATAGTCCAAGCCCTGAATGAAAAAAAAAATCTGCTACGATGAATACACTGTCCAGCAAGACTATCCTTTAGAATAGAAGAAGAGATAAAGAATTTCATAAACAAGGAAAAGGTAAAATAATTCAGAAACACTAAAGCTATCCTAAATAGAAAGGAAACAGGAAGTAATAGAATTGAGAAAACCATCATTGGAAATGTGAAAACTACGATGCGTGGCAAGAGAATAAGCAGCAAGATGTAAAGATGGACGTGAAAATCATAAAAGGTGGCAGAAGGGAAAAGGAAATGTGGGGGTTTTTTTTCTTTTTTTGATCTTTCTCTGGTGTGTTTGAGCCTATATAACTACCAATTGAAAGCAAACAAATACAGTAGTGGATTCACTTACTTGAAAAACAGGGTAACCACAAGTCAAAAGCATACAATGGGATCACAAAAACCAAAAAGAAACAGAGCTAATACAAAAGAAAATTATCAAACCACAAAAAGAAAAACAAGAAAAAGAAAGGAACAATGAAGAAAGACCAAATCAACTAGAATACCAAATTCAAAATGGCAATGAACACACACCTATCAGTTATTACAAATGTTAATGGACTCAGTGCTCCAAAATAAGACATCAAGTGGCAAATAAAACTTGGAGAATAAAACAAGAAGCTATGATATTCTGCCTACAAGAGACCCAATTTAGGGTGAAAGACACATATAGACAGAAAGTGGGAGTTTGGAAAAAGATGTTTCATGCAAAAGGAAATGATACAAAGCAGGAGTAGTAATTCTAATCCATACAAAATGGACTTTAAAAAAAAGATCATGAGAAAGGTAAAGACGGACATCATATAACAATCAAAGGAGCAACATGAGATGAGGATATTACACTCATTAACGTATGTGCACCCAATATAGGAGCACCTAAATACATAAAACAAATACTAACAAACATAGTGGGAGAAATAAATGGGAACACAATAATACTAGGTCATTTGGACAGATCTTCCAAACAGAAAATCAGTAAGGCAACAGAGATACTAGATGACATATTAGAACAGTTGGACTGAATTGATACTTTTAGGACATTACATATCCAAAAAAAGCCAGAATATACATCGTTTTCAAGTGTGTGTGGAACATTTTTCAGGCTAGACCACATAATCGGGCACAAAGGAAGCCTCAACAAATTTAAGAGGAAAAAAATTACTTCAAGCACCTTTTTTGATCACAACAGCAGAAAACTAAAAATCAATGACAGAAAAACAAACGAGAAAAAAAGAGCTGCATTCCTACTAAATAGCATGCCAGTGAAAAGCCAACAGGCTAATGATAAAATCAAAGAAGAAATTGAAAAATTCTTTGAGAGAAACGACAGTGAGAACACAACTACACAGAATTTATGGCATGCAGCAAAGGCAGTGCTAAGATGGAAGTTCACAACGACATAGGGCTTCCTCAGAAAACAACAACTTCAAATAAACAACCTAACCTAAAATCTAAAGTAATTAGAAAAAGAAGAACAAACACAACCTAAAGTCATCAGAAGCAAAGAAACAATAGAGATCGGGAGGAATTAAATAACATAGGGACCAAAAAACAATAGAAAAATCAATCCAACCAAGAGTAGTTTTTTCTGAAAGAGTAAACAAAGTTGACAAGCCTCTAGCCAGGCTCACCAAGAAGAAAACAGAGAGGACACAAATGAAAAAATATATGAAATGAAAACGGAGAAATTACAGGCAGCAACACAGAAATCAAAACAGGGAGAGAGGGAGAGAATATTATGAGCAACTATATGGCAACAGATTGTACAAGATAGAAGAAAGTTTCTAAAAGTACACAGTCCACCAGGATGGAATCAAGGGGAAATAAATCACTTGAACAGACTGATTACTAGAAGTGAAAGAGATTCTACAATAAAAACATCCGTACAAACAAAAGACCAGGACCAGATGTCTTGACTGGAGAATTCCACTAAACGTACAAAGAAGAAGACACACAGACCCTTCTCAAATTCTTCCAAAAGACTGAAGAGGAGGGAATACTCCCAAGCTCATCCAATGAAGCCAACATCCCCCTGATATTAAGACCAGGCAAATAAACTACCAAAAGAGATTACAGGCCAATATCACCGATAAACATAGATGCAAAAATCCTCAAGAAAATTTTAGCAAACAGAATCCATAACACATGAATAAGGTCATATACCATGACCGAGGTGGATTCATCCCAGAAACACAAGGATGGTTCAACATATGCAAATCAGTCAGCATCTTATACCACATCCAAAAGGGGACAAAAATCATATGACCATCTCAATAGATGCAGAGAAAGCATTTCATAAAATCCAAAACCCAGTTATGATTAAAAAAAAAAAAAACTCTTACCAAAGTGGGTATAGAGGGAACATAGCTCAACATAATAAAAACTATTTATGAGAAACCCACAGCCAGCATAATAAGCAAAGGTGAACTTTCGAAAGACTTCCCACTAAAATCTGGAAGAAGACAAGATGCCCACTCTCACCACTTCTATTCAACGTAGACTTGGAAGCCCTAGCCACAGCAATCAGGCAAGAAAAAGAAATTAAAGGAAGCCAAACTGGAAAAGAAGAGGTAAAATTTTCACTATATGCAGATGGCATGACCCTACATATAGAAACTCATAAAAGCTACACACAAAAACTATCAGAGCTGATAAAAGGATTCAGCAAGGCAGCAAGATACAAGACCAACATAGAAAAATCAGTGGCATTCCTTTATACTAACAAAGAAATATCAGAAAATGAAATTAAAGAAATAATTCCTTTGAAAATCACATCCAAAAAATAAAATATTTAGGAATGAATCTGACCAAGGAGGTGAAAGACATAGTTATGTAAAGAAGTACAAAACACTGTGAAGAAAATTAAAGACGACTTTAAAAATGGAAAGATACCCCATGCCCTTGGATTGGAAGAATTAACATGTGGGAGCTCACAGCTCTCTTTGCAGGCAGGGCTGAGGTCTCTGGGAAGCAGAGCCATGGTCTAGAAGAAGACGAGACTGTTGGGTTTTCTCCTCGGCCTGGTGACCGCTGGCAAAGGTGACCTGGGTCTATGGGGATGGTTGTTACTGCCGATGACTGACTAGGGCTGATTCTCCTTGTCCCCAGGTGTCCTGTCCCAGGTGCAGCTGCAGAAGTCATGCCCAGAGCTGTTGAAGCAATTTCAGACCGTCATCCTCACCTACACTGTCTCTGGTTAGTCCATCACCAGTGGAAATGGTTGGAGCTGAGTCTGACTGCCTCCAACAAAGGGCTTGCAGCAGATGAGGTACATAACTTATGTTTGTAGCACAGGCTATGACCCATCCCTCAGAGCTTCAACTCCATGTTCAGAGGCACAGCCAATATCCAGTTCTCCCTGTGGCTGAGCTCGGTGACCACTGAGGACACGGCTGTCTATTACTGTGACGGAAGCCGTAATGAGGGGTGTCAGTGTGAACACAGACATATTTGTCCCTAATGAGAGACAAGAGCTGCTGGGCTGCAGCGGGCGCTCATGACCACAAGGGGGCGAGCAGGGTCCACAGAGACAGAGAAGTTCCCCTGGAGCAGGAGTAGGGGTGGGGATGTAAGGGGGAGGGGCTTCCTGCTGGAACTGGGGATTCCCTTTTCCCTTCTCTCAGATGGCCCCTAGGGACAAGTTAGACTTTGCTCTTTGTGACTCACATCTCACTTTCTCGATGCATGACAAGAAGGAAGAAATAACATTGTTTATTTGCAGATGAGATTTGAACAGCCCTCAGGACCTTTTCACTCACCAGCTTACCATGGGACGCATATTCCTTCCTGGGAGATGATTCCAAGGATTCTCACGATCTGATCTTTGGGAGAAGTTTTTAGTTTATTTCAACACACATGGTCTTTAGAAGGAATGCAATCCTCCTACATGGACCTCTGCCCTCAGAGATGCATATACTCTCCCACATGGGCTTCTAACTTCAGACAGGACCCACCGATCCTCACGGGTTTGTGAACAGCCACCCAGGATCTCTGCCCATGTGAGTTGAAATTAACATTCTCTCATCACAATTAGACCTTCAAGCTCTTTCCATGACTCTTCCTGATCTGTGGCCTGCTAAGCAAGTTTATTGAGAATTCCCTCAGCTTTGACATCAAATACAGATGCTCTTCCTAAGCCATTGACATCTAATCACTTCCACCTACTCTCTCACCGCCAATACTTTACCAAGCTGCCACTAGTAATTTTCCATCAACTCATCAACATACTTTTGGCTGTCAACCCTCACTTGTCCCTGTTGCACTTGGAATTGTGTTAAATCTCTCTGCACTGTTGAAATGGTCTTCAGTAACGTCTTCGTGCCACGTTTAAACAGCTGTCAGAGTTCTGCTGCAGCATCTTCAGCAGGACTGCATATCTATAGATGCCTGAACTTTTCACTCTGGATCCCAGATGCCCATCATTGAAGCCTCTGCCATCACTCCAGACTCCAGACCAGTTGGTTGGGGATCCATTCGTGAGTTCCGAATGGCTCCCATCTCTGGATGACAGTGTGTTGCAACACGTTAAGGACAGGCTCTGTGTCTCAGAATTCTACTTATACTCCTGAGGTGGGGTTAAGTCCCAGGCTTTATTGTTTTAACGTTAGCACTGATTTATGTCATGAAAAATTATCATTTTGACTTTGGTTAAATTATGATTCTTTGCCATTTAAAGATTCATTCTATATAGAAATCACATTTGGCTTTATTGTTTATTTCTTTAAAAGATCTCCTTCAGATTCCTTGTCACTGTTGCTCTTTTGCGCAAGGGAAGTGATCATCCTTTCAATTCCTCTCCTTAGAAGGCATCCGCTGACTGTACACTGCAGCCTTCAAACAAGTGCATGCGTGCATTTTCCATGTTCCTTGAGTTCATGATTTTACACACACTTTTGAAATTCGGTCTTCTTTCAGGAAGTGTAAGATTTCCCCAGAGTGGTTCATCATTACTTTAATAATTTCCCTCTCCATCACATCAGGTCCTTCTTCCCTTTTTTATCACCTTCCACCTGTACTTCCACTAACTTGATATCCTATTGATAGCCCTCCTCTTCTAAACCCTCTCTCCACCATTACTCTGCCCACTCCAAGTCATTTCCTTCCCCACTTATACCATTCCAACTTCTATATCCACTCAATATTTAGACTCAACATTCCAGGATGTGGCTTTTGAAGGACTCAAGAGACCCAGAACCTATCACCTCAGAATGAAAATCATAACTGGGAAACAGCAGTGTATGCCTGTAAATCTCCCAAACTTATGTGTTGAAACTCTAACCCCCAATATAATTGTATTCAGTTATAGTCATTTGGGAGGTTTTTAGGGTCGGATAAATCTCTGTCCTGGAGGAACTGTTGCAGTTATAAGAAGATGCAAAAGGGTTCTCTATGTCTCTCTCACACTCAGAATGCCATGTGAGGTCACAGCAAGAACTCAGTCATGAACAAGCCAGGAAAGAACTATCATAAGGAATCAAATTGTCCAGCACCCTTATCTTGGTCTTCCCAGCCTCTATTACTGTGACAAATAAATGTTCTATTGTTTCAATTACCCACTCTATGGTGCTTTGTCATGGAAGCCAAAGCTGACTAGGACACTGTCTCTAACATGACCCATCCATGTCCTCTCCACTCCCATCATCTCTGCTTCTCCCTTATCTCATTAAAACATTTTATCTCCCTTTCAGCTCCCTTGAATCTTTAGACATACCCATCCACACTCCACCTCCTCCATCCCTCTATCACCTCGGATAGGCCTTCCCTTGACACTCAC
Source organism: Vicugna pacos (assembly GCF_048564905.1). Taxonomy (NCBI): domain Eukaryota; kingdom Metazoa; phylum Chordata; class Mammalia; order Artiodactyla; family Camelidae; genus Vicugna; species Vicugna pacos. Next base: position 95,679,445 of record NC_132992.1, on the reverse strand, counting down.
CTTCCTGCAGTCACTCAAGGTTTAGTCCCTTTTTTCCCATCAGGGCTCAAGTGACACTCAATGACTCCAAAAGAAACCACCTTATGATGAAAAGTGTAACTGTGAACAGGCTGGAGAGCTTCTCCATTCAGATTGGTTTTGAAGACGCAGAGAGTCATTTGCATTTCCCAAGTTCCCAATCAAAACAGCATGGTATTGGTAAAAAAAAAAACAGACATGTAGAGCAATGGAACAGAATAGAGAGCCCAGAAATGAACCCACAAACTTTTGGTCGACTACTCTTTGACAAAGGATGCAAGAACATACAATGAAATAAAGACAGTCTCTTCAGCAAATGGTGTTGGGAAAACTGGACAACAGCATGTAAATCAATGAAGCTAGAACACTCCCTTATACCATGCACAAAAATAAACTCAAAATGGATCAAAGACTTAAACATAAGACAAGATACAATAAACCTCCTAGAAGAAAATGTAGACAAAACATTATCTGACATACATCTCAAAAATGTTCTCCTAGAACAGTCTACCCAAGAAATAGAAATAAAAGCAAGAATAAACAAATGGGACCTAATGAAACTTACAAGCTTCTGCACAGCAAAGGAAACCAGAAGTAAAACATAAGGACAACATACCGAATGTGAGAAAAGTTTTGCAAATGAAACCGACAAAGGCTTGATCTCTAGAATGTATAAGCAGCTCATACGACTTAACAAGAAAAAAACAAATCATCCAATTCAAAAATGGGCTGAAGACCTACACAAGCAATTCTCCAAGGAAGACATACAAATGATCAAAAGGCACATGAAAAAATGTTCACTATCACTAATTATTAGAGAAATGCAAATCAAAATTACAATGAGATATCACCTCACATCAGACAGAATGTCCATCATTCAAAACTCTACAAATGACAAATGCTGGAGAGGCTGTGGAGAAAAGGGAACCCTCCCACACTGCTGGTGGGAATGCAGTTTGGTGCAGCCACTGTGGAAAACAGTACAGAGATTCCTCAAAAGACTAGGAATAGACTTACCATTTGACCCAAGAATCCCACTCCTGGGCATATATCCAGAAGGAATGCTTCTTGAAAATGACGCCTGCACCCCAACGTTCATAGAAGCATTATTTACAATAGTCAAGACATGGAAACTGCCTAAATGTCCATCAACAGATGACCGAATAAAGAAGATGTGGTATATTTATATGATGGAATACTATTCAGCCACAAAAACGACAACATAATGCCATTTGCAGCAACATAGATGCTCCTGGAGAATGTCATTCTAAGTGAAGTAAGCCAGAAAGAGAAAGAAAAATACCATATGAGAGCGCTCATATTTGGAATCTAAAATAAAACCAAACAAAGCATAAATACAGAACAAAAATAGACTCACAGACATAGAATACAAACTTGTGGTTGCCAAGGAGGTGGAGGGTGCGAAGAGATAGACTGGGATTTCAAAATTGTAGAATAGATAAGGAAGATTATACTGTATACCACAGGGAAATACATACAAGTTATTGTGGTAGCTCACAGAGAAAAAAAAAATGTGACAATGAATATATGTATGTTCATGTATAACTGAAAAATTGTGCTCTAAGCTGGAATTTGACAAAACATTGTAAAATGATTATAAATCAATGAACTATGTTAAGAAAACAAACAAATAAGCAAAACATAAATACGAAAGAGAAACAGACTCATAGTCATAGAACACAAACTTGTGGTTGCAAAGGGGGTGGGGTTTGGGAAGGGATAGACTGGGATTTCAAAATGTAGAATAGATGAACAAGATTATACTGTATAGAACAGGGAAATATGTACAAGATCTTCTGGTAGCTCACAGAGAAAAAATGAGACAATGAATATGTATATGTTCATGTATAACTGAAAAATTGTGCTCTACACTAGAAATTGGCACAGCACTGTAAAATGATTATAAATCAATTAAAAATGTCAAAAAACTAATCAACTACAGAGAAACAAAGGAGAAAAAAAGGAAAGCATGGAGATTAAACAATATGCTAGTAAAAAACAAGTGGGTCAACAATGATATCAAAGTTGAAATTAAAAAAAACCTTGAGACAAATGAATATAAAAGCACAACCACACAAAATTGATGGGACACAGCAAAGGCAGTGCTAAGAGGGAAGTTTATAGCAATACAGGCCTTCCTCAAAAAAGAATAACAATCTCAAATAAACCATGTAACACACCAGCTAAAATAACTAGAAAAAGAAGAACAGAAAACCCCAAAAGGCAGCAGAAGGAAGGAAATTATAGAGATCAGGGAGGAAATAAACAAAGTAAAGATTAAAAAAAAAAAAGTAGAAAGAAATCAATCAAACCAAAAGCTGGTTTTCTGAAAAAGTAAATAAAATCGACAAATTCTGGCCAAACTCACAAAGAAGAAAAAAGAGAGAGCACAAATTAGCAAAATAAGAAAAGAAAATGGAGAAATTTCAACAAATAAAATAGGAATACAGAATATACGAGAATACTATGAAAAACTATATGAAACCAAACTGGATAACCTAGAGGAGATGGACAAGTTTCTGGAAACATACAGTCCACCAAGACTGAATCAAGAAGAATCTGAACACTTGAACAATCCGATCACTAGAAAGGAAACAGAAATAGCAATAAGAAACCTCCCTACAAATTAAAGTCCAGGACCGGACAGCTTCACTGGGGAATTCTACCAAACATACAAAGAAGTACCCATACCAGTCCTTCTCAAACTCTTCTAGACGATTGAAAAGGAGGGAATACTCCCAAACTCACTCTATGATGCCACCATCACCCTGATACCAAGACCAGGCAAAGACACTACCAAAAAAAAGAGAATTATAGGCCAATATCACTGATGAACATAGACGCCAAAATACTCACCAAAATATTAGCAAATAGAATCCAATAACACATAAAAAGATTATACATCATGACCAAGTGGGGTTCATTCCTGGGACACAGGGTGGTTCAACATATGCAAATCAATCAATGTAATACATCACATCAACAAGAGAAAAGACAAAAACCACAGGATCATCTCAACCGATGCAGAAAAAGCATTTGATAAAATTCAACACCCATTTATGATAAAAACTCTCACCAAAGTGGGTATAGAGGGAACATATCTCAACATCATAAAAGCTATATATGACAAACCTACAGCCAGCAGAGTACTCAATGGTGAAAAACTCAAAAGTTTCCCACTAAAATCGGGGACTAGACAAGGATGCCCACAATCACCACTCCTGTTCAACATAGCCTTGGAAGTCCTAGCCACAGCAATCGGGCAAGAGAGAGAAATAAAAGCGATCCAAATTGGAAGAGAAGAGGTAAAAGTGTCACTATATGCCAACGGCATGTTACTATATGTAGAAAACCCTAACAGGTCCACACAAAAACTACTAGAGCTGATTGAAGAATTCAGCAAGGTAGCACGTTACAAAATTAACGTTCAAAAATCAGTTGCATTCCTTTACACTAACGATGAGTCAACAGAAGAAGAAAGTAAAGAAACAATCCCCTTTAAAATAGCACCCAAAGTAATAAAATATCGGGGAATAAATCTAACCAAGGAGGTGAAAGAATTATACACAGAAAACCATAAACCATTGATGAAGAAAATTAAAGAACACTTTAAAAAATGGAAAGATATTCCATGCTCTTGGATTGGAAGAATGAATAATGTTAAAATGGTCACACTGCCCAAGGCAATCTACAGATTGAATACAATCCCTGTCAAATTACCCAGGACATATTTCACAGAACTAGACAAATCATAATAAAATTTATATGGAACCATCAAAGACCTAGAATTGCCAAAGCATTACTGAAGAGAAAGAAAGAGGCTGGAGGAATAACTCTCCCAGACTTCAGACAACACTATAGAGTTACGGTCATCAAGACAGCATGGTATTGGTACAAAAACAGACATATAGACCAATGGAACAGAATAGAGAGCCCAGAAATGAACCCACAAACCTTTGGTCAACTAATCTTCGACAAAGGAGGCAAGAATATACGATGGAATAAAGACAGTCTCTTCAGCAAATGGTGTTGGGAAAACTGGACAGCAGCATGTAAAGCAGTGAAGCTAGAACACTCCCTTAACCATACACAAAAATAAACTCAAAATGGATCAAAGACTTAAACATAAGACAAGACACAATAAACCTCCTATAGGAAAACATAGGCAAAACATTATCTGATATACATCTCAAAAATGTTCCCCTAGAAGAAATAAAAGCAAGAATAAACAAATGGGACCTAATGAAACTTAAAAGCTTTTGCACAAAAAGGAAACCATAAGCAAAACAAAACAACAACTTATGGAATGGGAGAAAATATTTGCCAAAGATGAACTGACAAAAGCTTGAACTCCAGAGTATATGAACAGCTCATAGGGCTTAATAAGAAAAAAACATACAACCCAATCCAGAAATGGGCAGATGACCTATTCTCCAGTGAAGACATATGAATGATCAACAGGCACATGAAAAAATGCTCAATATCACAAATTATCAGAGAAATGCAAATCAAAACTACAACGAGGTATCACTTCATAAGAGTCTGCTGTGGTTGGAGTAGAAGCTGCCAGGCTGTTATAAGCCACAATGTGAGCAAGGTGGGACTGGAGTGCTCCCTCGGGGAAAGGAACCACAGCAGGTTCCTGCCCTGGAGCTGTCTGCTGGGCCATGTGACTCTGCGACTCTGCCTGCCACCTGGTGCACACGCCCAAAGACCTCACTGTTGCTGGCGCTGCCCTCAGGGGCCAGCCCATTATGGGAGAACCTGTAATCCACTCAGGCCTCCCTCAGGCATGCATGTGCAGCTCAGGCCCCAGAACTCACCAGCACGAGAACCTGAAAAGATCCATCACTGCACCTGCTGTGGAAGCACCAGTAATGGGCTCAAATGTCAGCACAGCTTCTGCATATACAAACCCATAAATTTTGCCAACCCCAGTGGCCAGGCCCTTGCTTTGCTATAAGCATGCCAACAACAGGGCTCCTCAGGTCGACCCATGCTCCATCCTGCACACATCCCAGCCACAGACTGGGCCACATTCCAGGCCCTTTGGGCTGTCCCCACACAGCCAAACTAAGTCTCCTCCCTGGGTCTGTTTCCTGAAGTCTGAGTTTCAGCACCCAAGCCCTGGGCAAACCAGGAGGTGGGTGTCTCAGGCTGGGATGTGCAATGAGATGACCAAGACCATCTGTGATGATCTCCCTCTTCCCCGAGGGGCACAACGCAGCTCCCACACTCACCTCGAGCCCCTGGAGTTCTCTCCCTGTCCTGGTGGGAAGACTTTCAGCCAGCAGAGGAGGCTTCCAGGATGAGGGGTCATTTCTCCTCTCATAGCTCCCTCCTGGGTTGGGGAGGGTGCAGCTTACAGCCCAGTTCTCTTCTTTGCCCTGTTCCCTTTGTCGTACCCTGTAATGTGGGGCTCTTTCTTGCAGCTCTGGTTGTCTCAGATCTTCTGCAGGCTGTCGGAAGGCACGCTGTGAGAACTGTTGCACACACCTAATGTGTCTGGGTGTGTCTATGGGAGAGTTGAGCCCCACGTCCCTCTACTCCACCATCTTGATCTCCTCCCATCTCCCCTGGTTTCTTACAATAAAATATGAGAAGAGAGAAAACTGACTTAAAGACATAATTGATATTGGAGAAACCGTAACAGGTTTGCCCAGTTTTGATAAGGAGATGACCATCGACTGCCCACCTTAACCAAACTTAGGAGTTATTTCCCTAGAGGACCTGAGGAGAAGCCAGGCCAATTTTCCACCACAGTGGAAGAACAACCCCGGGGGCACTTTGGAGCTCTTTGAGGCTGGCCCTCTCATCACAGACCAGAGTGTGAAAGCCTGAAGGCAGGATGGAGACAAAGCGGGGCCCAGCTGGCCAGCCCCGCCTCATATCAAGGGCTCTGAAAGTGGTCCGTCCTAGCCGTGCTCCTCGTCTTGATCGAGGGCTCCCCAGCCTTCACAACCGTGAGAAATAACTTCCCACGTTTGGAAACTGCCCAGGTAGTGGCATTTCATTGTAGCCAACGGAAGCGGACTAGCGCTCTGTGACGCACCATCTCTGACGGGTGTAAGAAGACCGGCGTCTTCCAGTTTTTCAGCTTTTTGCTTCAGCTGCACGGGAGTGCTGACTTACGAGCCTCTTACGTGCTCAACCAGAAACCAAAACTCTGTTTGTCATGTTTGAATAATGAAGCTGTTATTTCTCTTCCTATGATTCATTACTTCTTTACTTTTGTGAGTCCCATCAGAAATGTTGACTAAAGTCCTGCTGGCAGCTGTTTGTCTCATTCATGGCTTCCAAGGAAAGTCATTTCCCTTTATTTTTCTTTTTTCATTTGTGATTCTTCCTTTATTTTTTATTTATTGTTTAACATTTTTTATTGATTTATAATCACTTCACACAGTTGTGCTAAATTCTAGTGCAGAGCACAATTTTTCAGCTATACATGAACATGCATATATTCGTTGTCCCATTTTTTTCTCTGTGAGCTGCAAGATCTTTTCCCTTTAAAGGGGATGTTCTTGGTTAATAGATAGCCTTTATTTGAATAATTAAAGCTTATTTTTACATGACTCTTGCATGATTTTTTCTTAAGTCCAATGACTTGAAGTGTTAAATCCAGTCATATGAACTTCAACTGATTAGTAATAAAAAAGAGACTGCAGGGACAACGTGGAGCCACAAAACCATGACTTGACACCTAAATTAATCACATCTTAACCTCTCCCAGGAGTGGAGCCTTCAGACAGTGGATTTGAAATAGCCTGGTCAGCACTAATGCGATTGTCTACCTAATGGACTCCTTCTGTCCCCCACAGGAAGGTGACATTGCCTGAAAGGTCCGCTGTTGGCAGTGACTTCCTTGATACCCCCTTCTGTTTACACGAGTTTTTCATTTTGGGCAGCCCTTCAGAGCTCCTTTCTGTCTGCTTGATGGATGCTGCCTGCGTCATGAATCATAAAGCAAATGAGATGTTTAACGTTTACACAGTTGACTTTTATTTAATTAGACAACACTGTGTTGTAACATGTGCTTTTCCCCCCTTAAACTTTTATTTAGTTTTATTCTTACTGACGTATAGTCGGTTGACAATGCTGTGTCCATTTCTAGTGTACAGCACAATGTTTCGGCCCTACATACACATTCATGGGTTGGTTTTTATATTCTTTTCCATTTCAGGTTACTACAAGATATTGAATACAGCTCCCTGTGCTTTGAAGAAGAAACCTTGTTTATCGATTGTATATACAGGAGTTAGTTTCCGCAAATCTCTGACTCCTAACTTGCCCCTTCCCATCCCCTTGCCCCCCGGTAACCATGGGTTTGTCTTCTGCGTCTGTGCATATGTTTCCGCTTTGACAATAAGTTCGTCTGTGTCTCTTTTTCAGATTCCACATAGGAGTGATCTCGCGTGATATTTCCTGTCTCTTTCTGGCTTGCTTCACTTAGAATGATGATCTCCAAGCCCATCCGTGTTGCTAACATGCAGTTTTCCTGTGGACAGTTATGTTTGTTTCATCAACACTTCTTTAGGATGTATGCATTTGACTCCATCAGACACACGATTCAAGGTGACCGGATCCAAATGTGGAAGTTTCCCTGCACTGGCACCACTTGTCCACTGGAGAACGAGAGAAGAACAGGGCATCACGGACACTGGTCCACAGGGGCTCTGACCAACCAGGTTTGCTCTTCCAGATTCCCTACTCCTGCCTCAGCACCTGCTTCTGTGACCTTTGCACAGGAACCTGCCCTTTGCAGTGGCCTTCATGACCCTGCCCTGAGCCCCTTGACTATGTTCTCCGAGGCTGGAGACCCACTGGGGCTGTAGATCAGGTGTGACCCTTCCATCATTTTAGAGGCTCAGCTAGGGGCATTAATTGTGCACCAGCCCCAGCAAACACTCCTCAGCAAAAGCCTAGGCCCTTCTAACTGTGGCCTCTGGAGGGTTCTTCTTGCTGGGAGAACATGCAAACCTGAGCTGGAAGCACTTCCCAGGCTCTGCTCTAGTTTTTTGGCTTTTGTTCTGTTTATCAAAGCAAGACACACACCCAGGCCTTGGATTAGTGTAGCACTATCCAGTTGCAGATACGGTGAGGAAGATACACTTGGGGCCCATTTCTGCAAATATCAGCCCATGGGTATGTCACATATAGGAACGGCACATGTGGAGGGCTTTGGGGTAGCTGTGATCCTGTTGGTGTGGCTTGTCTTCAGTGGACAGCTCCGGTCAGAGGACCCTAAAGGAGAGGGGAGGCGCCTTCAGAGCCCCAAACGCTCAGAACACACCACGGGTGTCGAGTCAGTGCGCATGGCAGCTCCAGGGCAGGGGGAGCCTGGTGGTTTCATCAAACCCTTGCTTGGGGTCTCCCGCAGAGGGTGTGGTTCAGAAAGGACAATCCACTATTTCTAGAGAGGGTGTCAGGTGTGTATGGTGTCTCAGAAGTGATCGAGCCAGGGAGCAGCCGTTAAGGCTGGACGAGGGACACTGAGTGGTAGCCGCCCTGTGACCCTCCACTGTAGGGGTGGGGCTTGTCTGCAGGGGGGCTCAGGACCCACCCAGCTCAGGGCTCCAGCCCAGGAGCAGGTGCAGGGGGAGCTCAAGAGGGATTTCCTCTCCGGTTTCTAGTCTTTCCCTTTAAAAAAAAATCCAAAATAGAAGTTGGCAAGTGCAGCCATGGTGTCCTTAAGTGCACTATTCTATGTTAAGAACTTACTTGACTCAAGGCAGTGAAAAGCAGATTTGAAAGAGGTTCCTTGGGGCTTTGTTTTCAGGAGAAGCTAGAGAGCCGGGTGGCGCATGCACTCAATGAGAGCAACATTTCACGGGACACCGGAAACCCAGGATTAAGACACTCAAATATCAGAGTCCAGAGCAGGTGCAGCCGATCCGTGTCGTTCAAAACTGCGTTCACAGCGAGAGGCTTGTTCTGAGTATGCTTGCCCCTCAGGGTGAGGAACTCGGCCGGCACGGAGGTCAGGGATGTGGCAGGGGTCACACCCTCAAACAGGCGTGAGGACGTACGCCCTCGGCACCCCAGGACTGTGTGGGTTTGGTGTCGTCTGTTGCCTCCCCTGATGCGTCCCTTTGTGATAAGAAATATCCTGCTTTATGAATATGCAAATGAGATGAGGAGTACCAGGTTGAACATGTGAGGATCTGAGCCCTGTGGGCATCATCCAGCAACACGCCCTCCTCCACAGGAGTCCTGGGAGCTCAGCCCTCACCATGGACGGGACCTGGACAATCCTCTTCCTCCTGACAGCAGTCACAGGTTAGAGGCCCTCGGCCCCTGGGTTGAGGAGGGCCAACCAGTGGGGATTCCAGCCACTCTTGCCTCTTCTCCGCAGGTGTCAGCTCACAAGTGCAGCTGGTGCAGCCAGGGGCTGAGCTGAGGGCGCCTGGGGCCTCGGTGAAGGTCTCCTGCAAGGCTTCTGGATACACCCTCACCAGCTGTGCTGAGCTGGGGGCGACAGGCCCCTGGAAAGGGACTGGAGTCTATGGGATGGATCAACACCGACACTGGGAAGCCAACATATGCCCAGGGCTTCTCGGACCGATGTGTCTTCTCCATGGACACTTCCATCAGCACAGCCTATCTGCAGATCAGCAGCCTGAAGTCTGAGGACACGGCCACATGTTACTGTGCGAGAGACACAGTGTGACCACCCACATCTGGAGGGTGTCTGGAACCCCAGAGGACAGGGCAGCTGTGCTGGGCTGGGGCAGCGACAGGAGCACCTTGGGTGCAGCCTTCCTTTGACTTCAGGTTATGAATTTAAAGCTGAGAAAACAAGGGAACCTAGCTTTGGGATTGTCAACAAACGTTTTTAGTGCTAGTTTGGAAAACCAGCTCTTGGGAGGGGAGGAGTAGAACAGAACACGGCACCTGTTCTGGTGCTTCTTCCTGGTCTCCTTGGTGTAAATACTGTCACCGTGGGGGATGGGCGTGAGGCCACTGAACACGCAGTTCTCGGAGGGTGCTGGGTCCTCTCTCCTGAGCAGCCAGCTCCCTCCCATGTGGTCAGAGACAATGACCTTCAGTCTAGTCTGTGGGTGACACCTGGAAGGACGTTGGCAGGTGGAGAAGAACACGAGGTCCTTGACATGTCACCCTCTGTTGTCACTGGAAATAAGACTCGTGGTCAAGGACGTGTGTGCAGATCTTGCGTGTAAGTGGCGGTGGCAGCTCTGAGAAAATCACCACAACAGGGGACTAAAACACGGACTTTGGAAGTCAGAATTGGGAAATCTGTTACACTGGGCCTAAATCAAAGTGTCATCACAGGCCAGGCTTCAAGATGGTGGAGCAGAAGGAGGCAGCGCTCACCGTCTCCCACGAATACATCAGAACCCGCATCTGCATCGGAAACAGTTCTCACAGGCCATCTGCCGAACACGGCAGAGTATCTCTTACGATCGCAACTGGAAGGGAAAATTCCCACAAAACTGGGTAGGGGAATAAAAAGAAAAATAGAAAGGAAACTGGGGAGGGACATGTCCCCCTGGGGAGTGGGTGGCCGAGAAGGAAGAGCACCCTCTCCCTACGACGCCCCTTCTCCCGCAGGGTGGCCAGCTGGGACAGGAAGGGAGCTTCAGAGGTCGGAGGGAAAGCGGCAACATGTGGCAGACAGAATGGAGGGAAACGACAGAGAGGGTCCGGGTAATCCCCAGCCCAGGACGTGCGCTGGGAGTGCAGGCCGGGACCAGGCGCTGGAGTTCAGGCCTCCGAGGATGGACGCAGGGAGAGGACCTGGGTGGACTGTGCAGAGATAGCCCCAGGGGGCTGGAGGGTGGTGCCTCCTGAGGCTCGGAGAGCGTGCAGAACAGCCCGGGTGCACCATAGCAGTCTCCACTGCGGGCACACGCGGAAGGAGGGGCCCTTCACAGCCCAGCCATAGCCACCGCCAGACCAGAGGGCAGTGCTGGGCACCAGTGTCGGCACTGCTCCCTTGTGAGTGGAGGGGCAGGGCTCAGACGCAGCCGTCTCCCCGGCTTGCTCTGGGCGGGCACAATCGCTGGTGCATGGGTCTGTTGGCAGCTGCACTGAGCAGTCCTATGTGACCCTGATTCACCTTTGAATTGAGTAAGCCCCACCTCACGTGTGATGTGCAGACTTGCAGCGAGGACCCTGAGGCCCAGAGAGTCGTGCAGTTCTGAGGTGCAGCCCCCTCTTTACTCCTACTTCTCCACTTGAAAGTGCCACTATTGACGCAGGTACTTTAGACTCTGTGTCCTGTACCACGGGTGTCTTAGGAGAAACGTTTCCGCAGACACGGAGCAGGCAGGCTTCTTCCAGCTAGGTCTCACGCTGAAGGCCTAGCTGCTCAGGAAGAACTAAAGCGGTAAGTATGTTCACAACGTAGTTTAATAACGGGGATGGGATCTTGAGCAGGACTTTCCTTTGTTTTAGGGTTGGATGTACATATATGAAAATGTAGGTAGGAAAACGCACCTTTAAATAGGAAAATATGATTTTAAACTGATGAGTGGATATATTTTTGCGCCTTTCTTTGAATTTGAGATGATTGCGATGCTATAACTTCCTTCTAGCGCATTTTCACTGATCTATGAAATTATGTGTGTGTGTGTGTATCTGCGGTCTGCTCATCTAGCTCAGCTTGTACCCAATCGGGCTGATTTGGGGACTGTAAACACTAAGCGTGCAACTTAGAGGAACTGGAAGTCAGATCCCAATATGTTCTGGTAAGCCACTCCATTTTCTACAATGTATATATTTAACTGTGCATATGAATCAGGACATATCAGTTGCATGCTTCACATCTGTGCAGGTCATTATATGTCAACTACAGTTCAGTAAAACTATACAAATCAACAAATGCATAATTAGCAGGGAAAGATGGCAGAGACACAGACAATGGCACAATATGCACATGCACAGACCTGACCCACTCCACATGCCGCCAGTAAACACTAAATGCAGCAACTCACACACGTTCCCGTGACAAGTAAGAGACTCTGCAAAGCCAACTGGGCAACACTAGCTCTGTCCTGGAGTTGCTTAATCACAGCAGTTGGGTCCAGCGAGGAGCACAGAGAAATGAGGTTGATCTCACCTCAAGTGTGCTCTCAGACTCATCAGAAAAGCTCTTTGGTCCCGTTAGATTCTCAACATGAAATGGGGCTAAAACTGATAGCGACATCAAATTCTTCGTGTGTACATATAAAAGGAAATAAGGTAACAAGTGCTAAGTGCTTATCAAAGCACAATATCATATGAAAATCGATAATTTCTGGAAGTTTGTTGTTGGCACAACCTGCCCAGGACAGCCCATTGACTGGGTCACTGCCTACTCTGCAGGAGTCCAAGCCAGGAACCTGAAATATAGTGAGATAACATGCAAATAGGGCCTCCCTCTGAGGATAAAGCCACCCAGCCCTGGCCCTGCAGCTGTGGGAGAGGAGCCCCAGCCCGGGATTCCCAGCTGCTCCCATTCTCTGATCAGGACTGAGCACAGACGACTCGCCATGGAGCTGGGGCTGAGCTGGGTGGTCCTGGCTGCTCTTCTACAAGGTAATTCATGGAGAACAAGAGCTTCTGAGGATGTGGGTGGTCGTGAGTGAGGGAATCACAGGACGTGGGACAGCCTCCTGACCAGGATGTCTTTGTGTTTGCAGGTGTCCAGGCTCAGGTGCAACTGGTGGAGTCTGTGGGAGGCTTGGTGCAGGATGGGGGGTCTCTGAGACTCTCCTGTGCAGCCTCTGGACGCACATTCAGTAGATCTGCCATGAGGTGGTTCCGCCAGGCTCCAGGGAAGGAGCGCGAGTGGGTCTCATGTATTAGTAGTAGTGATGGTAGCACAAACTATGCAGACTCCGTGAAGGGCCGATTCACCATCTCCAGAGACAACGCCAAGAACACGCTGTATCTGCAAATGAACAGCCTGAAACCTGAGGACACGGCCGTGTATTACTGTGCGCACACTGTGAGGGGAAGTCATTGTGAGCCCAGAAAAAAACCTTACCTCCTGGGGCATCCACAGCCCCCAGGGGGTGCTCACGACCCACCAAGGGCAGGGCTGAGCCGAATGAGCAGGTGCAGAGGTGTGGGAGGTGTTTGCAGTTAGAATCCTTGGTTTCCTTTTCCCGCCCATCAACTCTACTACAGACCCTCTGCTGGATTCTAAATTTTCATTGTTGAGGTATGTGTTGCTTTCTGACAATAATATTTGTAATCAGGATGTATTTTTACAACTGAAAAAAGCTCCAAACAATGTTAAACTTTAGTATAATTTTAAAGGTGACTCAGCAATTTTCAAACCTGACGAGTACCCTGAGAAGGCACAGGCACCGGTAAAACACGTGTAAAGAGTTACCCAACTTGTCTCTGCTCCCGGGGCAGGAGGCTGCACACCCTCCATCTTTCTGTCAAAGGGCACACAGGGTTTGCAGTGAGCAGGATGCACGTCACAGACGCCAGCTCCAGACTGCCCAGGACTGCGTGTGCAGGGATCCTCATTGCTCACGGAGTCCGGGGTCTACAGATCACATCTGGGCAAAATTTATTTCCAGCCCAAAACAAAAAATGTTGCATTTTCTGAACTCCTGGGCATTTACAACGTGGGCAGCACTTTGAATCCCCAGCCCACTAACATTCCCACCTGAGGTCGGTCGGGGTGATGCTCTGCCCTCTTGTTTCAAGTCCCATCACGTAAATGAGTCTCCTTCCAGGTCCAGTTAGTGCCATGTTTTTGACACTCTCTGGAATATGTAGGAAATTTTCCTGTTCAAATTGGCCCATGTGCAGTCCTGAAGTGCGGTCCAGTGTCCCTGAGCACAAAGTGCTGTGAGCTGACTTACGGAGAACGTATTTCGAACAGACAAGATCCATTCAGGCATGAACTATACTGATGGGGGCTGTGAGCTTGATAATATTTTTTAAAAAATAAACATTATTTTTCTAAATGTAATACAAGTCTCACGTTGGGTGTTTGAGTCAGCCTTGGAAACTTGGCTCAATTCCAAACACAGACGGTAAAATGGAGATTTATGGCCAAGAAGATGGTGATGCTGACCCGGTGGAAAATGACTGTGAGGAGACTTCAAGGTCGGGGGATTCTGGGCAGACTGTCTCCAGAGGATTCTTGATGAAGGAGGCCAGGGTGGTCAGATGTTCCCTGGAGATCATAGGTTAGGTGAATTGGATCAAATATTGAGGGTGATCAGATTTCCAAGGTAAGGATTCTCACTAACCTGACTCAGCAGGTTTCTTGATAAAACTGGGACATGCAGAGATGGACACGGAATCCCACAGGCCCAGACCTCGTGGAGAAAAGCATCTCAAGGAGCCTGAGTGATGAATGTTCAGGGGGTCGTTGTCTCCTCCAGAGTCAGGGTTCTTATCTTCACTGACATGATTCTCTGAGAGCCGAAGTTTCAATCCAAAGGGACACGGACTCCTTCTGGTCATTCCTTCTCTTGATGGCTCGTCTCAGCTGTGAGCACCTCCTGGGTCTGCCGAACACTGACCTCTGTGGATGGTGCTGTGAAGTGATTGTGTCTCTGTGTTTCTAGTCCCCAGGAGTCCTATCTCGGGTGCTGGAGAAGGAGCTGGGCAGGAACATTGAAGATTCTCCAACTCACCTACTCTGTTTCAGGGCCCCGCCACCTCCATCAAACACAGTGGTTACTGGTGGCTCTGGGTCTGTCTCACCCCAGTGAAAGGACTGTGTGACTTGAGTGCTTTGGGCTTGGGGGTAGCACAGTGTAAGCCCTATGTCTCCAAAAAGGCCCCTCCATCTCCAGAGACACATTGGGGAATTGTTCTCCCTGCAGCACAGCTCTGGGGTCTCTGAGGACACAGCCATGTGTCATTGTCCCAGGAGGCAGAGTGAGGGAGGGGAGGTCAGGTGACCCAGACACAACCAACCCTGCAGGGAGGGCTGAGGCCACCCTGGGGCACCCAGGGTCATGAGGAAACCAGAGGACCCGTTTCAGGGCAGGTGCAGAAGCAGTCGTGGACGGGTTCCCTCCCAGAGACAAAGGATCCTCCGCTGGTTCACCATCTCCCCTGGGAGCCGATCCATAATGTTTCCAGGGAAACTTCCTGATCTGAACTTGGGCCTTTTTCATGGCGTCAGGCTTGTCTGTGTTTTATTCCTCATCTAACTTAGGAATAGACACACAGAAATATTTCTCCATGGGACTTTACTTGATATTCATCCACTAAGTATACTTTCTAGTCATCAACTTTACAGATACTTAATGACACAAATGACACTTCTGTGCATCCTCGAGTCTGCCCTCCAGCTTCCAATGTATTTCCAGGCATTTCATCCTCGAGAGAGTCCTGAGTCCTGTTTCCTGCAGTGCCTTTCACGAGCATACCATGAGGAATGTTGTATATATGGAAATTGATGTCTGTGTGAAAGTGGAGTCATTTGTCCCCAGAGGACATGTGGAAATGTCTGGAAGCAGGCTGGGCCGTCAGATGTGGGGTGGGCTGCAGGTGCCCAGTTCCCTATTGGGCAGAGTCCATCAATGTGGCCGTGCATCCCACACTGCACATGGCAGCTCCCACAACAGGAAACCAGCCTCAAATGCCAATAATGGTGAAAAACTACGATAAAAAATTTGTATGTTGTCAAATTCATATCACTGTTGACATACGGAATGTACATTTGCTGTGTGTAAATTATTCTCACTTAATGGAGAGGGCAGACACCAGACTTTGATCTTCAGTACACTCAGAGTCCACATTACACACTCTTCACACAGGCGTTCCTGATCTGTGGGCAGGAGGGCCCCGAGCATGGACATACAAGACAAGGGGGCACCAGACCAGACCCCAGGACTGGGGAGGGGCTCGTGGTTCTCATGGATTATGGGACCTGGATGTCAGAGCTGTCTTTTCTGAGCCCGAGTCCACAGAGGCCCCCACAGGGCCCAGGCTGGACTGGATTCTTGCAATATTTAAAATTTCCTGTCTTTGTATCTGTAATAACTGAGGATTTTACCCCAGAACAATAATTTATAACAATATTAATAAATGTTTCACATATGAGACATGTAGAAAATTGTTACTTGTTTTACAACTGTAATAGCAGCGGTAGTAATTTTTAAAAGCGTATCAGTATATCCAACACTCATGCTCTTGTTTCCCTGCCCCGCTGTGACCCACCTTGACAGAAATCACTAGACCTACCCCAGCACCCACATCCCCTCCCCCTCAGGAGCCACAGCTCACCTTCTCCTCCCCTCACCCCCTGCAGGCTGGTGGGGGCCACCTTTTCTCCTCTGAGCATGGATGTGACCAGGAATGTGTGTGGAGGTGGGAGCTCACGTCCAGCCCAGTGACCTCCTCAGCAAATTACAAGAAAATCGAAAGAAAGTAAGGGAGATAAAAGTCAACATTCTCATGGGAAGTTAGCTTTTTTTGATGTAAAACAATTAGACCAGCAGTTGTTTAAATAGCGAAAGTGGGCTTACTCTGGACCAGTAAACAGCTTCAGTATGGGGTCTGCAACCCTGATGAGCCACATGCACGTCTTCAGTGAAAGGAGAACGCCTCCTTCATCAAGGGGGGAAGGGAGCTGAGAGAGCCCGAGGGAACCAGAGTCCGTGCATTTCTCTAGGCTGAGTCCTGCCCAGGAAAGACGGGGAAGTCTTGCTTCCCTCAGCTGGGCTCTGAGGCCATCAAAGGGCATGAGAGCTCCCCCTGTTCACCCAGTTTTACTAAACTGAGGTTTTCATTATATTTTCCCTTTTGCCATTTGATCAAGGCTGAGATCTTTCTCGCAAAACATCACTGATGAAGACTTAGGATTTCTGGGGTTTTTCACGTTTTTGTCTGTCAGTGCCAGGAAGGAACTCCTCTGGGTGTAATGTCTCATGTCACATGGAAAGCGCTCTTATTGAGGTCACATTCCAGTAACATGCAGGAGTAAGAGGGAGAGCTCGCAGGCTCTCTCACCGTAAGTCCCTGTGGTATCAACACCGGAGGCTGCAGATCACCTGACATGTTATATTCTCATCAGAGACTTGGCAGGAAGTTGTCCAATAGGTCTGGCACAGATACCTTGGGAAGCTGTCCCAGCAGATGTTGCCCTCAATTCTGAGACGTCTCCACAGTCGGGTCACCAGATGAGCAGCAATGTCCAGGGCCCAGCTGCCTACTTAGGTGTGTCACGTGAACCCAAGTTCTAACTCTCGGGAGACTGGTGGCACAAGGGCTGCTTAGCAGCACCTGCTGGAGCCCTTTCCATTGAGGTTGAGGAGTTCTTCTGGAAGTATCTTTTCCTGTAGGTAAGATATCCAGGTTGCAAGGTGTGACGCTTGCATCTCTGTCTCCTGAGAGGTACTGTGAAGAGACGGCTTCTGAGGAGAATCTTGGAGATGACCAGGAGGCGGAAAGTGGTCCGTCAGTGTTCAGCAATCATGAGGGACGTCAGTGGTGGAGCGGGGGAGCCGAGAGGCTTCAGTACAGGTTTTGCTGTTGAGCGAATCATGCTGAGGTCGGGCCATATGTTCAAATTTGGATGCACGTCTCAGCAGTGTTCAGGTAGCTGAGAGAGTCTCACATTTAGCCCGTAGATCAGGGTGTTGATAAACCGAGACCCGATGGAGCCCATCTGCATGGAGGTACACCTGGATGTAAGTGGAGCCCTGGTTCTGATGTCAGGCGTCCTAAACTTTGAGTCTGCATTTGGGTAAACTGCAGTTTCCCTCAAGAAAACGATTGCCCCTGAAAGAATAAAAACTGTAGCAAGTGGTACATGTCTTCCTCAAGAAGGATTGAGAAGGAGATAAAGGAAACAAATTACCCACAAACTAGAACTTCCAGAAGATGTTGCATCATCCAAGCCAGCCTCCAGGCTTACCCAGAATTAGAGGGGCTCTCAATAAATCCCTGGAACAGTAATGACCCGGTAAGTCTAATGCTCCCCATTGAAGGCAAAAAGGGACTGGCCAGCTCTAGCAACTGGGATGATAAAGAATGCAGTACACTAATCAATTGCAGTAAGGAATTCAGGAACACGGGGTGGCTGTTAGCCTTGTGTGAGGGTTGGCGACAACACAGCGCTGCTGCTTTTACTGTGCAGATTCCTGCCCCGAGGGCCTGACGCGGCTGCACCCGTGGCCCCGAGGTTGTCTCCTCAGGAAACCGAGGAACCACAGTGACAAGTTCAAGGAATCATGACGCCTTGAGCCTTGCAACCTTCTCTTTTGGGCTCTATGGCTTGAAGGATTTCTTCACTTGTAGGATATTGATTAATCCTGGGAAGATGTTTACGAGAATATATTTGAACCTTGAAGGAAGGTGCACTGTGAATTTTGCAAACACCAGTGTGAGGCTTTGTCAACATGGAAGGTGACAGCTGATTCAATGGGAGAAAAAATCAATTCCTCCAGAACTTGCTTTAGTACCATCAGAGACAGAATGAATGAAAGTGCTTTCAGTTCACTTAATTTAATGTCTTCCATCAAGCTCTAGAATGACTTCTCTCTTTGCAGATACACTAATTCTCCCATAATATTTCACTGAACAGTCTTAACCGTGAAATGGACAAAGGTGGAGGAATGAATGAATGAACTGTGTGCATCTCTCAAAGGGCCTAAATACGAGGGGAGGCTCAGGGCGCAGACCTGTCGAGGCTCGTCACAGGTCCCCACGTGGGAACTGCTCTAGTTCCCTGAGCCCGGGCTGCTCTCAGCCGTTCCGCTGAGCAGGGAGAGAGCGGCTCCTTGACCGTTAGGACGGAAGGAACCTCATCATCAACCGCGAGGAACTTCTGTTGAGAGAAGGGACTGGGGAGACTCCGTGTGTTCCCTCAGAGCCACTGGGGACCAGGAGGACATCAGGGGGGCTGCTCAGAGGGCGGACGGTGCCTGAGTGCATGCAGTTACAAGAGTCTCTTTTTCAAAGTCCTGGATCTTGGCAATAATAGCAGAACCAGGAGGGGTTTCGGTTTTTTCTGCAGCCTTCATTCGCTGTAAATGAAGTTTAAGAATCAGCATGTGTCCTTCTAGGTGTCTCACCTACACTGTGACAGAGATGGTTTGCCACGTTAAGAAAATAAAAGGTGGACACGGTTTCCCATTCCATCCTGCACCTCTGCCCTACAATTGAAATGTCCTGTGTCAGCTTGTTTGTAAACTAGGTTTAAAAGTGGCCCAGGTGGAATGAACATATGAAGCAAAACTGTAATTTTCTTTTAAAATGATTTGCAGTTGATTGAAATAAACATGAAGAGATTCAACAGATTTTCATGGGAAACCTGAATTTTTATTCCAAATGAAAGTGTTGAGAAAGTCTCAGGAATTGCCCAATGAATTTGCCTAGTTGCTGCTAGAGAATTTTTATATAACAAGTTCATGGACTCTTCTCCTGGCTCAAATTCTAAACACCTTTTAGGATTCTCCCAGTAAGCGGTTTACAAAAGTGCTAGGTGTGACTTCAACAACTGCAGGACCAGGACGATGTAAGTCAGAGAAGCCGGGCTGAAGACTCTGAGGGGCCACATTAAATTACTCTGTGAGGAACGTTGGTTTGGAAAATCTTTGACTACAGTTCAGTTTTAGTCCAGAAAAAAAGAAATGAGGAGATGGTCCTCTGGGTCCTCATATGGATGAAGTTTAAGATAACAAGACCTGACAAGTTGGAGGAATAGAATATGGGGAGAATTTCAGAGGAAGTGGGAAGTTTGTGGAGACACTGACTGTGGAAGACCTGAGGGTACAGGGGAGGTGCAGGAGTAAGAGGGGAGGGAGGCATTGGTGCTGGAGGGAAGCCTGAGACACACAGCCCAGGGAAGGGGAGCCCGGGCTTCAGAGGCCCAGGCTTCTTTCCTTAGTCCCTGTTTGCCTCGTTAATCTTATGATCACGTTTGAGGACAGGTAACTTAAGGTTCCTAAACATGTTTCTAAGGCACAGAATAATGAGGGAAATAGGTTTTCCATTAAATTTTGAAGATTTGTCATATTTCACCAACTTGGTTTTAAGGAAAGTAAGTTTGAGGTTTTCTAAAGTCCCCCATAATGACCATTGACATGTACATTTAATGGAAGCATGAATCGCCTTTCGCCAGGTCTGTCCATTTCACTACAAATTTCCTTAAGGGAGGACCCTGGGTTTAAAACAAAAACTCAGCTGTGGTTCCTACTGCAGAAGTGACCTCAAAGCACTTAGATAACTTGGACCCCATTTCTCAAGGTGATTTCTGGAGAATAAAGGAATAATTTCCAAGCAGCCTAAAGGGTCAAACAGCGCAAATAGCCAGCAGGGCTAACACCAGTCAGGTCTAAGGGATCAGTCTGGTTGTGAAGGAGCCAGGCTGAAGGCTGCTCAGCACAGGCTCAGTAGATCAGCCCCTATTCCCAAGGAGTGGGAGGAAGGCCGGCCACTTCCAGCTGGAACAACCTGATTTCAAACTCAGACTGAATGCCAAATAAGTACTTGCATACAGTACAAGGTCTTACCTATGAAGGACACACCTTACAATAGTTCTCAGACAAAGCCTGCAGAGCTTCCTACTGCACAGATGTGGAAGCTGGGATCCAGGAGAATGATTTAGACTCAAACTCCAGGGTCGGGGAGAATCACAGGGTGCAGCCATGGGCCCAGTGTGGGTCCCACACCTGTTTGCTCAGCAGCCTCACAGTCATACGGGGTCTTATCTGATTCCATCAGGGCCGTGAAAATGTTGACCTGAAACAAAGAGATGGCCAGTTATTTCTCCAGCGAAAAGAAGTGTTTTCATCTGGGATCAACAACGATTTGCGTTCCGGGCCTGGAATGACAGTGAGCCACCCGCAGGTCCTAGCATATGGGGGATAAGAACTATTTTGCAGATGGGAATGCATGTTGGAGGAGGGGCTGTAGTGAACAAGGCACCCAGGGCTTCTCACTGGCTGAGCTGTGACCACCCCTCAGTGCCTGAGTCCTTGCCAGGAGGGAACAGGGCATCTTTCTTCTTCACACAGCTGGACTATGCTCTCCTGGAAGGACATGAGAGCCCACCGTGCTGTCACCAAACTCTATTTAACTGAGGTTTCTGTGTATTCAGTATTATTGTTATTTTTCCCGCTTTGTGAGATTGGATCAGTTTTGTTGCAGAGGCCAGGCTGCCCCAGTCAGACAGTGCTGGGTTAATTGGTTCAACTTCATGGTGAAATAAAAGTGAATCATGTGGATGACAAAAAATGACTTCACATTTTAGAGACACTCATTAGAAGGAAACTCCACACCAGATCTGGATTATGCAGGTTTTTGTATTTAAGCCTGGAGATGGAGCAGAGATCAGACTGTGGCTAAACCCAGAACCGAGAGAGAAATTGTGCTGTTCCCAGCATGTTCAGATGTTCTGAACACGGAGCTACATGCAGGTGAGACTGTGTTACCCGGACCTCTCCCCACGACTGAAGAAAAATGGATAAAGAATGTGATAATTTTCTAACATAAAGAGGTACAGGAACAAAGCAAAATTCTGCTGATAGGACTAAAAAATTGTAGCCCCCACCATGGAAACCTGCCACTTTCTTACAAGGTTTAGGACCAACTCACCATAAAACCAGCCATTTCAATACTAGGTGTATCTCTAGGTGAAATTAAAGCTCACGTTCACTGAAAGCACAGTGTGCAGGTGCTCGTGGGGCCTTCACACATGCTGTAAAGTGGAAACTAGGGCTAAACCCAGAGCTCAGTGCAGGGCCGCGTGATGATGGCGTCTGAGGTACTGTTAAGCCCTCATTGCAGCCCTTGTCATGGGATCCAAGAAAACAGAGTCGCTCATTCATTACTGGACAATACGGGTCCTCCATGTTTCCTCAGATGCCAGCAGTTTCCTGTCCCAGGATTATGTCTTGCGTGTGTCAGAGACAGTACCTTGGACAGAGGAGGATTTGGATGCAGATACGATAGAAAAGTGTGGGTCCCTGAATGTATGTGCATGTGCACCTGTGTGTGCATGTGTGTGTGCATGTCCCTGCAGACAGACGGGAGCCCTGGTTACTTGTGTGATGATGGATATCTGGACTTCCATCGTCCTTCTGAATTTGGACAATATCAGCTAATTTTCTTTATCAAAATCACCCAATTCTGTAAAGAAATATATAATAGGATTATTTATTAAAATCAATGTCTTCACCATCATCAATGAAACTCTATCCAAGATTCTGACATAAATTTTCTCAGAAGTGTGTGAACCTCTGTGCAGCCCAGCCCTTCTGAGGACAGTGCTGCAAAGTCAGGATGAAGCCTTGGATTCTGAACCCACATCCTGAGTGCTCCTGGGCTCCTGACAGAACTTCCCTGTGGCTGGGGGCTCAGTGCCAGTTTCATCACCCACCTCCCCCCTAGACGTGCTTCCCTACTTCTGGCATCTAAGACCCTCGCCTGTATGGATGGGTCCAGACCAGTATCCTTCAGGTGCTGCTGGTCTGTGGTGTGAGGACAGCACAGCTGGGTGGGGAGTGGTTGTGGTGCAAGAAGCAATTTGAAACGATGAGTCTGAATCGGGATTGGAATGACCCTCAGTCTTCACACTAGGCAGGTTACACTCTGAAGTTTAACACCTGGGATTTTGCAGTTCATCCAAGAGTTCCAGCTGGACCTTCTCCCAGCTCTCATGTCATCTGGAGACGTCAAACTCAGGTAGGATGAGGCTTGGTCACATTTCTCACATCACATAAACTTTCCATCCCACTATGTGTAGATTTCAACGTGCAACACTGAGGTGAGATTTATAGCACATTGTGTAGTTTGTAACTTGCATAAATATAAAATTACAAAGTATATAATAAGTATTCATTACAGCCCAATCACAAGTAAAGACATTTTCTTGAATGTTATTATGGATAGAAATGCATTGAAATGCAGAGACTGTTGAAAACACTCCTCATGAACTGTGTTTACAGATTACTGCTCAACACACTATCAGTCAAAATCATCAGGATCTCATCACCAAAGGGGGTCTTGCCCAAAACTTTCCTGATGTTGTTTCTGGATCAGTTATGACCAAGACGAGGAGCACAGGTAAAAATGCTGGACAAACTCTCACCTAACATGTGCCCCTGCACAGACCACAATGCGGTACCCGTCTGGGGGCTGCGTACATCAACAACGTGGGATGAACTCTGGCACCGACAACACAGAATCCGTGTGCACACGTGAAATATACAGGTTCTAAGTGTTTACCCTGAAAATTCACACAATAAACATGATGTTTCCAAATGCTACCAACACCAGCAAAGCACAGACACTCACAGCTGCTCAGGGGCCTGGCCCCCTCTGAGGCCAGCAAGGCCCTGACTTGCTATGTAGTGAGATGACATGCAAACAGGGCCTCCCTCTGAGGATAAAGCCACCCAGCCCTGGCCCTGCAGCTCTGGGAGAGGAGGCCCAGCCCGGGATTCCCAGCTGCTCCCGTTCTCTGATCAGGACTGAGCACAGACGACTTACCATGGAGCTGGGGCTGAGCTGGGTGGTCCTGGTTGCTCTTCTACAAGGTAATTCATGGAGAACAAGAGCTTCTGAGGATGTGGGTGGTCATGAGTGAGGGAATCAGGACGTGTGACAGCCTCCTGACCAGGATGTCTTTGTGTTTGCAGGTGTCCAGGCTGAGGTGCAGCTGGTGGAGTCTGGGGGAGGCTTGGTGCAGCCTGGGGGGTCTCTGAGACGCTCCTGTGCAACCTCTGGATTCACCTTCGGTAGCTACTGGATGTACTGGGTCCGCCAGGCTCCAGGGAAGGGGCTGGAGTGGGTGTCCAGTATTAATACTGGTGGTGATAGCTCATACTACGCAGACTCCGTGAAGGGCCGATTCACCATCTCCAGAGACAACGCCAAGAACACGCTGTATCTGCAAATGAACAGCCTGAAACCTGAGGACACGGCCGTGTATTAGTGTGTGAGAGACACAGTGAGGGGAAGCCGGTGTGAGCCCAGATGCAAACCGCCCTGCAGGGACACAGGGTGGGTGCAGGGGGAGCACATGACCCACCAGGGGGCGCGCCTGATCCACCAGATGCTGCTCAGAACCCACCTGCTGTGTTCAGGGTCAGCCCAATGAGCAGGTGCATGGGGCGGTCATTGTCTCTTCTCATTAAGAAAACCTTTTCTGGGCTTATGATACTTTGCATTTTTATAGCTGATGGCATTTTATTATTTTAAACGTTATAATGTGTCTTTATACTATACCTGTGTTTTCAAGTACTCTACAATAAATGAAATATTAATCTCTCTGTGTGCTATTTAGTTTTTCAAGAAGAAGAGAACCAGTGCCTGGAGAAACCAACAATAGAACATTCGTATGTTTTCGACATACCTGGCCATGGAGGCTGAGCAGTCCCACAAGTTACTGTCACAAGCTGGAGACCCAGGACAGTGGGGGTGTCTTTCCAGTGTGATTCTGATGCTGAGAACTAGGGGAGCCGTTGCCGGAAAGCCCAGCCTGAGGGCAGGAGGAGGGACGTTTCCCAGCAGAAGCATGAAGGCGGGAAGAAAACTGTGGTGAATTACTGCTGTGTTCGCCTTTTCTCACATAAGAAGGGATAAGACATGAAAGAAAGACATAAACACACGCACACACACACATACACATGGGTATACATGCACAGACACACGTATACATGTACCTGTAGCAAAACAAGGGGAAAGTGCGCAGGACAACTACGGCCCTCTTTCCTTAACTGCTCAGAAGTCTTGGCTCGTATTGCTGCTTCCTGCTTCCTGCCCCCCTTCTGGGTGCCTTTGCCTTCAGCAAGCACCTCAGCTGTGCGGCCATGACCCAGTGAAGTGACCAGGACCTTCATTCCAATGGATCAGGAACAAAACAGCCATCCTTGGATTGAGTTGTTGTGGTTTTCTGTTCACCCTGACGACAAGACATCCTAATAGGGAGACACAGGGAGGGACCCCTGTCCCCATAAGCTCCTCTTCACTCCCATGGCGGGGCAGGGCTCCAGCTCCCCCGGGAGTCAGAAGCAGTCACCCAGGCAGCTCATCCTCTCCCTTCTTGCCTGTAGGTTCAGAGGCTTGAGGAGCCAAAAAGCCCAGAAGACAAACTTAAAGAGCAGATCAAAGAAATCATCGTTCTCTCTCCTGGTGGAAGTGTTCCTCCCTCGGGGACCAAGGCCATAGGCCAGTAGAGCATAAAGACACAGGGACAGAAGCCAAGCTAGCTAGTGGTCACTGGGGGAAACAATGAGTGGAGCCACCACCCATCCATTTCCTGATTCTGGGGTGCATGAATCAAGGCTGTGAGAGAAGAACAACATACTGAGAGTAAATAGTTCACAGTCTGCCGGAGAACCTCACCTCAGCCCTGCAAGGTGTTACTACCCACCTGGCACTGCTGTTGATCTTCTACAGGCAGCTTGTGTTCTAAAACCCAGCAGCTGTGGGATGGTGAGGTATGTAAGGCTGGTGGATCCGTGCGCTCGGGCCGATTGATGCATTTCCTCTGCTGTAAAGTGAGTTCCCGATCAGAAGCAATGCTGGCTGCTGGAATCCCATGACTCTGGGATCTGAAAGTCCCTGGGTGGTGGTTTTGGCAAGAGAATTTCATTCCCTGCTTTTTAAGAAAAAAATTTATATCCAGTATAGATATATAGATTTAGTAAGAACAGGAGGTTACCTGTTCTATGACGGAAGTGGCCCAAAGTAGCCAACCTGACAACAGGTGGTGACTGAGCAGCCCAGGAAATGCTGCCAGTCAGGATGTTAGGATTTCTCTCTGCAGCTGGCAGGAAGGGTCCTCACAAGTGACTGGACCAGGAGGACCCTGGTGAGTGGGTGTCCATGTAATTGAGCCCATGCACGTCCTGCATTCCTGCCACCAAGGCCACAGTGACCAGAAGCACATCGGGTGATGACAGGGGCAGCTGGAAAGAACCAGGCCAGTATCTACATCACAGGCATCATGTCCACTTGACATGAATCCCTTCCTCTCCAGGAATCACCCTTTGGGGATTATTCTCATGAGTCAAAACATGTTTTGCCTTTTTGCCTTTTTGCCTGTTTAAAGAGGACTATCCACATGTCTCCTCCTGAAATAATTTGTCACAAGTTTTTCCAAACCATGCTCCTCTCAAGTCCTTGACCATCCAGCCTAATCATTGGTTACAACCCATTAATTTATATCATGTCAATTACCTGTTCTTTCTCCTTCCAGGAGGGGTGAACATCCAGGTGCACTGCTCAGAGTCGTGCCCACTGGGAGGAGCCCCCACAACATCCTTCAGGGATGTCCCAGACAGGACGACAGGGCGCCCACTGTCCACTGTCAGGAGGTGCCTGTGTACCATGCAGAGCTGCCTGTATTCCAGGACTGCGTCCTCTTCTCCTCTGTCAGCTGACTATAGACAAATCCCCACTGGGTCACAGGTGAAGCTTAGGACAAAGGAGGCACCAATGCAGGAGGAGGGACCTCAGGCATATGGGCCACTTCTAGGTGTGCCATCAGGCCTGCTCAGGCCTCATCACATAGACAATACTACTTTATTTGGTGATGGAATGTTGCTGTGTGTGCCCAGCAGTATGGCTTGGAGCCAGGGAGGGGTCAGATAACACCCAGGTCCTGATAGAAAGCCCACCAGTTTTGAACTCTCCACAAATACCTGAAATCATTGGACTTTTTTGCTACACATATGGTACTGTATTCTACAGAACAAACAGAAAATGAAATCACATAGTACGAAACATTTTTAGACTGATTTCCTTCACTGTGTAGGCATTAAATCTTATTTTGGTCTTTTCCTAGTTTAGTAGTTCATTTTGCAAGTGGCTCAATGGAATTTGATTGGAGAGGTGACCCACAGATTGTTTGTTCATTCCCTGAGGAAGGACATTGTGTTCCTCAATTGCTGTCATTTACGAATGGAGCTATGTAATCATTCATGTGCACTTTGATGTGTGGACATGTCTCAAGGCTACTTACATAACTACCTAGGAATGTGGTTGCTGGGTCACAGAGTAAAACTGCATTTAGGTTTGCAGGAAGTTGCTCTGAGCAGTGACTGTGAAGGGGGCACCAGCTGACCCAGGGACCTGTCTGGGGTGCAGCCCTCTGCACAAGAAGAGGCCCACAGGGCTGGATCCCAGGGCTGGCCTTCAGCCCTGACTCGCCTGCAGCCAAAACCACAACCAGCACACAGACACCTGAGCACAACGGGAACACACCCTGCAGACATCATCCCGGCACCTCTGGGAGCACTTCTGGGTAGGAATGTGCCTCCCCCTCCAGCCGTGCTCACATCACAGGGTCCTGAAGAATACGAGTGCCTGATGTTGTATCACACTGCCAGGGGCTGTGGAAATTTCTTCTGTCACAATCAACACCTGGAACAGAAGGATGCACCTTCCACGGAAACCCACTTCTCCACCTCATGCCTGGCGGAAGATGACAGTCTGGTTAAATGACTGGACAGGGTCACATGCAGGTGGTGCTGCTGGGAAACAGACCCAGAAGGTCCACGTCCAGAGCCCAGGGTGCTTTCTCTTCTCACTTCCGGGAGGACCTGGGAACTCAAGGAAGCTCATTGGATCCTGCCCAGGAGGGAAATGTGCAGAGACCACATCCCCTGGTTTATGCTAGAAACACCAGGTTGGTCACAGCGATGAGATACTCGGGAGACAGGGGTGACAGTAGAGCCCAGAGGTGATGGGGACCTGGACTCGTTTGCATCCACACCAGGACGTGAGGTTAGGCTGGTTCAGTCCGCCCCCCAGCAAGCAGCCTCTTGAGCCTGGGGTCTGCGGTCATCACCAGGACCTCTCATGACACCGCAGCTCACCTGTGAGAACTGGGTGATTCTGTGACCACCAGACAGACTCCCAGAAGAGTCTCCTGAGCTCGAACATGACCAACATGACCAACATGACGTCTACATGACCTTGTGGTGGACAATTTATACACAGGTGCCCCATCCCCGCATCAGACGTTGATCCTGGGACATCAGATGTGTTTAACAGCCTGCTCATTCCCCATTGTCCATGCAGGGTTTATAACAGAGGTAAAGTTAGGCAGAGAACGAGGGAAGATGGGCACTTGGGAGGCTGAGTGCAAGTTTGCACATTTGACAGGAGGGAGTGGAAAGGGGCTGGGATGGGAGTGGCCAAGGGGCTTGAAGCCTCTGTGATTAAGGCTGGTGCCACTGCTCCTAGGTCAACAAGTACGAATCCAGTCCAGACGTGGTGAATCAGTGGTGAACCTGGGGGATTAAAGGCAGAAGTGAGGTCCAGGCTGAATGTAGAGCACCAGGGAACAGACAAAAGTTGATCAGAACTCCTCATTTTTAGATGCACTTGTGTCTTAGGGAGGAGTTGGTTTTGAACCCAGAGTGTCTGTCCCCTTCCCTAAATAACGAGCATGCGCCGTCTGAGTGAGGCATCCGCCCCCCATCTCCCCACCTCTGTTTGCAGAGGCAGGTATCCTTGGGGAAAGCCCTGAAGCTCTGCCCTTGTCAGCATCTGCTTCCCCCTCTTCCTGGTGCCTGTTGTTTCTGACTGTGCTCTGATGAGGGCCTCCCTCTCAAGGTTCTGCATCTTGTCTCATTTTGTGTATAACCCCCTTCTCTCTGTGGGTCCCCACAGGAGTGTGAATAGACCATGAGGCCCATGGACAGCACCTGGAACACTGAGGGTGTGAACTGAGAGGGGTTGGGTGTGATGAACGAAATGGGGCTTCGTGGGTTTGACACAATGGGGTCCCTGAGGGCCCACCTCACAAGACAACTTTTCTAATCCCACAGCACAGGAAGAGTGGAGCAGAATGCAGGCCTGTATCTCACATGTAAACTGAAGCTGACCATACGAAACTCCCACTTGTCCAATGACGAAGACACACAGAGGAGGGTCCAGGGAAACACAGAAGGATGTGTCCTGGGCTCAGTTCTGGGGGAGCAGGAACAGGTTCTGAGAGGGTGAGGAGCACCGAGCCAGGAAAGGAAGGGCAGGAGGGAAGATGGGCTTGAAGGAGAGCAGCTCTTGTCTCAGAGGGAGGGGCTGCCCTTTGACTGGTGTCCAAGGGGTCCCATGGACTGGTCCCCTCCCCTCCCTGATGCACAAGCCACATAAGCCAAGAGAAGTGACACTCACAGCAGTTCTCAAAGAAACGGGTGAGCCTAACTCAGCCCTTCCATATTTATGAAGACAGGGCCCCTCCACATGCAAATTCCCCTTCAAGCTCGAGGGTAAAGTCCACGCTTGGGCGGTGGGAGCTCACAGCTCTGTCCTCACACAGGGCTGAAGTCGCTGGGGAAGCAGGGCTGTGGTCTAGAGGAAGATGAGACTGTTGGGTCTTCTCCTGTGCCTGGTGGCAGGTCCCCAAGGTGAGTGTCTCAGGTGTCAGACACGGGTCTGTGGGGATGGAAGTGGCTGCAGGTGACTCACAATGACTGATTCTCCTTGCCCCCAGGTGTCCTGTCCCAGGTGCAGCTGCAGGAGTCGGGCCCAGGCCTGGTGAAACCCTCGCAGACACTCTCCCTCACCTGCACTGTCTCTGGTGGCTCCATCACAACCAACTATTACTACTGGAGCTGGATCCGCCAGCCCCCAGGGAAGGGGCTGGAGTGGATGGGAGCCATAGCTTATAGCGGCAGCACTTACTACAGCCCATCCCTCAAGAGCCGCACCTCCATCTCCAGGGACACGTCCAAGAACCAGTTCACCCTGCAGCTGAGCTCTGTGACCCCTGAAGACACAGCCGTGTATTACTGTGCCAGAGACACAGTGAGAGGAAGTCAGGGTGCGCCCAGACACAAACCTCCCTGCCTGGGGAGCCCGGGACCCCCAGGGGGTGCTCAGGAGCCACCAAGGGCAGGGCTGAGTCCCAGAGCACGTGCAGAGGGGCCGGGAGGGGTTAGCGGTTAGAATCCCTGGTTTCCTTTTCCTGCTCTTCAGCTCTACCAGAGACCCCCTGCTGGACACTAATTTTTCATTGTCTTGACTCATTTGTTTCCAACAATAATATTTGTACTCAGGATATATTTTATTTCCTTCTCAAAAAGGTCCATAGCATGCTAGGTTTTAACATAATTTTCCAGGTGAGTCTGGATGTTTCAACACTTTTGAATGTTCTGAGAAGGCCCAGGCAGTTGAACTACATGTGTAAACTGTTACACATCTTTGTCTTTGCTCCCAGGGCAGGAGGCTGCTTACCCTCCATCTTCCCGCCAAAGGGCACAAGGGTTTGCATTGTGCAGGATGCATGTTACAGACGCTAATGCCAGGGTGCCCAGGACTGCGTGTGCAGGGATCCTCATTACTCACGGGGTTCAGGGTCTAAGGATCACTTATGGGTAAAATTTATTTTCAGCCCTAAACGAAAACGGCTGTTGTATTTGCAAAACTGTCGGACATTTGCAATGTGGGCAGCACTTTGAATCACCCAACACTCTAACATTTCCCCCTGAGGTCGGTCAGGGTGATGCTCTGCCTTCTTGTTTCAACTTCCATCACGTAAGTGAGTCCCCTTTCATGTCCAGTTAGTGCCATGTTTTTCCCTCTTTGTGATAGAAGGAGACAGTTTGCCTGTTTGAGCTGGTCCATCTGTAGTCCTGAAGCACAGTCCAGCGTCCCTGAGCACACAGTGCTGTGAGTGACTTAGCAGAAATTATCTATGAAAGACAAGCTCCATCCAGGCATGAGTTATACTGATGGGGGCGGTGAGCTTGATAATAAAGCTTCAATATAAATTTTATTTAAATAAAGGAGTACGAGTCTCATTTTGGTCTTTGCAGCAGCCTTGGATACCTGGTTCAATTCTAAGTGCAGATGGCAACATGGGGATTTATGCCCCAAGAGTGATGACGTTGACTGGGTGGAAAATGACTGTGAGGAGACTACAAGGTCAGGGGGATTCTGAGCAGGCTGTCTCCAGGGGACTCTTGATACAGGAGGTCAGGGTGGTCAGATGTTCCCTGAAGATCATAGGTTAGGGGAATTGGATCAAATATTGAGGGTGATCAGATTTCCAAGGTAAGGAATCTCACTAACCTGACTCAGCAGGTTTCCTGATAAAACTGGGACATGCAGAGATGGACACAGAATCCTGCAGGCCCAGACCTCGGGGAGAAAACCATCTCAAGGAGCCTGAGTGATGAATGTTCAGAGGGTCATTGTCGCTTCCAGAGTCAGGGTTCTTATCTTCACTGACATGATTCTCTGAGAGCAGAAGGTTTAATCCGAAGGGACACGGACTCCTTCTGGTCATTCCTCCTCTTGGTGGTTCGTCTCAGCTGTGAGCACCTCCTGGGTCTGAGGAACACTGACCTCTGTGGATGGTGCTGTGCAGTGATTGTGTCTCTGTGTTTCCAGTCCCCAGGTGTCCTGTCATGGGTGCTGGTGTAGGAGTTGGTCAAAGACTATTGAAGACTCTCCCCCGCACCTGCTCTGTCTCTGGGACCACCCCATCACACACAGTGGTTACTGTGGGATCTGTCACACCCCAGGGAAAGCACTGGGTAACTCACCTGCTTTGGGTGTACGGTCTATGTCTCTTAAAAGGCGCCTCCATCTCCACAGACATAGTGGAGATGAGTTTTCCCTGCAGCGCAGCTCTGGGGTCTCCGAGGGCACAGCCATGTGTCACTCTCACAGGAGGGAGAGTGAGTGAGGGGAGGCCAGTGTGGCCCACATGAAACCAGCCCTGCAGGGAGGGCTCAGGCCACCAGGGGGCACCCAGGGTCATGAGGAAACAAGAGGGACAGTTTCAGAGCAGGTGCAGGAGAAGCCATGGGGGGTTTCCTCCCAGAGACTGTGGATGCTCCACTGGACCATCACCTTCCCTGGGAGCCCACCCAT
This sequence comes from Vicugna pacos, assembly GCF_048564905.1. NCBI lineage: Eukaryota > Metazoa > Chordata > Mammalia > Artiodactyla > Camelidae > Vicugna > Vicugna pacos. The sequence goes on along the minus strand of NC_132992.1, from coordinate 95,647,642 downwards.
AATGATTCCAGGCAAACATCTTGTTTCTGAACTTGAGCTTTTTTCATGGAGTCAGAATTGTCTGTCTTCTTTTCCTCATTTGTTGTAGGACCAGACACAGAAGAAACATTTCTTCATGGGACTTTCGTTTGAAATTTAGTCACTACCCACACTTTTAGTTGTCAGGTTTACAGATACTTAATGACACAAATGAAACTTCTGTGGAGCCTCGAGTCTGCCCTCCACCCTCAATGTATTTCCAGTCATTTCATCCTCAAGTGTGTCCCCAGTCCTGTTTCCTGCAGTGCCTTTCCCTAGAAAAGCACGAGGAATGTTGTATATTTGGGAATTGATGTCTGTGTGACACTGGAGTCATTCTGTCCCCCAGAGGACACATGGAAGTGTCTAGAGCCAGGCTGGGCTGTCACATGTGGGGTGGGCTGCAGGCACCCAGTTACCTAGTGGGCAGAGTCCTTCAATGTGGCTGTGCATCCCACACTGCACACGGCAGCTCCCACAAAAGGAAATTAGCCTCAGATGTCAGTAATGCGGAAAAACTCTGAGAGAAAGCTTTGTATCTCATCAACTTCATAAAAATGTAGACATGCAGAAGGTAAATTTCTCTATGTGAATCATCATCAATGAATGAAAAGATGAACAAACACCAACCCTGAGTCTTCAGTTCACTCACAGGCACCTTACACCCTATTCACCCCTGTGCTGGTTGTGGGTCGGAGGGTCCTGAGCACAGACCTGCAAGGGAAGAGGACAGTGGAACAGAGAGCCTGCACTGGGGAGGGGCCGTGTCTCTGCTTCACCTGAGTCCCCAAACAAGACAGGGCAAGGCTGAACCTGGTTGTGATAATATTCACTAAAATCCAACCTATATCAGCTATTTTAGGTTTCTACTTTGCATTAATAATTAATCTCAATATTAACTGATATTTAACATGCTTGTCTTATATCTAGAATAGTTTTGAATGTAATTTTTCAATTCTTGCTAATATATCCAAACATGCCATTTGTGTCACAGACACATGGTGACAGAAACAGCAAGACCTTCACCAGCATCCACACACCCTCCCCCAGGGGCTCACAGCTAGTCTGCAAATCCCCTCACCTCCTGCAAGCTAGACACGGCCCCTTGCTGTCTCCCACACAGGGTTGCTGGTAGGAATGTCTGTGAAGGTAGGAACACATGTGCATCCCAGTGACCTGCTCAGAAAATTGCAAGATATAAAAAGTAAATAAAATAAATAAAATAAAAAGTGTTACGGGAAGTAAAGATTGTTAACATAAATAAATGACCACTTACTTCAAAGGCAAAACTGGGTTTATTTGGGAACAACACAGAATTACAGTTTGGGGTCTGCCGTCCTGGTGAGCCACATGCAAGTCCCCAGTGAAAACAGAGACATGACTCTTTTACAGAATGAAAGGGGAGGTGAGAGGGCTCCTGTGAACAGGAGTCCATGGGTTTTCATTGGCTGAGTCCTTACCAGGAAAGAAGAGGAGGCCTTGCTTCTCCCTGTTGGGCTCAGACATGAAGTTCCCAGCTTACAAGGTGGACGCGTAAGTCCTCCTGCCTGAGAGCCACTGTGAAAAGGCTGCTTAGAGGGGCTTCGCGTAGGTGATCAGGAGTCAAGAGGTGGTCACTCCGTGTGACGCAGTCACGAGGGACTTCATTGCTGACGAAGGGGAGAAGCGTAGATGTGCTGAGGTTGAGACAACAAAGCACAGCTCTGTGAGGACCAGGGAGCAAAAGGGCAGCATCTTAGGAAGGGAGGCATCTGACTGAGACATGTTGACTGTGATGCGTGGACCTGAACAAAGGGTCAGAGGCCGTGAGGACCCCAAGACAGTGGGAGTCTCCCTGTGCCACAGCATCCGGCTCACGGCTATAAAACCCTAGAGGTCTGCGGAGGCCCCTGTGAATTTGGTCAACACCTCAAGACAGCCCCTTGCTTTCATACCAAACGGAGAAAGGGGTCTGGTAATCAGGTTGCCCACAAAAGGACGGGCTCTTCAAACGCTCCTTTAAGGACTTGAATCTGTGTCTTCTGGTTCCTCCCTTAAAATGGAGTCGGGATTGCCAGTGTTGAGAAAACTTCATCTAGGTTTTCCTTGAGAGAGAAGTGTTGAATCCGTCTCAGCAGTAATCAGCTAGCTGTCCACAGTCCCTCACATTTGGCAATTAGTGTTGCATTTAGGAAGCAGAAAAACACCATGGATGTACGTAGAACCTTGTTCTGACATCAGATGCCCTAGACATCAAATATGATGCTGGGAAACTGCACATTTTCTGTAGCCACATTTAGTCCCTTAGAGGCTAAATGTTTGTAATGAGTGAATGCTGTCTTCCTGCAAGAACGTTTGAGAAGAAGAGCAAAGAGGCAAATTATCCACATATTGCAACAAAAGAGAAAATCTAGAAAACTTTGGATCAACCAGACCAGCCTTCAGGCGGCTCCAGAAATGAGAAGGGCTCTCAATGTCCTAGTGAGCTTTACTCTTCCCACTGAAGGTTAAAAGGTAACGGCTACCTCCATCGGCTGGAAGAGTAACCAGTGCACAGTGGACACCAGTTACAGTAAAGGCCTCACTTCCAGTGGGAGTGGATGTTAGCACCACAGGAGGGTTAGGGACGACAGGGTGATAAGGATTAAAGTGCACTTTACTATTGTTATTATCTTTGCAATTATTTTGCTTTTTATTGAAGTGTGTTTGATTTACAATGTTAGTTTTTGGTGCATAGCAAACAGATTCAGTTATGCATATACATATATATTTTTTCAGACTTTTTCCCACGATATGATATTATAAGACATGGAACACAGTTCCCTGCACTATACAGCAGCTCTTTGTTTTATATCTGTGTTACATAAGGTCATGTGTATCTGTGAATCCCAAACTCTTAATTTATCCCTCCCCTGCCCTATGCACTTTGGTGAACATAGTTTGTTTTCAACGTCCATGAGTCTACTTTTGTCTTGTGAGTAAAATCTTTTTTCATTTTTTAATTCCACGTATCAGTGAGATCATGGGATAAGTGTTCTGCTATTTGACTTAACTCACTTAATATGATTGTGTTTTTATCCATCTGTGTTGCTGCCGATGGCATTATTTAACCCTTTTTAAACTACACGTGGAACACATACGTGATGAAGTATTGCTCAGCCATATTTCAATGCAGTATGCCGATCCGAGGTCCTGGACACCACTCCCCCCTTGGCATTGGGGTTTTCTCTCCAGGAAAACAAGAGTATCAGAAACACCTACAAGGGCCAGTGAAGCCTTCAGCCTTGGAATCTGCTCTTCTGGGCTTCATGGCCTGAAGGGCTTCCTTCCTTGCAGGACATTGATTAATCCTGGGATGGTGTTAAATTCTGTTTTAATTTTGAAGGAGGCTGCACTCTGAAGTTTGCCAAAATGTTTTGGGGATTTTGCCCGAAAAGGGGTGGTAACTAACTAAGTAGGAAAAATGGTCGCTGCTTCTACAATTAGCTGTAGTATCATCAGAGACAAAACAAGTAAAAGTGTCTCAGGGCCACTTAATTAATTTCACACATACTTTGATGGCTGCTCTAACATGCCGGAATCATTTCCCCCTTTGGGGGAGACAGAAACTATAGCAGGATGCTCCACTGTGAAGTCTCATTCAGTTAACAGATAGGAGTTGAATAAGTAAGGAGTAAATGGTGTACATCGCTCAAAGGGCCTAAATAAAAGGGGGAGGTCCAGAGGCAGAGACCCCTGGAGGCTCGTCACAGGTCCCCACTGGGTGAGCTGCTGTAGTTCCCTGAGCCTGGGCTGCCTTCAGTAGCTCGGGTGAGCAGGGAGAGTCCGGCTCCAGTGCCCAATATGACTGGGGGAGACACACTTCCAATCTGGAGAAATGCTTGTCCAAGCCTATTGAGAGAAAAGACTGACAAGAGCCCAGCTATTCCCTCAGAGCCTGTCACTGGGATCAGGAGGATGTGAGAAGGCTGGTCTGAGGGCTGATGGTGCCTGAAGTGCACACGTTTGTGACAATCTCTGTCCCGGTGTCCTGGCTGTTGGGAAACAATAGCAGAAACTAAGGGGGTTTGGTTTGTATTCTGGGGTTTTATTTGCTGGAATTCAAGTTTAAGAATTTAAACATTCTTCCTTCAGGTGACTCTCCTGTAGTGTGAGAGACATGGTTTGTCAGCTTAAGGAAACCTGGAGAGGACACGGTTTCCACCCTGTTCCTCTGTGAATAGAATGGAAAGGCCCTGAAGGAGCCAGGCTGAAGGCTGCTCAGCACAGGCCCAGCAGAACAGCCCCTATTCCCACGGGCTGTGAAGAAGACCAGCCAATGCCTCTGGAACAATCTGACATCAAACTCAGACTGAATGCCAAGTAAGACCTTGCATACAGTACACGGTCTCACCTACGAAGGACAAACCTTACAATAGTTCTCAGACAAAGCCTGCAGAGCTTCCTACTGCACAGATGTGGAAGGTGGGCTCCAGGAGAATGATTTAGACTCAAACTCCAGGGTAGTTGAGAAACACAGGGTGCAGCCATGGGCCCAGTGTGGGTCCCACACCTGTTTGCTCATCAGACCCACACTCATACGGGGTCTTGTCTGATTCCATAAGGGCCTTGAAACTGTTGACCTGAAACAAAGAGATGCCCAGTTATTTCTCCAGCAAAAAGAAGTGTTTTCATCTGGGATCAACAACAATTTGCGTTCAGGGCCTGGAATGACAGTTAGCCACCTGCAGCTCCTAGCATACACGGGGATAAGAACTTTTTTGCAGATGGGAATGGATGTTGGAGGAGGGGTTGTAGTGAACAAGGCACCCAGGGCTTCTCACTGGCTGATATGTGACCACCCCTCACTGCCTGAGTCCTTGCCAGGAGGGAACAGGGCGTCTTTCTTCTTCACACAGCTGGACTCGTCTATCCTGGTAGGACATGAGAGCCCACCGTGCTGTCACCAAACTCTATTTAACTGAGGTTTCTCTGTACTCAGAATTATTGTTATTTTTCCCACTTTGGGAGAATGGATCATTTTTGTTTCAGAAGCCAGGATACCCTAGTCAGGCAATGCTGGGTTTATGAGTTCAACTTCATGGTGAAATAAAAGTGAATCATGTGGATGACAAAAAATGACTTCACTTATTAGAGACACTCATTGGTAGGAAACTCCAGAGCAGATCTGGATTATGCAGGTTTTTGTATTTAAGCCTGGAGATGTAGCACAGATCAGACTGTGTCTAAACCCAGAACCGAGAGAGAAATTGTGCTGTTCCCAGCATATTCAGATATTAAGAACAAAGAGCTATATGCACATGAGACTGTGTTATCAAGACGTCTCCCCATGACTGAAGAATAAGGGATAAAGAATGTGATAATTTTCTAATATAAAGAGAATATAGAAACAAACCAAAATTCTGCTGATGGCACAAAAATATTGGAGCCCCCAACGTGGAAAACTGCTACTTTCTTACAAGGTTTAGGACCAACTCACCATGAAACCAGCCATTTCAATACTAGGTGTATCTCTAGGTGAATTTCAAGCTCACGTTCACTGAAAACACTGTGTGCAGGTGCTCGTGGGGCCTTCACACATGCTGTAAAGTGGAAACAAGGGCTAAACCCAGAGCTCAGTGCAGGGCCGTGTGCTGATGGCGTCTGAGGTACTAAGTCCTGCATTGTAGCCCTTGTCATGGGATCCAAGAAAACAGAGTCACTCAGTCAACACTGGAAAATACAGGTCCTCCATGTTTCCTCAGATGCCAGCAGTTTCCTGTCCCAGGATTATGTCTTGTGTGTGTGTAAGACAATACTTTGACAGAGGAGGGTTTGGATGCAGATATGATACAAGAGTGTGGGTCTCTGCATATGTGCATGTGCACCTGTGTGTCCACGTGTGTGTGCATGTCCCTGCAGACAGACGGGAGCCCTGGTTACATGTGTGATGATAGCTTTCTGGACTTCCATCATCCTTCTGAATTTGGACAATATCAGCTAATTTTCTTTATCAAAATCACCCAATTCTATAAAGAAATATCTAATGGGATCATTTATTAAAATCAATGTCTTCCCCATCATCAATGGAATCTATACCCAGGATTCTGACTTCCCTGCGGCTGAGGGCTCAGTGCCAGTTTCATCACCCACTTCCCCCCTGGTCATGCTTTCCTACTTCTGGCAGCTAAGACCCTCGCCTGTATGGATGAGTCTAGACCAGAATCCTTCAGGTGCTGCAGGTCTGTGGTCAGAGGACAGCACAGCTGGGTGGGGAGTGCTTGTGGTGCAAGAAGCAGTTTGAAATAATGAGCCTGAATCAGGATGGGAATGACCCTCAGTCTTCACACCTGGCAGTTCACACTCTGAAGTTTAACACCTGGGATTTTGCAGTTCATCCAAGAGTTCCAGTTGGACCTTTTCCCAGCTCTCATCCCACCTGGAGACGTCAAATTCAGGTACAGTGAGGCTTGGTCACATTTCCCACGTCACATAGTGTTTCTATCCCGCTATGTGAAGATTTCAACCTGCAACACTGAGGTGAGATTTATACCACATTACACAGATTATAACTTACATAAAAATAAAATGACAAAGTATATAACAAGCATTTATTACAGCACAATCACAAGTAAAGAGATTTTCTTGAATGCAATTATTTATAGAAAGACATTAAAATATTGACACTGTTAAAAAAAATTCTCAAGAACACTGCTTACATACTACTGGTAAACACAGTAACACTCAAAATCATCATGATCTCATCACCGAACGGGGTCTGGGAAACCTGACCAATCTTGTCCAAAACTCTCTTGATGCTGACTCTGCATCACTTATGTCCAAGAGGAGGAGCACAGGTGAAAATGCTGGACAAACTCTCACCTAACATGTGTCCCTGCTCAGACCACATGCGCTCCCCATCTGGGGGCTGCGTACATCACCAACGTGGGAGGAACTCTGGCACCAACATCACAGAATCGGTGTGCCATTGTAAAAAATAATTCAGGTTTTAAGGGTTTACCCTGAAATCTCACACAATAAACATGATGTTTCCAAATGCTACCAACACCAGCAAACCACAGACACTCACAGCTGCTCAGGGGCCTAGCCCTCTCTGAGGCCAGCAAGGCCCCGACTTTTTATATAGTGAGATGACATGCAAATAGGGCCTCCCTCTGAGGATAAAGCCACCCAGCCCTGGCCCTACAGCTCTGGGAGAGGAGGCCCAGCCCAGGATTCCCAGCTGCTCCCGTTCTCTGATCAGGACTGAGCACAGACGACTCACCATGGAGCTGGGGCTGAGCTGGGTGGTCCTGGCTGCTCTACTACAAGGTAATTCATGGAGAACAAGAGCTACTGAGGATGTGGGTGGTTGTGAGTGAGGGAATCAGGACGTGTGACAGTCTCCTGACCAGGATGTCTTTGTGTTTGCAGGTGTCCAGGCTCAGGTGCAGCTGGTAGAGTCTGGGGGAGGATTGGTGCAGGCTGGGGGCTCTCTGAGACTCTCCTGTGCAGCCTCTGGACGCACCTTCAGTAGCTATGCCATGGGCTGGTTCCGCCAGGCTCCAGGGAAGGAGCGTGAGTTTGTAGCAGCTATTAGCTGGAGTGGTGGTAGCACATACTATGCAGACTCCGTGAAGGGCCGATTCACCATCTCCAGAGACAACGCCAAGAACACGGTGTATCTGCAAATGAACAGCCTGAAACCTGAGGACACGGCCGTTTATTACTGTGCAGCAGACACAGTGAGGGGAAGTCATTGTGAGCCCAGACAAAAACCTTGCTCCCTGGGGCACCCACAGACCCCAGGGGGTGCTCACGACCCACCAAGGGCAGGGCTGAGCCCCAGAGCAGTTGCAGAGGTGTGGGAGGAGATTGCAGTTAGAATCCTTGGTTTCCTTTTCCCGCCCATCAACTCTACTACAGACCCTCTGCTGGATTCTAAATTTTCATTGTTGAGGTATGTGTTGCTGTCTGACAATAATATTTGTAATCAGGATGTATTTTTACAACTGAAAAAAAGCTCCAAACAATGATAAACTGTAGTATAATTTTAAAGGTGACTCAGAAATTTTCAAACCTGACGAATACCCTGAGAAGGCACAGGCACCGGTAAAACACGTGTAAAGAGTTACACATCTTTGTCTCTGCTCCCGGGGCAGGAGGCTGCACACCCTGCATCTTTCTGCCAAAGGGCACACAGGGTTTGCAGTGAGCAGGATGCACGTCACAGACGCCAGCTCCAGACTGCCCAGGACTGCGTGTGCAGGGATCCTCATTGCTCACAGAGTCCGTTGTCTACAGATCACATCTGGGCAAAACTTATTTCCAGCCCCAAATGAAAAATGTTGCATTTTCTGAACTCCTGGACATTTACAACGTGGGCAGCACTTTGAATCCGCAACACTCGAACATTCCCACCTGAGGTCGGTCGGGGTGATGCTCTGCCCTCTTGTTCCAAGTCCCATCACGTAAATGAGTCTCCTTCCAGGTCCAATTAGTGCCATGTTTTTGACAGTTTCTGGGATATGTAGGAAATTTTCCTGTTTTAATTGGCCCATGTGCAGTCCTGAAGTGCGGTCCAGTGTCCCTGAGCACAAAGTGCTGTGAGCTGACTTAAGGAGAAAGTATTTCGAACAGACAAGCTCCATTCAGGCATGAACTATACTGATGGGGGCTGTGAGCTTGATAATAAAGTTTAGGTATGAATTTTATTTCAATAAAGGAATGCAAAGCTCACTTTGGGTATTTGTGGCAGTCTGGGTTACCTGGTTCAGTGTCAAATTCAGACGGAAAATGGAGATTTATGGCCAAGAAGATGGCGCTGCTGACCGGGTGGAAAATTACTGTGAGGAGACTTCAAGGTCAGGAGGACTCTGGGCAGACTGTCTCCAGAGGATTCGTGGTGCAGGAGGCGGGGGTGGTTAAAAATTCCCTGGGGGGTGATAGGTGTAGTGAATTGGATCACATATTGAGGGTGATCAGAGTTCCAGGTGAGGATTCCCACTAACACGACTCAGCAGGTTTCTTGATAAGACTGGGACATGCAGAGATGGACGCAGAATCCCGCAGGCCCAGAACTAACTGAGGAAAGCATTTCAAGGAACTTCACTGGTGTGTGGTCAAACGGTCAGTGTCAGCTTCAGAGTCAGGGTTCTTATCTTCACTGACACGATTCTCTGAGAGCCGAAAACTAAATCCGAAGAACATGAAACCTCTGGGCATTCCTCCTCTTGATGGCACTGCCACCTTTCAGAAGAAGAAATCAGATGCACAGAAGCATCATGGATGCACAGACACGGGAGGAAAGTGCATCTGAGGCTCAGTGAGGACGGGGCCCCTGCGAGCAAAGGAGAAAGGCCTCAGAAGAACCCGAACCTCTGGGCACCTTGATCTTGGACTTCCGGCCTCCAGATCTGAGAGAAATGCATTTCTGCTGCTTGAGCTGCCCAGTCTGTTATCTGTAACGGGACCTCTACCCAAGTGATACACAAATGATGAGACTTTCAGGTATATATGTGAAAGTAAGTGTCGTACCGCAAAGGAAAAATCACCTGTTCTGCACAGATGTCCTATGATCACCTCCAAGAGTCACATGAACTTCTACTGAAAAATGGTTTTGGCCTCACGGGAGTGAGTAGAATGATCCTGAACATATTAATGTCCAGTATCTATCAGTTTTGTTATAATTTGGAAATCACGATAAAAAATGTACTCAAATTGAGAACCAACCAAACCTCAGAACAGCAAGGAATGGACGTCTTAAAGTCTGTTCATGATTTCTAGGGGGTCTCTGAGTAACACACTGTAGACACAGGATGTGAGGTGAAAAATTGAGGAACAGATTAAGAAAGTAACAGAACATGTGCTGTTGAACTGAGTTCACTACTTTGTAATAAATGCCAACACGGTGGCAGGAAATGTGCAAAAACTTTGGTGTGACGTCCAGGAAAGAGCACAGCTTTTGTTTCACAAGCAGCTGAGAGTCAGAGCAGAGATGCAGAGCAGGTGAGCAGGGAGCAGAGGGGACCGGGGGTCTGGGGGGCACGAGAGGAGGAGGGAAAGAAAGCCCTGCTCTGCTTACAGTCACTCCCCTGCCCTCCGACTCTCCTTGGACTGAACTCCCTGCTCTGGGAGGAGAGCAGCTGTGGTCAGTGAGCAGAAGGGGAGTCCACCCTGGATATAAGCCAGCACCGCCTCCCGAGCCCAGAGACACGGCCTCGCCTGACCCCCCACGTTCGTGCGGAAACACGACCCCACGTGCATGCGAACCACAAGCAGGGCTCAGGGCCATCACAGCACCTGTGCCACCCGGGGCCAGGGTCTCCTCTTCACTGACGTCATCCTCTGAGGGCCAAAGGCTTGGCTGACAAGGACATAAACCCCCCTGTGCACTACACACAGTGCCTCCTGGTGGGTCTGGGTCCATCCTCCCCCAGGGAGAGCCCAGCAGAACCTGGGGTGCGTGGGTCTGGGAGCTGGACAGCATACACCCTGCCTCTCCAAAAACTCCCCCCCATAACCAGAGAAACATTGAAGGTCACGTGTCCCTGCAGCTCAGCTCTGGGGTCCTGAGGACACAGCCGCATGCTTTTGTCACTGGAAGGAGAGCGAGTGAGGGGACATCAGGGTGACCCAGACACAAAGGTCCCTGCAGGGAGGGCTCAGGCCAACAGGGGGCAACCAGGGCCCTGAGGAAACCAGAGGACCCTTTTCAGAGCAGGTGCAGAAGCAGCCATGGACGGGTTCCCTCCCAGAGACGGAGAATTCTCCGCTGGTTCACCGTCTCCCCTGGGAGCCGATCCATAATGTTTCCAGGGAAACTTTCTGATCTGAACTTGGGCCTTTTTCATGGATTCAGGCTTGTCTGTGTTTTATTCCTCATCTAACTTAGGAACAGACTCACAGAAATATTTCTTCATGAGACTTTACTTGATATTTATTCACTAACTATTCTTTTTAGTTGTCGGGTTTACAAATAATTAATGACACAAATGACACTTCTTTGCAACCTCCAGTCTGCCCTCCACCTTCCAATGTATTTCCAGGCATTTCATCCTTGACAGCGTCCCCAGTCTTGTTTCCTGCAGTACAATTAACGAGCATAGCATGAAGAATGTTGTATATTTCAAAATTGATGTCTGTGTGAAAGCAGAGTCATTTGTCCACAGAGGATATGTGGAAATGTCTGGAGACGGGTGGGCCGTCACATGTGGGGTGGGCTGCAGGTGCCCAATTCCCTAGTGGGCAGAGTCCATCAATGTGGCCGTGCATCCCACAATGCACACGGCAGCTCCCACAACAGGAAACCAGCCTCAAATGCCAATAATGGTGAAAAACTACGATAAAAAATTTGTATGTTGTCAAATTCATATCACTGTTGACATACGGAATGTACATTTGCTGTGTGTAAATTATTCTCACTTAATGGAGAGGGCAGACACCAGACTTTGATCTTCAGTACACTCAGAGTCCACATTACACACTCTTCACACAGGCGTTCCTGATCTGTGGGCAGGAGGGCCCCAAGCATGGACATACAAGACAAGGGGGCACCAGACCAGACCCCAGGATGGGGAGGGGCTCGTGGTTCACATGGATTATGGGACCTGGATGTCAGAGCTGTCTTTCCTGAGCCCGAGTCCGCAGAGGCCCCGACAGGGCCCAGGCTGCACTGGATTCTTGTAATATTTAAAATTTACTGTCTTTGTATCTGCAATAACTGAGGATTTTACCCCAGAATAATAATTTATTACAACATTAATAGATGTTTCACATACGAGACACGTAGCAAATGGTTACTTGTTTTACAACTGTAATAGCAGCGGTAGTAATTTTCACAAGCGTATCAGTATATCCAACACTCATGCTCTTGTTTCCCTGCCCCGCTGTGACCCACCCTGACAGAAATCACTAGACCTTCCCCAGCACCCACATCCTCTCCCACTCAGGAGCCACAGCTCACCTTCACCTCCCCTCACCCCCTGCAGGCTGGTGGGGGCCACCTTCTCTCCTCTGAGCATGGATGTGACCAGGAATGTGTGTGGTGGTGGGAGCTCACGTCCAGCCCAGTGACCTCCTCAGCAAATTACAAGAAAATCGAAACTAAGTAAGGGAGATAAAAGTCAACATTCTCATGGGAAGTTAGCTTTTTTTGATGTAAAACAATTAGACGAGCAGTTGTTTCAATAACAAAAGCGGGTTTAATTTGGACCAGTAAACAGTCTCAGTATGGGGTCTGCAACCGTGATGAGCCACATGCACGTCTTCAGTGAAAGGAGAACGCCTCCTTCATCAAGGGGGGAAGGGAGCTGAGAGAGCCTGAGGGAACTAGAGTCCATGCATTTCTCTAGGCTGAGTCCTGCCCAGGAAAGACAGGGAAGTCTTGCTTCCCCCAGCTGGGCTCTGAGGCCATCAAAGGGCATGAGAGCTCCCCCTGTTCACCCAGTTTTACTAAACTGAGGTTTTCATTATATTTTACCTTTTGCCATTTGATCAAGGCTGAGATCTTTCTCGGAAAACATCACTGATGAAGACTTAGGATTTCTGGGGTTTTTCACGTTTTTGTCTGTCAGTGCCAGGAAGGAACTCCTCTGGGTGTAATGTCTCATGTCACATGGAAAGCGCTCTTATTGAGGTCACATTCCAGTAACATGCAGGAGTAAGAGGGAGAGCTCGCAGGCTCTCTCACCGTAAGTCCCTGTGGTATCAACACCGGAGGCTGCAGATCACCTGACATGTTATATTCTCATCGGAGACTTGGCAGGAAGTTGTCCAATAGGTCTGGCACAGATACCTTGGGAAGCTGTCTCAGCAGATGTTGCCCTCAATTCTGAGACGTCTCCACAGTCGGGTCACCAGATGAGCAGGAATATCCAGGGCCCAGCTGCCTTCTTAGGTGTGTCACGTGAAACAAAGTTCTAACTCTCGGGAGACTGGTGGCACAAGGGCTGCTTAGCAGCACCTGCTGGAGCCCTTTCCATTGAGGTTGAGGAGTTCTTCTGGAAGTATCTTTTCCTGTAGGAAAGATATCCAGGTTGCAAGGTGTGACGCTTGCATCTCTGTCTCCTGAGAGGTACTGTGAAGAGACGGCTTCTGAGGAGAATCTTGGAGACGACCAGGAGGCGGAAAGTGGTCCGTCAGTGTTCAGCAATCATGAGGGACGTCAGTGGTGGAGCAGGGGAGCCGAGAGGCTTCAGTACAGGTTTTGCTGTTGAGCGAATCATGCTGAGGTCGGGCCATATGAACAAATTTGGATGCAGGTCTCGGCAGTGTTCAGATAGCTGAGAGAGTCTCACATTTAGCCCGTAGATCAGGGTGTTGATAAACCGAGACCCGATGGAGCCCATCCGCGTGGAGGTACACCTGGATGTAAGTGGAGCCCTGGTTCTGATGTCAGGCGTCCTAAACATTGAGTCTGCATTTGGGTAAACTGCAGTTTTCCTCAAGAAAACGATTGCCCCTGAAAGAATAAAAACTGTAGCAAGTGGTACATGTCTTCCTTCAAGGAGGATTGAGAAGGAGATAAAGGAAACAAATTACCCACAAACTAGAACTTCCAGAAGATGTTGCATCATCCAGGCCAGCCTCCAGGCTTACCCAGAATTAGAGGGGCTCTCAATAAATCCCTGGAACAGTAATGACCCGGTAAGTCTAATGCTCCCCATTGAAGGCAAAAAGGGACTGGCCAGCTCTAGCAACTGGCATGATAAAGAATGCAGTACACTAATCAATTGCAGTAAGGAATTCAGGAACACGGGGTGGCTGTTAGCCTTGTGTGAGGGTTAGCGACAACACAGTGCTGCTGCGTTTACTGTGCAATTTCCTGCCCCGAGGGCCTGACGCGGCTGCACCCGTGGCCCCGAGGTTGTCTCCTCAGGAAACCGAGGAACCACAGGGACAAGTTCAAGGAATCATGACGCCTTGAGCCTTGCAACCTTCTCTTTTGGGCTCTATGGCTTGAAGGATTTCTTCACTTGTAGGATATTGATTAATCCTGGGAAGATGTTTCCGATAATATATTTGAACCTTGAAGGAAGGTGCACTGTGAATTTTGCAAACACCAGCGTGAGGCTTTGTCAACATGGAAGGTGACAGCTGATTCAATGGGAGAAAAAATCAATTCCTCCAGAACTTGCTTTAGTACCATCAGAGACAGAATGAATGAAAGTGCTTTCAGTTCATTTCATTTAATGTCTTCCATCAAGCTCTAGAATGACTTCTCTCTTTGCAGATACACTAATTCTCCCATAATATTTCACTGAACAGTCTTAACCGTGAAATGGACAAAGGTGGAGGAATGAATGAATGAACTGTGTGCATCTCTCAAAGGGCCTAAATACGAGGGGAGGCTCAGGGCGCAGACCTGTCGAGGCTCGTCACAGGTCCCCACGTGGGAACTGCTCTAGTTCCCTGAGCCCGGGCTGCTCTCAGCCGTTCCGCTGAGCAGGGAGAGTGCGGCTCCTTGACTGTTAGGACGGAAGGAACCTCATCATCAACCGGGAGGAACTTCTGTTGAGAGAAGGGACTGGGGAGACTCCGTGTGTTCCCTCAGAGCCACTGGGGACCAGGAGGACGTCGGGAGGGCTGCTCAGAGGGCGGACGGTGCCCGAGTGCATGCAGTTACAAGAGTCTCTTTTTCAAAGTCCTGGATCTTGGCAATAATAGCAGAACCAGGAGGGGTTTGGGTTTTTTCTGCAGCCTTCATTCGCTGTAAATGAAGTTTAAGAATCAGCATGTGTCCTTCTAGGTGTCTCACCTACACTGTGACAGAGATGGTTTGCCACGTTAAGAAAATAAAAGGTGGACACGGTTTCCCATTCCATCCTGCACCTCTGCCCTACAATTGAAATGTCCTGTGTCAGCTTGTTTGTAAACTAGCTTTAAAAGTGGCCCAGGTGGAATGAACATATGAAGCAAAACTGTAATTTTCTTTTAAAATGATTTGCAGTTGATTGAAATAAACATGAAGAGATTCAACAGATTTTCATGGGAAACCTGAATTTTTATTCCAAATGAAAGTGTTGAGAAAGTCTCAGGAATTGCCCAATGAATTTGCCTAGTTGCTGCTAGAGAATTTTTATATAACAAGTTCATGGACTCTTCTCCTGGCTCAAATTCTAAACACCTTTTAGGATTCTCCCAGTAAGCGGTTTACAAAAGTGCTAGGTGTGACTTCAACAACTGCAGGACCAGGACAATGTAAGTCAGAGAAGCCGGGCTGAAGACTCTGAGGGGCCACATTAAATTACTCTGTGAGGAACGTTGGTTTGGAAAATCTTTGACTACAGTTCAGTTTTAGTCCAGAAAAAAAGAAATGAGGAGATGGTCCTCTGGGTCCTCATATGGATGAAGTTTAAGATAACAAGACCTGACAAGTTGGAGGAATAGAATATGGGGAGAATTTCAGAGGAAGTGGGAAGTTTGTGGAGACACTGACTGTGGAAGACCTGAGGGTACAGGGGAGGTGCAGGAGTAAGAGGGGAGGGAGGCATTGGTGCTGGAGGGAAGCCTGAGACACACAGCCCAGGGAAGGGGAGCCCGGGCTTCAGAGGCCCTGTTTTCTTTCCTTAATCCCTGTTTGCCCCAGTTAATCTTATGATCACGTTTGAGGACAGGTAACTTAAGGTTCCTAAACATGTTTCTAAGGCACAGAATAATGAGGGAAATAGGTTTTCCATTAAATTTTGAAGATTTGTCATATTTCACCAACTTGGTTTTAAGGAAAGTAAGTTTGAGATTTTCTAAAGTCCCCCATAATGACCACTGACATGTATATTTAATAGAAGCATGAATCGCCTTTCGCCAGGTCTGTCCATTTCACTACAAATTTCCATAAGGGAGGACCCTGGGTTTAAACAAAAACACAGCTGTGGTTCCTACTGCAGAAGTGACCTCAAAGTACTTAGATAACTTGGACCCCATTTCTCAAGGTGATTTCTGGAGAATAAAGGAATAATTTCCAAGCAGCCTAAAGGGTCAAACAGCGCAAATAGCCAGCAGGGCTAACACCAGTCAGGTCTAAGGGATCAGTCTGGTTGTGAAGGAGCCAGGCTGAAGGCTGCTCAGCACAGGCTCAGTAGATCAGCCCCTATTCCCAAGGAGCGGGAGGAAGGCCGGCCACTTCCAGCTGGAACAACCTGATTTCAAACTCAGACTGAATGCTAAACAAGTACTTGCATACAGTACAAGGTCCTACCCACGAAGGACACACCTTACAATAGTTCTCAGACAAAGCCTGCAGAGCTTCTTACTGCACAGATGTAGAAGCTGGGATCCAGGAGAATGATTTACCCTCAAACTCCAGGACAGGTGAGAATCACAGGGTGCAGCCATGGGCCCAGTGTGGGTCCCACACCTGTTTGGTCAGCAGCCTCACAGTCATACGGGGTCTTGTCTGATTCCAAAGGGCCATGAAATTGTTGACCTGTAATAAATAGATGGCCAGTTATTTCTCCAGCAAAAAGAAGTGTTGTAATCTGGGATCAACAATGATTTGTGTTCCGGGCCTGGAATCACAGTGAGCCACCTGCAGGTCCTAGCATCCACGGGGATAAGACTCTTTTGCAGACGGGAATGGATGTTGGAGGAGGGGCTGTAGTGAACAAGGCACCCAGGGCTTCTCACTGCCTGAGCTGTGACCACCCCTCACTGCCTGAGTCCTTGCCAGGAGGGATCAGGGCATCTTTCTGCTTCTAAAAGCTGGACTCTGCTCTCCTGGTAGGACATGAGAGCCCACTGTGCTTTCACCAAACTCTATTTAACTGAGGTTTCTGTGTATTCAGAATTATTGTGATTTTTCCTGCTTTTTGAGATTGGATCATTTTTGTTTCAGAAGCCAGGATACCCTAGTCAGGCAATGCTGGGTTTATGAGTTCAACTTCATGGTGAAATACAAGTGAATCATGTGTATAACAAAAAATGTCTTCACGTATTAGAGACACTCATTGGAAGGAAACTCCACACCAGATCTGGATTATGCATGTTTTTGTATTTAAGCCTGGAGATGGAGCAGAGATCAGACAGTGGCTAATCTGAGAATCCAGAGAGCAATTATGTTGTTCCCACATGTTCAGATGTTCTGAACACGGAGCTACATGCAGATGAGACTGTGTTATCAAGACCCGTCCCCATAACTGAAGAATAGGGATAAGGAATGTGATAATTTTGTAATATAAAGAGGATATTGGAGCAAAGCAGAATTCTGCTGATGGGACTAAAAACTGGAGCCCCGACTACAAAAAAGTGACAAACTTTACAATTTTTAGCATCAACTCACCATGAAACCAACTATTCCAATACTACGTATCTGACTGGGTGAAATTAAAGCTCTCGTTCACTGGAAACACAGTGTGCAGGTGCTCGTGGAGCCTTCACACATGCTGTAAAGTGGAAACTAGGGCTAAACCCAGAGCTCAGTGCAGGGCCGTGTGCTGATGGCGTCTGAGGTACTGTTAAGCCCTGCATTGCAGCCCTTGTCATGGGATCCAAGAAAACAGAGTCGCTCACTCATTACTGGACAATACGGGTCCTCCATGTTTCCTCAGATGCCAGCAGTTTCCTGTCCCAGGATTATGTCTTGTGTGTGTGTAAGACAATACCTTGGACAGAGGAGGGTTTGGAAGCAGATATGATAGAAGAGTGTGGGTCTCTGCATATGTGCATGTGCACCTGTGTGTGCATGTGTGTGTGTGTGTGTCCCTGCACACAGACGGGAGCCCTGGTTACTTGTGTGATGATGGATATCTGGACTTCCATCATCCTTCTGAATTGGAACAATATCAGCTAATTTTCTTTATCAAAATCACCCAATTCTATAAAGAAATGTCTAATAGGATTATTTATTCAAATCAATGTCTTCCCCATCTTCAGTGGAATCTATACCCAGGATTCTGACATTAATATTCTCAGAAGCGTGTGAACCTCGGTGCAGCCCAGCCCTTCTGAGGACAGTGCTGCAAAGTCAGGATGAAGCCTTGGATTCTGAACCCACATCCCAAGTCTTTCTTGGCTCCTGACAGAACTTCCCTGTGGCTGAGGGCTCAGTGCCTGTTTCATCATCCACCTTCCCTCTAGTCGTGCTTCCCTACTTCTGGCAGCTAAGACCCTCGCCTGTATGGATGCGTCTAGACCAGAATCCTTCAGGTGCTGCAGGTCTGTGATGTGAGGACAGCACAGCTGGGTGGGGAGTGGTTGTGGTGCAAGAAGCAGTTTGAAATGATGAGTCTGAAAGGGGTGGGAATGGCCCTCAGTCTTCACACCTGGCAGTTCACACTCTGAAGTTTAACACCTGGGATATTGCAGTTCATCCAAGAGATCCAGTTGGACCTTCTCCCAGCTCTCATGCCACCTGGAGACGTCAAACTCAGGTAGGGTGAGGCTTGGTCACATTTCTCATATCACATAAACTTTCTATTCCACTATGTGTAGATTTCAATGTGCAACACTGAGGTGAGATTTATAGCACATTGTGTAGTTTGTAACTTGCATAAAAATAAAATTACAAAGTATATAAAAAGTGTTCATTACAGCCCAATCACAAGTAAAGAAATTTTCTTGAATGTTATTATTGATAGAAAGACATCGATATGTTAGTGACTTTTGAAAACAATCCTCATGAACTCTGCTTACAGATTACTGGTCAACACAGTAACTGTCAAAATCATCATGAACTCATCACTGAACAGGGTCTTGTCCAATACTCTCTTTTATTTTTCACATTTTTTTCTCTGTGATTTATCATAACATTTTGTGTATATTTCCCTGTGCTATACAGTGTAATCTTGTTTATCTATTCTACAATTTTGAAACCCCCGTCTACCCCTTCCCACCCTCTACCCCGCCCCCCAACCCGGTCACCACATGTCTGTATTCTCTGTCCATGAGTCTATTTCTGTGTCCAATACTCTCTTGATGCTGACTCTGCATCACTTATATCCCAGATGAGGAGCACAGGTGAAAATGCTGGACAAACTCTCACCTAACATGTGTCCCTACACAGACCACAATGCGGTACCCGTCTGGGGGCTGCGTACATCACCAACGTGGGAGGAACTCTGGCACCGACATCACAGAAACCGTATGCACACTCAAAAAAAATTCAGGTTCTAAGTGTTTACCCTGAAAACTCACACAATAAACATGACATTTCCAAATGCTACCAACACCAGCAAACCACAGACACTCACAGCTGCTCAGGGGCCTGGCCCTCTCTGAGGCCAGCAAGGCCCTGACTTGCTATGTAGTGAGATGACATGCAAATAGGGCCTTCCTCTGAGGATAAAGCCACCCAGCCCTGGCCCTGCAGCTCTGGGAGAGGAGCCCCAGCCCGGGATTCCCAGCTGCTCCCATTCTCTGATCAGGACTGAGCACAGACGACTCGCCATGGAGCTGGGGCTGAGCTGGGTGGTCCTGGCTGCTCTTCTACAAGGTAATTCATGGAGAAGGAGAGCTACTGAGGATGTGGGTGGTCGTGAGTGAGGGAATCGGAGGACGTGTGACAGTCTCCTGACCAGGATGTCTTTGTGTTTGCAGGTGTCCAGGCTGAGGTGCAGCTGGTGGAGTCTGGGGGAGGCTTGGTGCAGCCTGGGGGGTCTCTGAGACTCTCCTGTGCAGCCTCTGGATTCACTTTTGATGATTATGCCATGAGCTGGGTCCGACAGGCTCCAGGGAAGGGGCTGGAGTGGGTCTCAGCTATTAGCTGGAATGGTGGTAGCACATACTATGCAGAATCCATGAAGGGCCGATTCACCATCTCCAGAGACAACGCCAAGAACACGCTGTATCTGCAAATGAACAGTCTGAAATCTGAGGACACGGCCGTGTATTACTGTGCAAAGACACAGTGAGGGAAAGTCGGTGTGAGCCCAGACACAAACCTCCCTGCAGGGTCACAGACGGTGTGCAGGGTCACAGGGGACACTTAAGACCCCCCAGGGCACTCAGGACTCCCCAGTTGTGCCCTTCAGCCCCAGGGGCAGGTGCAGGAGGCAGCTGGTTTCACGGTTTCCTGTCAGGCTCTGGAGTTTCCTCTCCACAGTGCAGGAACCCCTCTGGATCCGAGAATCTGGGCTTGCACATTTAGTCTCCCAATTAGAAAGTTTTTTTCTAAAAGGAAAAACAACATTTAAAAAAAATCCTCTGCTGCACAAGAGGCAGAGTTTCTCTTGCATTTATGTACTCATGTTGGCCCCTGTCCAAATCGGGTCAACGTGGAGCACTGTAAAACCATCATGGTGGATTTACGGACAGTTAGACACACTCTACCCTCCCCTGTGAACTCTCAGCCCCACCCTACTGATGGGGGCACGTGTCCCTGCCAGGTGGGGGCTCCTTGCTGACGTCCTCCATGAGAAGCCCGGCGAGGCTCGCAGCCCCCCAGGACCACAAGCGGGTCACAGGGAACGAGGCCAGTGAGAGGGAATGGGTGGGGCCGTGGCCAAGTGGGCTCCTCCTCCAGGTCCAGAGAATCCCTGCAGAACAGAGGCTCCTGCTCCCTGTTCCCTGTGCAGGTCACGTTGGGTCACGAGCTTATTGATCAATTATCACCGATGAACGCACAGATAATTGGGAGGGAGCTGTTACAGACAGGTGGGCACTGACGTGTGAAATTTCAGAAACTACTGCAGACACACTGCGGGACGCTTTCTACACCAGGCACGCCCGGCTCGTCCAGGATCTCCTTCAGGGCGGTCAGGTCCCGTGCTTACAAGCCCAGGTCTGGGCAGGAGGGCTCTGGCCCCCTGCTGTGTGCTCCCCGGCACCCTGCACGCACGCCAGGCTGCACGGTGCAGCTCACACCTGGGAAAGCAGGTAAAGCTGGTACCCGCATCACACGCCGGCTGTGCCGAGGTAAACACAAACACCGCAACACACACCAAGTGCGGGGTCCAGGGCGTTCCCCCCAGCACGTGCCCCAGTGCCATGCTGACTGCTTGGACTTACAGTGGCTTAAGGAGCAGCCACCACAAGAGGGACCCTCGGACCTTCCCCTCTGTCTCCCAGCGCAAGACTCATGGCTCTCCTGTGAAAGGCGCACTCCCTGCGTCTGGAGGTGGAAGGACCCCCGTCACCCCACGTGGGGATCCAGCCTGGCAGCTCCTGGCAGCAGACTCTGCTCCTTCTGATGCGCTAACCCCCACACAAGCTCCTCTCAGGTTCTTCACTAAGTGAGCCCCAAACCACAGATTTCTTCACCCTGTCAGTTCCCCAGGATATTGTGTGTCTTTGTCCAAAGGTATGCGAGCTGCCCGCTTTGGTCTCTTCTCGTCCATTTCTGTGCCACGTCCAAGAGCATGATAAATATTTACTACTTTTCTCCCAGGAATCTAATCATAGAACAGCCTATGAGTAAACGACCCCTGTGCCCTCCGGGACTAAGAGGAGACTACGGTAAAGAGTTTCAGACACGACCTTGTCACCAGTGCCCCAGAATATCCTGTTGCAGTTCAGAAACCAGCCTCTATACTACCCCTCTGTCTGCAATCGCAGCCGCAAGGCCTGAGCCAGAGGGAGCCACCCCAGGCCTGGCTGGAGTCCTCTTCTGAGGTCCCCCTTTGATCCATTTACTCTGCCACTGGCTGGCCGTTCCATCCTCATATTTTGTCAATTCAGGCTGTAAAAAGACCACACAGGGACACCTAGAGCTTGTCCAGGCCAGCGGAGCTTCAGGGACTGCTGCCTAACGTGAAACCCTAACTCACTAGCAGGACTTGCAGCCAAACAGATAAATATTAGGCCCAGTGAGGCAGTGGGCTTTTTGAGAACTTCACTGTTTTTGAGGAGTAAAAAAAAAAGAAAAACAAAAAAAACTGGTACTGGGGTCACAGTCTGTGGTGCCAGAAGCAGACCCATCCTATAGGCCATAAAACCTGTCAACCGATCATGGGAGCCTCAAAATCAAAGCCGACAGTTCTGGACTGCACGATTCAAAATTTCAAAAAGGGTTTCTCAGGAGACTATGGGATTAAATTGTCCCCAGAAAAACTGCACAGGTTGTGCAAGTTAGAGTGACCCACCTTCAGAGTGGGATGGCCCTCAGGAGTCACACTTGACCTGCCAACTATCCGGGCCATGTACAGAGTAATTGCCAGGACCCCAGGGCACCCCAACCAATTCCCATATACTGACCCCTGGCTAACAGTCGCCCAAACCTTGCCCCCATGGGCCTGGTTCTGCACAAATGATCAGGGAAAGTGTAGGATCCTCGTGGCCCAGACAGTAAAAATAAAAAAGGAAGGTGCAACGAAGCCAATTCTTCAGGGGGACCCTGAAGAAGAACCAGCGATGCCCCCGCCATGTGTCCTTCCCTCTGTGGCTCCACCACAGCCACCTCCACCTGATAGCCCTCCTCCATCCGTGTCCCCACCGCCACAACCCCAGGCTCCATGCCAGGAACCCTTAGGGAAGAGACTGTTCAGCCCAACTAGCCAGCCAGCCAGCGGCCACCCTCCAGATGCCTCTCCCGGAGGCCCAAGGGCCCCAACATGTTAACGACAATGGCTCTGTGCAGCCCAGACACTCCGTCCTGTACCACCAGCCTTTCAGTACAACAGACCTCCTGAACTGGCGACACCACACTCCTCCGTATTCAGAAAAACCCCAGGCCATGATTGCCCTCCTAGAGTCCATCTTCCAGACCCACCGGCCAGCTTGGGACGACATCCGTCAGCTGCTCCTGACGCTTCAATGCTGAAGAAAGAAAGCGGGTCCTGACAGAAACTAAAAGTTGGCTACAAGAGCAGACCCCAGAGGGAACCATGGACGCAGAAGGGTCAGCCCTAAATGCAGCCCCAGAAAGAAGGCCAAACTGGGACTTTAACACCCAAGATGGATGAGAGGCTCTGCAGATGTATCAGAGAGCCCTCCCGCATGGGCTGCGAGCCGGGGCAAAGAAACCAACCAACATGACTTAGACCATCACGGTGATCCAAAAGCCGGACGGGTCTCCATGGACTCCTATGAGAGGCTATGCGAAGCTTTCGGATCTACACCCCATTTGACCCCGAAGCCCCTGAAACCCAGCGGATGGTCAGTGCTGCTTCTGTGGCCCAATCCTACACCGGCATCCACCAAAAACTTCAAAAACTGAAAGGTTTTGCTGGAATGAATTCCACTCAACTGCTGGAGATGGCCAACAAAGTCTTCATAAATCAAGGCCACGAAGCCCGACAAGAAGCAGGCAGATGAACAAAACAGAAAGCATGCCTGCTGGCGCAAAGGGGGGACCCGTGTGGGGCCCCCGGAGGCAAGACCAACGTGCATACTGTAAGAAGGTTGGTCACTGGGAAAATGAATGTCATCGCGGAGAAGCAAAAAACCTACCGAAGAGAAAACCTCCAGCCAGCGAAGGAAAGTACCGGCCCGAGCCTCCTCTGAGGAACCTGGTCGGGTTGGCCGGGCTGGACTCAGCCTAGGGGAGACTGCGTCCCTGCTCCTGGGCCCAGGGGAGCCCGCAGTCAAGATGTTGGCGGGGGGCCAACCGATGACATTTACAGCAGACACGGTGGTAATCAAAGCTGTGGCCCCCTTGACCGAGAAAACGGCAATTATCACAGGAGCCACCGGGGACCAGGCCTCTCGCCTGTTTTGCCATCCACGATCATGCCAGCTCGGGTGACATTTAGTCACTCATGAGTTTCTCTACCTACCAGAATGCCCCATCCCCTTTTGGGAAGAGACTTTGTAAACTGGGGGCCCGGATAACACTCTCTCCTGGAAAGCAATCACATCTAACTCTGAGGGGGAAGGAAGCCTTGCTCATGATGGTGACCATGCCCCGAGAAGAAGAATGGTGCCTATACCAAACAGAAAGCGCCCAGACAAACCCTGACTCTCCGTGAGGAGAGCTCCCCTCTGTCTGGGCAGAAGGGGGACCCCCAAGACTGGCCCGACTGGTAATAGACCTGCGACCGGGTGCAACCCCATCCAGGCTGCGAGAGTACCCCATACCCAGAGAAGCCCACCTGGGAATTCAGAAGCACATCCAGTGTTTGCGTGATGAGGGAGTTCTCAAAGAGGGCCAGTCTCCATGGAACATGCCCCTTCTGCCCGTCAGAAAGGTGGGAGTAATAGACTGAAGGCCAGTGCAGGATCTGCGAGTAGTTAACAATGCCGTGACCACAATACACCCAGTGGTCCTGAATCCACACGCTCTTCTCAGACTCCTACCGGCCCAGGCCAAATGGTTCACCTGCCTAGACCTCAAAGACGCTTCCTTCTGCCTCAGGCTGGCACCAGTCAGTCAACCAATATTTGCCTTCGAATGGGAGGACCCCCACACGGGCAGGAAAACTCAGTTAACCTGGCCTCGCTTACCACAGGGTTTTAAAAACTCACCCACCCTGTTTGGAGAAGCACTGGCCACGGATTTGACTGCCTTCCTGGGAGAAGCTCTAAACTGTGCCTGCTGCCGTGTGCAGACGGCCTGTTATCAGGCAGCCCCAGGCAAGAGGGCTGTTGGGAGGGAACCCAGGCCC
The DNA here is from genome assembly GCF_048564905.1 of Vicugna pacos. Classification (NCBI taxonomy): domain Eukaryota; kingdom Metazoa; phylum Chordata; class Mammalia; order Artiodactyla; family Camelidae; genus Vicugna; species Vicugna pacos. The sequence continues at coordinate 95,623,190 of NC_132992.1, read as the reverse complement.
TGTTAGCGCTGCTGTCGGATGCTGGCTATAAGGTCTCCTGGAAAAAGGCACAAATTTATAAAAAGACAGTTGAGTATCTCAGGTTCTTTGTCTCAGAAGGACACCGAGTGAAAACAAGCCCAGAAGGCCCAGAGTGAAAACAAGCCATTTGTGCAATACCACAGCCAGGCACCAAGAGAGAGATCCGAGAATTCCTGGGGGCAGCAGGGTTCTGCCGAATCTGGATCCCTGGTTTCTCAGACATAGACAAGTCCCTATGTGAAGCCACCGCTGGATCTGGGAAAGAACCCTCAGACTGGGGACCCAAGCAGGAAGAAGCATTTAATGAGGTCAAAAGACTGCTAACCAGGGCCCCAGCCCTGGGACTACCAGACGTGACAAGAGAATTCAGCTTGTTCGTCCATGAGAAGAGTCATACAGCCCTAGAGGTTCTCACCCAAGCAGTGGGGGCCTGGCAGTGGCCCATGGCCTATTTGTCAAAGAATCTGGACCCAGTAGCTTCAGGGTGGCCACCATGCTTACGAGCACCGGCTGCTACAGTAACCCTACGGTCAAGGAAGCAGGCACGCTCACCCTTGGAGAGACTGCCAGCGTGAAGGTTCCACACGCAGTCCCCACCCTGACGCACAGCCAGGGGCGCCAATGGCTGACCAACACTAGAATGACACGTTGCCCAGGGCTCCTCTGTGAAAACCGCAGGATCTGCCTGGAGACAGTGCGGACCTTGAGCCCAGCCACCTTCCTGCCCGAGGGAGAGGGCCCAGCCGACCACGACTGTGAGGACATAGTAGAAGTCTCAAGCAGGCGTGAGCTGTCTGATGTTCCGCTCCAGAACCCTGAACTTGAACTTTTACAGACGGGAGCAGCTCCATGCAGGACGGACAACATACGGCAGGAAACACGGTGACCGCAGCACACGATGTAATAAAAGCCGAATCTCTACCACTGGGATGGTCGGCATAGAGGGCAGAAACATGGGTGCTCATCCAGGCGTCACGAGAGGGAAGAGGAAAGCAGGTCAACGTCCACACGGACTCTAAGCACGCCTTTGCTACCCTGCACACACATGGCCCTGTACATAAAGAAGGGGGTCTGTTAACAGCTGGAGAAAAGGAGATCAAGAATAAAGGCGAGATAGTGCAACTGTTAGAGGCAGTCTGGGAGCCTGCGGGGGGTCAGTCATCCACTGCGAGGGGCCCCGAAGGGAGACGACCCTGTAAGCAGAGGAAGCCGACTGGCAGACCAGGCTGTGTGAGAAGCAGCAAGTCAGTCTGGCCACACCAGAGATCCTGGGACCGTGGCGAAGTTTCCACCAGCACTCGAACTGCCAACGCCTCTGGAACACAGCCGAGAGGAAAGCTCATGGGCCAGGACCGAAGGAGGAACCAAAAGAAAGGAGGGATGGTGGGCGATGCCTGACAAATGGATATACGTACCTGAACACTTAGCCCATCACGTGGTCCTCCAGCAGCAGGAGCTCACCCACGTGGACAGACGGCCTCAGAGGCCCTGCTGGATCGATACTACCTGATGGCTCAACTTCCACCCCTCTGTGCCTCAGTCTCACAGCACTGCCTTGTGCGTGCCCAGAACAATGCAGAACGGGGGCCGACTGGACCAAAAGGAGGCTCCTTCTGAAGACACGGAAGCGGATTTCACAGAAATAGGGCCTGGCAGAGGACACAGGATGCACTGGCTTTTGTCTGCACCTTTTCAGGGTGGGTGGACACACACCCAGCACGGACTGAGAAGGCAAGGGAAGTAACAAAGGCCTTACTCAGAGGCACCGTTCCCGGATTCGGGATGCCACTGACCACAGGGGCAGACAACGGATCTGCATTTGTGGCAGAGGCGCTACACAGCCACTGGAGTCCACGTGCAGCCGACGGGCCCCCGAGCTCAGGGAGAGCAGAGCGCGGGACCCGGGCCCTGAAGCAAGTTACGGCGAAGCGCAGTCCGGAAACTCAGCTACCTTGGGCTGACACTCTGCCCCCGGCTCTTCTGCGGGTACGCTGTGCCGCTCGGTCCAAGACGGGGCTCTCCCTTCTGGGGGCCTGTACGGGAGGCCCGCTCCTTTAATTAGACTAGGGGAAAGTATTACAGAAGTGGGGAGCGTAGACCTTCATAAGCAAATACAGGGCCTCAGAAAGGCTATGCGAGAAATCCACAGGTGGGGAACTGACAGGATCCCAGTGTCACTGGGAACAATGTGACACCCATATGACCTGGGGACCAAGTCTGGGCAAGAGATTGGCAAAGGGAGCCACTCAGACCCGCCTGGAAGGGCCCCTACCCAGTTGTGTTAGCCACCCCAACAGCTCTAAAGTTGCAGATATCGCCCCCCGGATTCATCACGCAGAGTAAAGAGAGCAGCGCCACCACGAGACGAGGATGTCTGGAGCGTCGCCCAGATCCCCAGAGAGCCTCTTAAATCAGGATCCAGAGACGCCCGCCTCGCCTGCCAGAGAGCACAGAGCCTTGCTCTAGCCACACCCGGAAGCCTTCCGTGGCGGAAGCCTGAGGAACCGCCGATCAAGACAGAAAATGAACTGCTGCCCCGCTTTATTTTAGGACTGAGTACTGTCTCTGTATTGCGAGTTGTAGGACTGATGGCCACTGCACCCCAGGATTGAAACATGGGCCAGAGACTAACACCAGCTGTGCTCCGTTCCTCCACAGTAGGAAGCCCAACGGTCAGTCAGGGTCTGCTGGAGGAACCATACCTCCCTGTGAGAAATGGTGAAACCCCAAGCCCTTCTTCTGCTTGTGAAAGGAGTTGCTGACTTATCTCTTTCCATGACGGAGGTTCCAATGGGACCCATTCACCAAATTGCAGAAGAAACCCCGGCCCACACGCTCAGGGCCCTTCTACAGACCTAGCAAGGGTTGGGAAAAGAAAAATAGACCTAGGTCCATGCCTTATAACCAGGACCCCCAATTAAGTCCCTTATGAAGCAAGTCCATCACCTTCTTCATGCTACTAACCCACAACTAGCAAGTGCTTGCTGGCTCTGCCTGCATCCCGGCCCCTCCAGCATGCGGCCAGCCCGATGGGCCGCTCAGATCTAACCAAGTTCAATGGCCGCCCTGGGTGGTCCCCAGACTCTGGGAAATCTGGCCACTGCCCAGTGTGCCCAAACCCATAACTGCACACCTGTTTACAGTTGTATGCCTGCCAAGCCCTGGTGCACACTGAGCCCAGGAACCTTTTTTGTTTGCGGAGCACACTCCTACGGTGCCTGCCAGCCAGTTGGACAGGTACTTGCACACTGGCCTTCCTTACCCCTCAGATGGACATAACACCTGATAACCAGAGCCTTCCCGTACCCCTGATGGCCCATACTAGATCAAAAAGGGCCATCCAGTTAATACCACTACTCCTTGGGCTGGAATAGCGACTGGAGTGGGCAAAGGAATAGGAGGAACAGCCTCATCTTCCCACTGTTACCAGCAGTTATCTGCTGAGGTCACTGAAGGTTTAAAACAGGTGGCTGAGTCCTGAATGACTCTACAAAACCAGTTGGACTCCCTAGTGGCATTTGTCCTACAGAACAGGAGGGGTTTAGAACTGCTCACTGCCAAAAAGGGGGGACTCTGTCTCTTCCTAAATGAGGAATGCTGTTTCTACGTTAATCAATCAGCAATTGTCAGAAATACGGTCCAACAACTACGAGATCGAGCTGAATGCAGAAACCAGGAATCAGCAAACTCCTGGGCACAGGGGACTAACGCCTGGAGTTGGGCCTCCTGCCTACCCCCAGCAGGCCCCCTCCTTATGATCCTTCCAGCGCTGCTGTTTGGTCCCTGCATCCTTAACCTCATTACCCGTTTCATTAGCTCATGGATAGAGTCACTGAGACGGCAGCTACTAGTCACTCAGTACAGGCCCCTGGACCAGAAGAACCCAATGGTGAATAAGGGGCACCACTGTAAGGCTGATGCTCGCTGCAGATGTTAAAGAGAGCATCAAAGTGGGGAATGAGGCGGGAAGTCCCATAGAAAGACCAGCAGGACCCCCAAGCAGGGCCACTACTCTGCTGCCGGCACCATCCAGTTCCCTGGCCCAGAAACGGCTTACTTATCCCTAAAACCCTATTGGTTCCCTGAGCTCACTCCTGATTGGTTATTTCCTTCACTCCTGATTGGTCCATTTCCCTAACTTCTGATTGGTCCATTTGTAGTGCTTCATTTGCATGGAGCTCACTCCTGATTGGTTATCTCTCCCTCCTGATTTGTCCATTTCTGCAAAGCTTGTTCCTAATTAGTCAACTTTCGTTATACCTCATTTGCATGTGATGTTGCAAAGTGTACACTGGCAGCCTATGAAATCCTGTGTAAACCTACAGACGGGGTCCAGAGCTTGGAGTGCCGACTCCTCTGGGCCCGCTGGCGTAGTAAACCTGAGTTCTCCAGCTCTCCGAGTGCTGCTTGGTCTCCCGCCTGGACCCAGGTTGCTGACACAACTGAGCTGTAACACCGAGCTGTAGCACATTTTTCCACAACAATGTAATAGTTCTCATCTGAGTATTTTGAGAAATCCCCATACTGTTTTCCACAGTGGCTGCTCCAATTTACATCCCCAACAACAGTGTACAGGGGTTCCCTTTTCTCCACATCCTCGACAACATTTGTCATTTGTGTTCTTTTTGATAGCAGCCATTCTGATATTTTATTGTTAGTGGAAAGAAATGCAGCCGATTTCTCTGTGCTAATCCTGTGTTCTGCTGCCTTGCCGAATTCCTTCATCAGCTCCAGTCGTTTTGCGTGGAGCCTTAGGGCTTCTACGTAAAGTGCCACGCCATCTGCATGTGGTGACCACTTTCCTGCAAATTTCCCCAGTGACGTTTGTTTGCAGGGAGGTTTTTGTTGCTGATTCTGGTCACTTCTAGTGATCATTCTGTTCAAAGGATCTATTTTTTCTTGATTCAGTTTGGTAGACTTTATGTTTCCAGAACCTTGTCCGTTTCCTTTAGGGTGTCCAATCTGTTGCCATATAGTTGTTCATAGTGTTCTCTAGTGGTCTTTTGAATGTCTGTGGTATTGGCTGTAATTTCTCCATTTTCCTTTCTTATTTTGTTCACTTGTATCCTCTCTTTCCTTCTTGGTGAAGCTGGCCAGAGGTTTGTTGATTCTTTTTTCACTCTTTAAAAAAAAACAGCTCTTGGTTTGATTGATTTTTTTCTATTGTTTTTTTTTTTTTTCCGGTCTCTATTTTATTCAGTTCCTCCCTAATTTTTATTATTTCTTTCCTGATGCTGACTTCAGGTTTTGCTCACTGTTCTTTCTCTAATTCTTTCAGGTGGCAGGTTAGGTGGTTTATTTGAGGTCATTCTTTTTTGAGGAAGATCTGTACCGCTGTGCTCTTCCCTCTTAGGATGGCTTTGTCTGCGTCCTGTAGATTTTGTGTGGTTGTGTTTTCATTGTCATTTGTCTCAGGGTATTTTTAAATTTTTCCTTTGATGTTTTTGTCGACACATTGGTTTTTAGCAGCATGTTGTTTAGTCTCCGTGCAGTTTGTTTTCTTATTTTTCTTTCTGTGATTGATTTCTAGTTTCATGACATTGTGGTCAAAACTGATGCTCAAAATAAATTCTATCCTCTTAAATCTGTTGAGGCTTCTTTCGTGCCGAGTATGTGGTCTATCCTTGAGAAGTTTCCATGCACACTTGAAAAGGAAGTATATACTATTGGGGGGTAATGTAACATCTTAAAATATCAGCTGAGCCCAACTGTTCCTTTGTGCCATTTGGTATCTCGGTTGCCTCGTTAGTTTTCTGCCTGGGAGTTCTGTCCAGGGCGTTAGTGGGTGTTGCAGTCCCTGCTGTCACTGTGCTCACATCAGCTTTCCCCTTTCAGTCTGTTTGTATTAGTTTCATATATTCAGAGGCTCCTATGCTGGGTGCATGTATGTTAACAAATGCAATATCCTCGTCTTGTATTTCTACTTTTATTATTACATAATGTCATTTTTTCCTGTTTATGGCCTTTGTTTTAAAGCCTCTTTTGTCTGATAGGAGTATTGCTACTCCTGCTTTCTTGCCATTTCTGTTTGCATGGAATACCTTTTTCCACCCTCTCACTTTCAAACTATGTGTGTCCTTCACCCTCAAGTGGGTCTCTTGCAGGCAGCATATTGTAGGCTTTTGTTTTATTATCTGGTTTGCTGCTCTGTGTCTTTTGACTGGAGCATTGACATCCATGATAATTATTGATAGACGTGTGTTTATTGGCATTTTAAACTATGTTTTCTGGTTAATTTGGCATTTCTTCTTTGTTCTTTTCTTTTTGTTTTTGTTTCCTTTTCTGGTTTGACAACTTTCTTTTGTGTCAGCTTGGTTTCTTTTTGATGTATGTGACTCTACTGTATGCTTTTGATTTGTGGTTACCCTGTTTTTCAAGTATGTTAACCCATTACTGTATCTGTTTGCTTTAGACTGGTGGTCATGCAGGCTCAAACACATCCTAAGAAGAATGAAAAGAAAATTGTTTTCTTGTTCCCCTCTCCCACAACTTGATTTTTATGTCCTCTTTCACATTTTCATGTTTATTCTCTTAGTTCTCTGATATTTTCATGCTTCAATTATGGCTTTCCATAATTGAAGAAAGTAGCTTCCTGCTTCTTCTCTATTTACAGCAGACCTTCCACCATTTCCTGTAGCGTGGGTTTAGTGTTGCTGAACTCTTCTAGTTTTTGCTTGCCTGTGAAGCTCTTTATCTCTCCTCCTATCCTAAAGGATAGCCCTGCTGGATAGAGTATCCTAGGCTGCAGCTTCTTCTCACTCAGGACTGTGAGTGTATGCTGCCCCTCCCTTCTGGCCTGCAGTGTTTGTGCAGAGGAGTCAGCTGAGAGCCTTATGGGGGGACCCCTGTAACTCCTCTTTTTTTTTCTCTTGCAGCCTTTAGAATCTTTTCTTTATCTTTAACTTTGGCCATCTTAATTATAATATGTCTTGGTGTAGACCTGTTAAGGTTCTTCTTGTTTGGGGCCCTCTCTGCTTCCTGTACCTGGATATCTGTTTCCTTCTTGAAGTTCGGGAAGTTTTCGGTCATGACTTCTTCAAGTACCTGTTTGATCCCTTTCCCCTTTCTTCTCCTTCCGGGACCCCTGTTATGTGGAGGTTGGCCTGCTTTATATCACCCCATAGGTCCCTCATGTTGCTTTCGTTGGTCTCCGTTTGCTCTTCTGCCTGCTGCTTTGATGTGATCGGGTGGTTTCCATTATCCCGTCATCTAAGTCACTTATTCGTTCTTCTGTATTATTTAGTCTTCTGTTGACTGCGTTTGGCTCAGCTTTATCTCAGCAACTGAGTTTTCCGATTTTAATTGGCTCCTCTTTACAGTTTCTATTTCCATTTTAGAAAACCCTGTATTCTACATTTCTGTTGATGGTCTTTCTTATTTCCTTAGTGCTTTTTGTCGTCTCCTTTTTGAATTAGGCTCTAGCAGACTGTCGGGTCTGTTTTATTGTTTATTCTTTCAGGGAACTTCTCTGGTGCCTTTACTCGGGAGCAGCTCCCCCTCACGTTGCTTGCACCTCTCTGGCTGTGGGTGTAGACGTGTCAATTACCTGCTGTGTCTGAAGGGCTGTTTTTTTCAAATGGGTAGACTGTGCAAATCTAACAATTTTGTCGCAAGGACAGTTTTTAGTGTCTTTCCTACATGTGTGCTGGTTTTTGTCCCCTTGATCAGGGGTGTGGCTGGTGTTGTGACCAGAGCCTGCCCTGGCTGTTGAACTGGGCCTCCTCTTTGCTCTGTGGTTGTCAGAGCCGGGCCTGCTCCCCTACTGTAGGAGTCGAAGAGTCCAGACCCGTTTCTGAGCTGCAGTGTGTGGCAGGCGGGATTGGAGCACTTCTGCTGGAAGACGAGCCCCAGAATACTCCTCCACAGGAGACGACCGCTGGCAAGGGCCCTTGTGCTGTCGCCCACCACTAGTTACTTGGGCTTCCAAAGTGCACTCTGCAGTTGCTGCCCTTGTCCCCCCTCAGCCAGGGGAATATCAGCAACCCACTCTGGTGTCCCCAGGTTCTGCCCTGCAGAGCCACCAGTGCAGATCCACTGACATCAGGCACTGGGACCTGGATCCACCATGAGCCACGGGTCAGCCCCGACCTCAGCCCCATGTCCACGTCGGGTACGCAGGGCCACTGTCAGCACCAGGCTTGCCCCACATCAAGCACCAGAAGCCCACTAGGTTACCTCAGAAGTGTGGGTCCACAAAGGCACCAGCTATGCAAATCTGCCACCACAGCCTGGGGCTTGAAACAAGTCTCAGTCCCACCTGCAAAGTCACAGGACCCTGGACATGGATTCAGGTGTCAGCCCCACCTCTGCCCCGGAGCCTCGCTGCAGGGACGGTGCCCCCCAGAGAACGCTGAGAGGCCTGCGGTTTCTGAGCCCCACCCCTCTTCTAGGGCAATGTGTGCCACAACGGTGCTGAGCAGTGCCCTCTGGGCTCATGATGACGACTGCTGGGGCTGGGCTGCTTTGCACCCCTCCCCACGTGCCCCAGCAGTGGTGCTGTCGTGGGGGTTGACCCAGCCTGTTTTGCACACTTCTACCCGCAGCCTGCACCGCACTCTGCCTACTGTGGCTGCCTATGCACACTCAGCACCAGCCTTCTGCCCGGGATCATCCACAGGAGCCTGAGCTCCAGCAGCCCCACCCAGCCCACCCTCACTGGCTCACACCTAGAGCTAGGGATGGCAGAGACCCTCTGTGCTGGTTTGTCCCAGTTCTGTCTGCCAAGTCGCTACGAATTTTCCCTCCAAGCTTCTGAAGCTCCTTTTCTATCCCTGCTGACCTTCCTGCTGGAGAGGGGGCCTCCTGGAGTGAGCGCACTTTTCCTCCTTCTCCACTCCCTCCCCAGGGGGCAGCTCCTGCACTGATTTTTTTTTTTTCCCATCCGGTTTTGTGAGTATTTCCTTGTGTTTCCAATTGTAAGAGATACTCTGCCAAAGTTCAGTAGGCAGTCTGTGAGATTTGCTCCATTTGCAGATGCGGTTTTTGTGGTATTCGGGGGAGAGGGTGAGCACGGCCTCCTTCTACACCTCCATCTTGACTGTCTCCCAGTTTTGCTGTTTTTGATATGTCATTTTTCTTCTAAAACCTGTTTTAAGCAGTGCACTCCCCTTTCAACACCGTGTAGGTCTCTGTCCTCACCGCTGAGGTTCGTTACGGAACCTCACTCTGTCTGGCATCTGGTGGAGGTTCTGGGAATAGTGAGAAGGACTCCAGCCCCGGAAAGCCCACGGTCTAGGAGAGATTTAGTGAGAATTTGGGCAGAGGGAGCCAGCAGGCAGTGCTGAGGTGGGCTTTGTGAGACAATCAACAGACAGCAGAGGGCAGGGAGGGGGTAGGTCTCTGTGGGGCTGGTTCTCGATATCTGTGCAGATTGTCTATGTGGAAACTGAGATGCTTCTTAGAACATGGCCCCTCGAACTGCTTTCAGAGACCTGCCCAGAACATGGCCCAGCGCTGCTGTAAAGGGCACACGTCCCTTCGCTTGTTGTCCTGCAGTATTCACGTGGAAACCTGAGAGCTGCACCTTGTAGATGGGCTGTGTCTACACCCCGGAGACTCAGGGACAGGCACAGAAGGAGGGCACCTGTGATCATCAGTGCCCACCACAGTGACAACGTGTGAGGGAGGAACGCATGGCGAGAGGACGAGCCGCCTGGGGCAAGTGTCCCGGCGGGATTCTCACAGGCGTGGAGTCAGTGTGCGCCTGGAACACGAGAGCAGCTCACAGGGTGACTGGGCTCCGCTGGTGTTTCTCACAGATGATGAAAGCCCTCAGGAAGCCCTCTTGTCAGGACAGAAGGGGAGGGACAGGAGCCTGGAGAGGGGACAGCCCTCCTCACTGGTGGTGGCTCATCTCTAAACAGACAGTGTCACTTCCTTCTCTGTCGGCTGCGCTGAGAAGATGAGAAATTAGGGCTACGTGGAGCACAACACAAAATGTCCTGGGGGGAGGCTGTAGAGGAAATCCCTGACAGAGACAGGAAGCCCCTTTCCACCCGCCTCTGCACTTGCTCCTGGGGCTGGTCTTTCTGTTCTGTGAGTCTTGCACACCCCCTGGTGGACCCACACACTTCTTAGGAGGGAAGGTTTGCGTCTGGGCTCACACCGGCTTCCCCTCACTGTGCCTGTGGCACAGTAATACACGGCCGTGTCCTCAGGTTTCAGGCTGTTCATTTGCAGATACAGCGTGTTCTTGGCGTTGTCTCTGGAGATGGTGAATCGGCCCTTCACGGAGTCTGCATAGTATGTGTTACTACTGTAACTATAAATACTGGACACCGACTCCAGCCCCTTCCCTGGAGCCTGGCGGACCCAGCTCATGTAGTAGCTACTGAAGGTGAGTCCAGAGGCTGCACAGGAGAGTCTCAGAGAACCCCCAGGCTGCACCAAGCCTCCCCCAGACTCCACCAGCTGCACCTGAGCCTGGACACCTGCAAACACAAAGACATCCTGGTCAGGAGACTGTCACACGTCCTCTGATTCCCTCACTCACGACCACCCACATCCTCAGTATCTCTCCTTCTCCATGAATTACCTTGTAGAAGAGCAGCCAGGACCACCCAGCTCAGCCCCAGCTCCATGGCGGGTCGTCTGTGCTCAGTCCTGCTCAGAGAATGGGAGCAGCTGGAATCCCGGGCTGGGGCTCCTCTCCCAGAGCTGCAGGGCCAGGGCTGGGTGGCTTTATCCCCAAAGGGAGGCCCTATTTGCATGTCATCTCACTACATAGCAAGCCTGGAGTTTGAGCAAGGGCAGTACCCCAGAGCAGGAGTGAGTGTATTGGATTTGGTGGTTTTGATAGAATTCTGGAAAATACGATTTTCCACTATGTCTTTTTTCCAGAGTAAACACCTGTCACCCATGTGTATTTTGTTTTCACATATGGACACAAACCCTGTGATGTAAGTTTCACTGTTTCCCGCAGAGTAGAGATGTGAACTACAGCCAAAATGTAGTGGGCTTGTTGCGTGTCCAAGGACACGCCTGTGGGGAGGGCCAGTCCCAGCTCCTACACCTGTGCTCATCCCCACTAGACCCAGCTGCCCCTGCGTCAAGTCCCGGAAAACAGGACCGTGCTTGTGAGGTTTGTGCACCCCCTCCCTGAAGTGAGACGTGAGGACTTTGCTGCCCCCTAGCGTCGAGGGTCTGAGTTCAGAAGCTGTGTTTTCAGCGGTCTCCAGCATTGCAGCGTCTGTCCACCACGTCTTCCCCCGCAGGCAGCCACTCTCTGTTGGTAACAGCCTTAATAAGCGTCGCGCATGTAGCAAGCTGCACGTGCTGGAATGCGCTCTTTGGTACACACTCACGCAAGCATCAGCGTAATCGAGAGTGAGCGGAGTGCTTCCCTTCCATCTATTCGCTGGTTTCCGGAGCTCCTCCTTCCTCTGCCTCCTCTTTTCCACGCTGTTGCTTCAGGTTAGCTTTCTTTTCCCAGAATTACCCAGGGGGGCCATATTGCGCGCACGGCCGCCCGTACGGCTTGTTTCCCTCAGCGCAGATGCCGTCAATAGCGCCATTCTGCTGCGTGTATCGAGAATCCTTGGTTTTAACAACATGTGTCATTCCCAGTAAGGATCACAGTCTGTCTGTCTCTTAAGCTGTTGTGCGGTGTTGGAATTATTTCTAGTTTCTGGGTGTTGCAGTAAAGCTGGTGCCCATCTCGGAGCGGTGAGAACTAAGAAGCTGGGAAACGACTCTCTTTTCACGTTCCTACAACAACCGTACGAGTGGGCAAGTTGCAGATTATCAGGTTTTCATTCATATATCAGATCACTGTGGTCGTAAAACAAATGAAACTGAAAACTTAGAAGCAAATGCTCACAGAGTAACCAAGAACTAGACTGTAAGCTTAATTGGGGTAGAGCTGCTGACTGGAATAAGAACCACTACAGAATCACACTGGAAACGGCTGGCTTGAGGACGGGCACGGTGCAGCTGTGACAGCGTCCCAGCCGTCCCCTAACTAACTCCTCTGCGAGTGTCTACGGTGGAAGCCAGGCGACGCTGCCTCCCTTCACGCGGGTGCCTCTCTCCTACCAGGACGGCTGGGAGCTCCTGCCTGGGACCGCAGGCCCTCCCGCTTCACGGGAAGGAAGGCCTTGGGCTCTGGGCGCGACCTGGGGCTGTTTCCCAGCACCTCCACCTAACAGTTCGATGTTTGTCCAGTCATCTCACCAAACTGCACCATGTACTTCCCGCACACGAGGTGGGGAAGCAGGTTCTGTGCGGAAGTAGATAATGAAGTTCTAGGTGTTGACCGATGCACAAAAATACTGCCACAGCTCTTGCCAGCTTCAAGTGACAAGAGCCACTGACTTTGTTCACCCTCTCTGATTCGGAGGGGCTTGAGGAAGTCCCTCCTGGCCCCATGTGGGGTCACTGTCTCTGAGATGCACACTCACACCTACATGAAGCTGCCCTTGAACACAGGCTGGGAGCTCAGCAGGCTGAGGGCTGGGCCTGGTGTCCGCCCTGTGCAGACATCCTCTTGGGCCCTGACCCCACCCCAGCATGGTGACTGCGGCAGCCGATGGGTCCCTGCTCCAGAGACCTTCCTCAGGGCAACATCTCACAGACCTAGAGTTTGATACACGACCCCAGTACTCGCGCCCCTAAGCACTCACCCACCCGACTTGAGACTTATGTCTCCATCATAAACGCACGTGAGTTCTCGTAGCTTCACGTGTAATTGAGAAAACTGGATGCAACAAAGGCATTCTTCTTAAATGAATAAATGAGCAATGCATGATGTATCCATGCAGTGGAATTCCATTCAGCAATTTAAATGTTAAATTATCATAGCATGAAAAGGCAAGGATGAATCCAAAATTAGCGTATTGCTACTTTTAAAGCCAGTCTGAAACTGTATGATTTCACCTATTTGGAATTCTGGGAAAGGCAAGACTGTATACATAGTAAGCAGGTCAGTATTTACTGGAATTTGGGGACAAGGCATTTAGTGAGTGAAACAGAGACAATATTTAAGTGTGGTGAGATTGTTCTCTATGAAGCTGCAGTGTTGGAAACGTGGCACTAAGAACCTGTCAGAACACATAGAACTATTAGCGCAAAGAGTGAACCTTACTGAGTAGAAATATAAAGGGCATTTGGAAGTTCAGAGGCTCAAAGATGGAACTTGTAGGCTGTGTAGATAATACCTCAGATCATTATGAATCAACTTGACTGAAGAAGGTGACAACACATTTCTGACCAAAGTCACTGTGTGACTGAGTGGAGTCTGAGGACAAGGGTCCAAGGACACTGCACAGAAGCTCTGGAGCCTGGCTGACAAGGATGTTTCCAGCACGGGCCAGGCTAGCAACTCCATCACTACTGTGCACGTGGGGTTGCACCAGCAGGTACATGGATGGCACGGGCGGTGCCGGGTTTCTCACTGGCGGAGTGCAAGTGGCAGGAGCGGGTGGGTAGACTGACCCCCTGGTGGTGCACTGGGGCTGGGGACGTAAGAATGTTCTCACATTCACCTTAAAGCAGGTCAGAAGGTCAGATACAGAGTTAGTTGTAGAAATGTGTGTGTGTGCATGTGGGGAAATGCACATAGAGATGTTTCTAAGGCCTGTTAGCTGATTGGCTCCAGAGGCAATACCCCAAATAATGAGAAAGCACCAACATCAGTATCTGCTCCCCAGCATCTTGAGTACTGACAGTATTCTGCGGAACAGGAGCCACACTGCGTCTGAGGAATGGCTAATTCTAGGGCTGGAATGCAGGTGATTGGCCTGCAGGTCCTTGTGGTGCTAGACAGCAAGGAAATGTTCAGATAAATGGCTGGGGGCAGGTTAATGGACATAGGAGCCAACGGATTGAGCTCCCAGTGGCCAGCAAGCTGTAACAACTACAGGAGCTAAAGGGATAACTTAGTATTACCTTGATACATAGTGTGAAAATATACCCATGATGTATGCTGATATACGGAGACTGGATACATAAATCTAATGGAGGAGGAAGGGCAAAAGTCCCCGAAGGATTAACACCAGGTAATTTGTTGTGATTACCCTTCCTCTAAGAAGGTGAAACTTAACACCTCATCCCTGAATGTGCCTGGCCTCAGAGTCATGGCAGGAATTGTGGGCGACCTTGAGTTTCACAGCGAGTGTGTAGACAGACTACCCGTGACGTGATTCATGCAACTTTTCTGCATCTGAATTAAAAGCCATGTTCTGTGAACAACAGCAGCTCAGCAAGAACACTGAGGGCGCACAGACAGGCCACGAGGCGGAGAACACGCTCTCAGACGCCGTGTCTGGTGAAGGGCTTCTGTCACGAGCACACGTGAAACTTACAGCTGAGCGACAGCAACGAAAGCAGCCAGTCAGAACTGGGCCCATGGCCCGAGAGGGGAGACAAAGAAGAGAGACAAGGTTTGCAACTTGGTTTTTCATGAGGGAAACAGGAAACAGCGTGATGATGAGACTCTGCTACTGATCTGCTACAAAACACTGAAAGAGTAGAACTTCGGACATAGAGTGGACCGAAATCACCTCTCTTCAGCTTTCTGGAAGGAATGTGCATAGCGACAAGTCTGGAAGGCCCCTGACAGTCTCCCGGGGGTAAGACAGACACCATGGGATGAGGAGGGGCTGCCCAGTGTTTATCTAAATACTTTGGATATTTATGCTCCCACCAGTGTCTGCGTGGGAAGGTTTCTGTCACCTTCACACATCCGTCCTTGACACTCCTTGGATTTGCTCACAGAGCAGGGTTTCATGGCAGCTTCGATGTCATTAGGATGTATGCGTTTCTATTGTTCCTTTTTAACGATCACTTGGCCCCACTTTCTAGGGCAGCAGCCACCTAAATGGCTTTGTCATCATCTCAGCCCAGCCCTGCCTCCCAGTCCCTCAGGGTTTCTGACACACTCAGGACATGAGTGGTCACACTGTGTCTCTCACACAGTAACACACGGCCGTGTCCTCAGATCTCAGACTGCTCAGCTCCACGTAGGCTGTGCTGGTGGACGTGTCTGCAGTCAAGGTGACTCTGCCCTGGAACTTCTGTGCATAATTTGTGCCACCGTCTTCAGGGTCAATTCTTCCCACCCACCCAAGCCCTTGTCCAGGGGCCTGTCGCACCCAAGCATGTAGTAGCTGGTGAAGGTGTATCCAGAAGCCTTGCAGGAGACCTTCAGCAAAGCCCCAGGCTTCCTCAGCTCAGCCCCTGGCTGCACCAGCTGGACCTGTGAGTGGGCACCTGGCGACAAGAGACACAACTGGATGAGATACCCATCGACTGGTTCCCGATCCCCCCTCATCCCAGAGCCTGGGGAGCCCCTGACCTGCAGCCACTGCCACCAGGAAGAGGGCTCCCCAGCTCCAGTCCATGGTGAGGGCTGTGCGCTGGGGCGTCTGTGGGGGAGAGGGAGGGGCTGAGTGGTGCTCCCAGGGCTCAGAATGTCCA
Source organism: Vicugna pacos (assembly GCF_048564905.1). NCBI lineage: Eukaryota > Metazoa > Chordata > Mammalia > Artiodactyla > Camelidae > Vicugna > Vicugna pacos. Next base: position 95,607,755 of record NC_132992.1, on the reverse strand, counting down.
TGTTTAACACCGGACACCTCGGCTTGTTTGCATGTTCATGAGGCTGAAAACTTTATGCTGATGACCTGGACCAGCTTGGGAGGGAGCAGGTGGGGGCCGAAAGGGCCCTCCCGAGTAGGAGGCTGAGGGTCCACACCCTCACCTCGCTGGAGGACGTGTGTGCCTGCCACCTCCCTGAGCTCTGTAAAGGGAGCGCCTCCCGTCAGGAGCCATTCTCACCTGGCCGGGTCCTCGTCGCGAACCCACCCTCGAGCGACTCGGAGACCCTGAGCCTGCTCTGGGCTTTCATAGCTGAGCGACGTACTCCTGGGATCAGACAGCCTTCCACTCTGCCTTTTTGAATTAATAAAGCTGTCCCTGCCTCCCAGATCCTTTCTACTGAGATATTAGGAGCCTGAAAATTCTCTTTTAAATGTGGTTCCCACGGACTCACTGAGTCGTGTAAATGCCTCCGATACTTGAAGACACACCAGCAGTCCTTGTCGAATTCACAGTATAGACGGAATTTTGAAAAAAGAACCCAGGCGCTCATAGGAAACCCCTCACACCCCTTCTGCACCTGCCACCGGGTCTGTGGGCGTGAGGGGGCTCCCGAGCGCCCCTGCAGCCCTACCCTCACTGTGCAGGGCAGGGACCCATCTGGGCTCGCAGGAGACGCGTCTCCCAGGGCCTCTGGTCCAGTGTTCAGTTCCTCTGCCATGATGTCAGAGGACACTTTCAGAGACACTAAGCTTTTGATCTCTTCTTTCAGTTAATGAACTGGCCGCACCAGGCTGGCATGCTCTGCAGGATGGGGCCCTCCTTCCCTGGAGCTGCCAGATGCACTGACGCAGTCAACACGCAAGGCGACTCCGGGGAGAACTGGAGGGGTGGGGGCCTCTTACTCCTTCAGGCTCGTCTGTATGAAGGTCACAGCTGACTATGTCTGCGGGTATAAACCCAGGTAGCTTAGAGCCCACTCCACACGTACCTGTTCAGCAATGCACCCGGACACACACACACGCACACGCACACACACACGTATGCGCACACAAACCACACACACGCACACATGCACACGCACGCACACGCACATGCGCACGCACACCCACACGCCCACGCACACACCCCATGCACACACACATGCACGCACACGCACACCCACACACATGCGCACATGCACACGCACACACGTGCACACACGCACACACCCCACGCGTGCACACACGCACACCCACATACATGCACACACGCACACACGCGTGCGCACACACACACATGCGCACACACCCATGCACGCACATGCACGCACACACATAGGCACACACGTGCACACACACACGCACACACTATGGCTGGTATTTACAGCTCTGGCCGCAGATTTGCCCTCCTCCCTGTATGTGACTTGCTTTCTCACAAGGAAGAGAAGAAATGTGATTCAACCAGAGAGCTGGAAAGCGCGCTGGCTTACCTGTTCCCGCAGCACCAGGAGCCTTGTAGATGCCTGGGTGGAAGTGTCCAGGCTTCCTTGTGAGGGTTAGACCCCCTGGCCCAGCCACGCCCTGTCCATGCAGCCAGCACTGACCCCCGACGTGGGGAGGGTCCCCCTAGACCCACAGCCCCAGCTGGTCCCCATTGCAGAGGCACAGCCAGGAGGCTGGAGGGCAGGACCTTGAAGGACACTGGACAGGGCGGTCTCCCAGCAGAAGAGCCCCTCATGCAAGGGGCACCTGGCCAGCTGGGGGCTTTTCTGTGGAGTCGTCCTGCCCCTCAGGCTCTCATGCTCCGGCCTGGCCTCACCTGCTGGGGATTTATCAGAGCACCACCAACCTGGGGAAGCCAACACCTGGCCTCACCCCCAGTCCAGCCCTCCTGTCTCACCCCAGGGAGGGGAGGCCTGAGAAGCTCTCATGGGGGTCAAGGCTCAGTACAAGGAAGGCCAATTGTGGGGCCACAGACACGTCACCTGCCGCATACCTGCCCGCACATCGATGGGGTCTGGTTGACAACAGGGTGTGTGTCTGACTTCTCACTGGGATGGGAGAGCCTTCCAGGAGTCTTCCTTCCCCCCAGACTTAGGGAGATGTGACTGACAGAGAGCCCCCATGCGTGTAAGGTGTGCAATGTGGTCCTTTGACGGGTGTCTGAGCTGTGACATGTTTACCACCATCAGGTAAGCTTGCACACCCTTCACCTCGCATGACCCGCGACGTCTTGTTGCTCCTCTTGCTGTGGTGGGCGTGATACAGCTCAGCCCTCAGAGCGACTCCAGAGCACCAAACACAGCACTTGGAACCCTAGTCTCGGGGCTGCGCCATCTCCTGACCGCCAGCATCTCCCCACTGGCTCTGCCTCAGCCCTGGGCCCGCCCTCTGCTCTGCGCTCTGCTGGGGACGTGGAGGGCCTTTCCACGCCTCTGCTGGCCATTCACATGTCTTCTTTGCCCAGGTGTCGGCTCAAGCCTCTGCCTGCCTGTCCTTGGGGTGGGCTGGGCCACTTGCTGGCTTGCTTCTGAGGAGCAGGAGCTCTCCGTCATGCTTTAGATGTTAGCCTCTCATCAGACGTGCCTTTTGCAAACACATTTCCCCGTTCCGCAAGGGCCTTTTTACTCCGTTGGTTCCTCCTTTTCTGTGCAGAAGCTTTTTAGGTTGGTGTGGTCACGCTCGGTGATGTTCACTTTTGTTGCTTGTGCCTTGGGGTCATGCCCCCAAAATATCAAGGCAAGATATTCAGGAGTTTTCATCCTAATATTCTGCATTTAAGTCCTTAATCAAGTTTGCATTCGTTGTTGTGAATGGAGGAAGAGGGGGTCCAGCTTAACTCTTGGACACATGGACATTAGTTTCCTCAACACCATTTATTCAAATGAATACTATTTCCCCATTGAGCATTCTTGAGATTCTTGCCAAATGTGCGCTGACCCTGCACACGTGAGTGTGTCCTGGGCTCTCTGCCCCGTTGGTCTGTGTCTGTGTCTGCACCAGCCCCACTCTGTGCGGACATGGCTTTGCAGTGAGCTTCAAACCAAGAGCTGTGACGCCTCCAGGGCCGTTCTCACTCAAGGTTGCTCTGTTTGGGGTCTTCTGTGGTCTTTGTGGTTCGGCACAAATGTCAAGGATCTCTTTTGTTGTTGAAATCCCGTTGGCGGTTTGCAGGGACGGCGCTGCAGGTCCAGGTGGCTGGTGTGGAGCCGACGGCACGGCAGCGCTGACTCGCCTCGTCCGTGGCGCGGGGCCTCATTCCGCTGACTCGTGTCTTCTTCGGCTTCTCCTCAGGGTTTTACAGGTTTGGGGTCCGAAGCCTGTGCTTCTTGATCAAGTGTGTGTCTAAGGGTTTACTGTTTCTGATGCTGTTGTAAAAGTAACTGTAGCCTTTAATTCCTTTTTAGAAAGTTTACTGTGTGTTCAGAAATGCAGCTGACTTTTGTGTGTTGAGGTTTTGTCCTGAAGCCTCACTTAGGTCATTATCTCTAGTGTTTATCTGGTGGCGCCTGTAGGGTTCTCCGTATACAAGGTCGTGTGCGATCAGCAGACGAAGACGGCTTCGCTTCTTCCTTTCCGATTTGGATCCCTTCATTTCTTCTTCTTGCCTGGTTGCCTGGCTGTGGAACCCTGAGTCCCGGCACGACGAGGGGTGGTGCGTGTGGGCGCCCCTGACCTGATCCTGACCTTAGAGGCAAGGGTGCAACCTCTCAGGGTCGCAGTCTCAGCTCCGGTTCTGTCTTGTGTGGCCTTCCTCACGCTGGCGTGGTTTCCTTCTATTTGTCTGGAGTTCTTACTGTGAAAGAAGGCGAACTTCGGTCAAACGCTTTCCCTGCCTCTGCTGAAATGGTCACAAGACTTTTTGTCTTTTGTTTCATTGATCTGGTGTATTACGCTTATTGGCTTGGAAATGCTGGCACCCTCTTCGTCCACGGGACAAATCGCAGCTGACCCTGGCGTGCGCTGTGTTTAGTGTGCTGCTGAGCTCAGTGCGCTGCTGTTTTGCTGAGAGTTGTTGCGTCTGTGTTCACCAGGGTCATTGATCAGTAGTTCTCTCGGCACACTTTCATCTGGTTTTGGTGTTGGGGTAACGCTGCCCTTGTGCAATGAGCCTGGGAGTGTTCGCTCCTCCTCAGTCTTTTGGGAGAGGCTGAGGTGAACTGGCATCACTTCTCCTTCAGTGTTGGGGGAGTTCAGTAGCGAAGCCTTCTGGTCCTGGGCTTCTTGTGGAGACGGCTCTGATGACTGTTCCAGCCCCCTTACGTTTGGTTGGTCTACTCAGACTCTCCGTTTCCTCACCTTTCAGACTTGGTGCTGCAGTGCAGCTCCCTGATGCTAGTCCTTTGACTGATTGGTCACTCATCCGTCTTGAACGAACACAGTGCCCGCTGCGTGAAGCACGCCTAGAGAAACGCGCAGATGAGGAGCCGGGCTGCTGTGCCGCTGAGCCCCCTGCGAGGAAGCCCTCGCTAACTGACCACTCGGGTCGGACCCTGCTTCCCTCTTCCCTCCAGTCCCGGCCTTCCTCCTCGCGCTCATGCTTTAAGTTTGTGATGAAGCATGAAAACTAGAAACCCTGGACACCCCGCCCCCAGATTCTAAGTCAGGCCGAGCCCGGGCCAGGCCTGTGCCCCTCAACCATGACCTCGTGCTGTGGCCCTGGGCGCGCGGTGTGCCCTGCCTTGTCCTGTCAGCTCAGTGCTGCTTTCCCAGTTCCCAGAAAGGCCGGTGCTGAGGTGCATTCTGCAGTCACGATGAGAACCGCAGGGCTGGTCCAGCCACGATGCTGGGTGTGGGGTGGGGGCGCTTGGAGGCGGGGCTGGCTAGCTTTCTCTTGGGTGAGTGCCTCAGGCATCCTAGCCAAGGTCTCCATCAATGGGCAGAGCATCTTCTGTTCTGCCTGTAGTTTTACAGGGGTTGGAAGGCTGACGTTTCTTCCCCAGGCTCATAATATGTCACTTCCTTAATTTGGTGGTCCTGTGAGATCTCACATCTGTGGCTCCTCCTGAGAGGCGTGCACCAGCAGGCATGGAGACGACCAGAGACCAAGCGCAAATGCAGCACTGACCATCGGCTTTTGCTGCTGTCCCCGTGCTCCTTGGCTTCTTGGAGGAGGTCCGCTGCCTACACTCCACCAGCGCCCAGTTGCAGGCGCTGCGGCGCGTCCCAGGCACATGGCAATGGCAGCGGCTTCCCCTGGTGCAGACCCCTCTACGCCTGCGTTTCTCAGGTGCACCGAATACCCCGGAGCAGCCAAGGTGCCGCCGCACCAGGCGTCGCCACGGAGCTTTCCGGGAGCAGGCGGGCCGCCAGGTCTCGCACAACCACCATCTTTTGTTCCTGCTGGGGGCTCCTGCAGCCCCAGACACCGGACCCCCGAGATCGGAGACTGATGGAGGGCAGCATGAGCCCCCAGGCAGGTAGGCAAGTGGCGTCAGCCTTCTGCACAGGACACCCGCTGCTGCCCAGCCTGGGAGTGGATGGAGTGCTCATCTCTCCTGCGGGGTCCGACAGGCAAAGGCAAGTCCCTTTAGGCCCGTATGGGGAGACCCCCTCATCCAATGATTTTGGAAACAATGAGGAGGGAGTGAAACAGCCTATGGCTGTCCCAGGGTTACAGGGAGAGGCTGGCAACACGAGGAAGAACCCACCAGTCATGAAGTGGCCAAGGGGGAGGGGAGGAACAAGGGGCAGCAGGACCCGAGGCTCTCACAGCGTCCGCGCTCCTGCGCGGCCTCCGGACGGCCGGCCACTGGAGGGACGAGGGGTCGGGCAAGAGCCAGCAACTTTGCTGAGAAAGCCAGCAGACCCAGAACATGTGTGCCGGCGTCCCCAGGGGCCGTCTTGCCTGGGGTCTGATACTTGCTTCTTTTATGGTGCAGAGACGGGAGGTGAGGGGGTAAAGGGGGGAGGCTGACAAGTTGCTGCGGGTGCTTCCTGGCTCCGGCCAGACTCCGGAGCGGATGTGTTCATTTCCTCCCTCCTGCAGCCGCTCACGGGCAGGCCTGGCCAGGCTGCTTCCCGGGAGCAAACAGAGGCCTTTGGCCTAGCGCTCAGGCACGTGGGCAGGGTTCCCAGAGACGGGCCGTTATGTGTGTTTTAAGCTACAGATGAACTCCCTTTAGTGAGGAACTTGCAGCAAAGGCAACAGAATACCAAGGTTAAGTGAAAGAAACAAATGCAGACGGAGTCAGACTTGTCCGTCCCTGTTCCAAGGTGGCAGCGTGACGTTGAAGTAGAGTAACTACCTATTTTCACATCGCGCAGGAAACAAACGTGCTGCCCTTGACCGTGACCTGTTCGTGAGTGTCCGGTCCTCTGTGGACAACTGCAGATCTGTATAAGCATGTGTGAAATGCTTGCTCTCCCACACTGGGCACCAGCAGGGCCCCTGGTGTGCCTGGCGGGGGCGGGGGTCAGCGCAAGCACAGGAGGGAACTTACAAGGTCCCGGAGAGACCCGCACAGGATTAGAGGGGAAACCCCGGGGGCTCACAGTCAAGAGGAGTTTCTGTTCTCACCAGCTGGAGCGAGAAAGAACGAAATAAAACCCCCACACAGAACACTGGGGGTGGTTGCTCAGTCAGCCCACACGAAGCTTCAGAGCAAAGCCAACAGGAGCAGGAAGCGTGCTAAGCAGAGCAAGACACGAGAACTGAACCTGTTTAACACTGCCCAAGACCTATAAATTCTACGTAAAGTCAACACTGCCTGGCTCCCGCCGCCGAAGGGGAGGAGGCGAGGTGCTCACGTGCAGGAGGAGAGCCGTCTGCAGAAGGCGAGCCGGAAGTGGCCTGGGTGGGAGCTGGGAGGCAGGCAGTGGTGCTAAAAGACGCACTGAGCTCGGATCCCTGGAGGAAAGGCTGCACATGCCGAACAGAGGCCGGCCCCTGCTCCCCGCTCCCTTCCCACTCCCTTGCTAGGCCTCACAGACGCAGCCCTCCCACCTCCCGGTCAGCCCACCTGAGCTCACGTCCAGGCCCCCCTACTGCCTCGCCTGTGGCCGTTACCTGGTCCCTCAGGTGACCGCCCGGGGGTGGGTGCTAGCAGCCCCGGCACCCTCTGTTCTCAGTATCTCCCTGGGAGGAAGTGGCCACTGCACGTGGCGCAGACCTGGCCTCACTGAGGACCCTCCCTTTGCCTGTTCTCATTGGCAGATGCCCCACGAGGCTGGCAGAAGGCCTGGTCACCCTGAGAGCAGCCCTCTTGCCGCTGGGACTCTGGGCGGTGCTGGGACTCTGGACGCCCCCTCATGGCGCTGCAGTGGTGTAGACTGACGGGCACAGCCGGCTCAGAAGCCGGAGGTCACACCCCACCGCGTCTGCCTGCAAACACCACGACAAGAAGCTGCCTTCAGTGCACGTCTCGCCCACCTGAAGGGAGGCCAGTCTCTGCCTCTCCTGTTTGGCTCATCAGCTGGTCTCGGTTTGCTCCTGTGCTCAGAAGAGCCTCTACCCCATCCGACGTTGCAGACTCTCCTAGAGTTTTCATCAAGTCACAGTTTCTTATGTTTTGTTTGGGAAAAAATCTCAGCCATCGAGTCCACAGATATTGGATCTGCTGCATGCTGTGTCTCCTGCTTTGTTCTGTTAGCACACGCAGGGCTGCTCCTGCCGCCCAGCTGCCCCGCGTGCCTCCCGTTCCCTGCAGCAAACCCCTGTGCCTGTCCCACACGAGTTCCCAAGTCCTCCACACTGCAGTCTGGGGGATTCCCCAGCTTCTCAGGGAGTGACGGACACGTGTTGTTTTGTGTCACAAAAAGAAGCAAGTGGAATTACTCTGTGAGCGGGCCGGTACAAGCACCTGACGCACAGGTACAGGTCTGCACGTGTGCACAGACCGCCGGGAGACCGCGTCAGAGAAAACAAGACGCTCCCCTCCAGCCCTGCTGCCGGCGTCTCTCCCCACGAAGCCAAAGCCCGCGCCGGAGAGGGCAAACCGTCTTACAGCTTCCGAGTCGCCCCATCTGCGTGGGCCCCGCGTGCTCAGGATAAGTGACAGACTAAGCACGAGAAGACGGGGAGCCACAGGCGGTCCCCTCAGCTCAGGTGTGACCCACCGGATAGCGGCTTCCACCCTCCCGTCCCACGTGGCCTTTCAAAGTGTGGGCAGGTTAACTGATGGCCAATACCACCCGCCGAGGATGAAGGCGGGTTCCCGAGGCGGGTGGGGACAGGAAGGGGGTGGTCTGTTCTTGGCCGTGTGTGTAGCAGCCCTGTCAGTTCCACAGGTCCCTCGAGATACAGCCTCCTTAGTGCGGGCTGGAGAGTGGAGTGCAGTGACCTCAGCCTGGAGGTGAGCAACCTGGAACAGGGCGGCAATCACACGCCCACTGGCAGGAGCAGGACCAGCAGCGGTCAGGGACCCGGGGCTTCCCGAGGGCACCCACAGCAGGACAGACTCCAGAGGAGCGCCTGCAGTGGCTGCCACCGGGGAAGTCTCGCCTTGGGCCGTGTGTGAGCCCCAGTGAGGGCTGTGCGCTCCGGGCCTGGGGCCGACTTGACCGTGGGCAGAGAGCAGGTGAGAGTGCCTGTGTGGGGCACTGGGGCAACACCAGCTGTGAGGTTTCCCCATAAAGTTTGTCTGCAGAAGCTGGAACAAAAGGGAAGGCAGGGCTGATGGAGGAGGGGTCCTGGGGGCCTTTTTGTGTGTGGCTGGAGGGCACAGTGTGCAGGGGAGCAGGGCCTCCCTCGCCAGGGGGGCAGAGCAGCCGGACGTGAAGGGTGAACGTGAGAGAAGGTGACGGAGGCGTCGGTCGAGCAGGCTTGGCCACAGGCCCCCCCGCCTGGCAACGAGGCGCTGCGCAGGATGGATGGGCAGAGGGCGGCCCCCGCCCGGGGGCACAGGGTGAGAGCCCAGCCTTGCCGGCCAAGGCAGCTGCTGGGGGCGCTGGGCAGGGGTGTGCCTGAAGCCGCGGGGCCTCGGCGACGCGGGGCGTGCGTTATGGGCCGTGCCTGAGAGGAGGAAGCAGGTGCCCGGTGCCAGCGGCAGTCCCATCACTGTCAGGGCGATGCGGGGGAAGACGGCTTTCAAAGTAAGCTGAGAGCTGCCGGTGTGGACGGTGCTAGGGTGGAGGCTTCGGAGGAGGCTAGTGCCTCCAAGGGGCCGCAAGCAGGCTTCGAGGGGCCTCTGGGGCGGGGCACACAAGCTCAGCAGGAGCAGCAGAGTTTGGGGTCCACGGGTGGCGGCAGCCAGCTGTCCCTAGAGACAGACAGGGCTGCTTTGCCGTGGGGCGGGGATGGACCAGCTGACCAGGCACTGGGGGCTGCTACCCGTGCCCTGGCGGGCCCCGCCGCTCCCACCCACTGCAGTGCCGGTTGAGGGGCTTTGTGCTCCTTCGGCTGGCGCCTTGGACCAGGAGGGTCTCCAGGAGCTCCCCGATCGGTGTGCAAGAGTGGAGCCTCACCGTGGGCCTCGAGGGCTTGGGAGACACTGAGGGGGACCCGGACACCCCTGAGGGAGGCAAGCCCTTCTGGGCTGCCTTGCTCTTGCTCTGAGTGCTAAGGCAGAGGGAGATGCCGGTCAGGGGGCAGTGGGAGGGCAGCGGCAGGTGAGCAGAGGTCAGCCCCTGAGAACCCCTGTGTCGGCAGACGGAGGTAGGAAGGCGCCTGCAGGCGGGGCCAAGGGGTTACAAAAGAGCCTGGGGCTCTTAGACCGGGAACAGATAGGCAGAGGGGACTCCCATCTGAATCAAACCCCCTCTTCCTTTGCCAGCAAGACTGGGCGTTACAGGGTGAGGCAGGAAGACAGGGACCCCTGTGTAGCCGAGCCCTTGCTCTGCCCAGAGAGGCTGGGGCTGGGCCGCCAATGGGAGGGGCCACGCCTGGTCCAGGCAGTGTGTGCAGGCGCTCCGTGCTCAGCAGCACGTCACACGAGGCCAGACATGAGACGGGCGTCTTCCAAAGACTGCACCCCACTCAGAGGACTTCCAGCTGAGCTGGGCCTCCTTTAAGGAAAGAGGAAAGAGCTCTGGTCCAAGGGCAGAGCAGTAGGGTGCTCCCTGTCCTGCCCGACCGACCGTCAGAGCTTCCTCCTGCTCAGACACGTTTCAGCTGCCTCCTTGGGTCCTGATTCCCTGCAGAAGCTGGGCTGTGGTCTCAGTTCTAGTTTGGCTCCGAGGAGCCTGGGGCCAAGTTTCACAGCCTGTCGGACACCCCGGGAGAGAGCTCTGACTCTGCCCATGTGCTGTCACCCCTCCCGGCTGCCCCGTTGCTGGCTCAGGGCCTGTGTCAGCCTGTCCAGCCCCAGCGCTGCCCTCCCTCAGTGCTGCAGCGGCACACAGACCCTGCGGGCTGCTGCGGGCTCTCAAGACGGGGCTGGAGCCAGGCTCCAGAGCAGTGTGTTCTGGGATGTGGGTTGGCTCCCGGTGCTGGGAACGTGGGGTCCAGAGCTGGCTCAGGAGGGGAAGCTTCCCCTCCTCCCGAAGCCAGAGGACACTGGAAGTTAGATGTTCCTCTGCACCTGCACCCTCTCTGTGAGGGCACCGGGCTGGGCTGTGTTCCCATGTTTGGCCGGGAAGGGTCAAGAGGTTGGGCCAGAGCCCTTGACAGGCACAGGGCTCCCTCCTACGTGGTCCAGAGGGAGGATGCAGGGACCCGCAAACCCCCAAGGGTTGTAGGAAAAAGCGTTTCATTGGCCCTGCTGCAGAGATGAGGGCCTGGGACCACACAGCTGTTCTTTGGTCCGCACGCCCAGGGTCGGTGATGCTGGCCAGGCTTCTGAACTCACAGCTTCACTGGTGCCGGGAGGCCACCAGCCCGTGTATGCAGGGCTCACCTGTGAGGTGCAAGGCTGGGAGTGGCCGGAGTCAGGAAAGGCATTGAGTCCTCCCAGCAGGAGACGCACTGAGGGCGCAAGGCCACGGCGGTGCCTGGGACTGTGCACAGGGCTGTGAGGACGCAGCCTGGAGCCCACCCGGGGGAGGTGCTGGGCATCATGGGGTGGCCTCCGGGCTCCGCAGGCTTGTGGCTCACTTCTTGTCCGGGCTGTCTCCTCTCTCCACAATTCCTGGGGGTCACAGGGTTTCTAAAGCTCAGAGGTGGAAGGTTCCAGAAACACTTACCCACCTTCACCAGGGCTCCAGGAAGTGAGAACCCCGGGGACCAGTGGGAGAGGCTGGGAGGGGGCCGCTGGCCACAGGCTGGACCCACGTGGGAGCGAGGAGGAATTGTTGGAGGAAGGGCTCCCATCCCTCCCCAAAACCTCTCCTCAGATTCAAGAGGGGCTTCCCTGGCCCGGGCCCAGCCTCAGCCCCTTCTCCTGGGCTCTGCCCTCTTCTTCACAGACACCCAGCTCCCGCCACCAACACAGGGCCGCGCTGCCGGGCAGCCAGCACCGCGGTCACTCTGGGCTGGGGGCTACTTCATCAGGCCACGCCCCAGGAGGAAGAGCCCCCTGGGCAGGGCCGTGAGGACGGGCCACACCGGGGCACAGGGCCACGGAGCCAGACACTGCACTGGGAGGGCCCACAGCAAGCAGGGAAATGCCCAGGAGAGCTGCAGCCCCACGGCCGCTCGTCAGGGTCCTCAGCTCCAGGGGCCCTGCCGGTCACCTTGTGGCTCCAGAGGTGACCTGCAGGAGATGCAAGGAGCAGTCAGCTCCCCCCGGCCCTGCCTGGAGTGGCCTCAGTGGGAAGCCCGAGGGGCAGCTGAGCACCAGTCCTGGAAGGGGTGGCCGGACACTCCTGCCGTCTGCAAGTTCACACCATGGGGCAGACCACAGGCCTGGAGCGTCCTCTGTCCAGACCCAGCGCTCAGGGACGGGGGCCGACCCGAAGTGCCATTGTCCACACTGAGCCTGCACACACCATGAACCCCGCGCTGGACTCCAGGCGCTCTGCCCACGGTCCACACAGGGTCAGCTAGACCAGTCCTGACCCCTCACCCAGGAGCCAGGGCCCCTCCCCCCCCAGGATGAGCTGTGACCACTGCCCACTTGTCATCTTTGTGTAACAAGCTTGCCTCTCCCGTGGAGCCCTGGCTCGGCCGCCAGGGCCTTGTGCAGAGCCCTCCCCCACGCCCCAGCCTCTCAGGCCGCACAGAGGGTAAGGGGTAAAATCGGCAAGAGCGGCTGCTGTGGATGGTGGTGAGACGGGGAGGGGACGCGCAGGCGCTGGTGTGGGGTCCGCGCAAGCTGCTCCTGGGAAATTACTGCCACCGCATCCCTCCACCCTGAGCATCTTCCGTCTGCTGTTCCTGAAGCAGCTGTGCCCCGCCCAAAGCTCCAGAAGGCCTGCACAGAGGGGCCGTGCCTGTGGAGCCAAAGCCCAGCCAGGGCACTCGCCCCAGCAGCCCGGCCCCCGTCCCGCTCCGGGAGCAGAGGGCAGCTCACGTCTCCAAGCTGGAGGCGGCCCCCCTCCGGTCGGGTTTCACTGTCGCCCACAAGGCGACGCTTCTCTGGGCAGCGATCGGCCGGCGGCACGTCCATCCACCCCTCTCTGCAGCGCTCCCGCCAGCACACTGCCCTCCCGGTGGCTCTCCCTCCACCCCGGCCACGCCCGCCCGCCTCCCCTGGCAGGCTCTGGCGCTGAGCTCTGGACACGCTGACTCGCTCAACCCCCTCCCGGCTCACCCTGGCAGAACCGAGCACACAAAGAATCCAGCTCTCACCACAAGGCAGGGGCAGTGTCGATGGCCCCCACCCAGCAGTGAGTCTCACACAACTGACCCAGGAAGAAGCAGGGGTCGTGTTTGAGCCCCCCCTCAAGGAAGCACCGAGAGCGCCGGGTGTGGCTAGCAGCTCGGGGTCTCCACCCACACAGCTCTGGGGTGACCTGCCGACTCACAGACCCGGGCATTGCCGTGCGAGCTGCTCCAGGTGGCAGAGGGACGTGGAAACGGCCATCATAGGAAACCTGCCCCCACGCCCCCAAAAGGAGAAACAGGGGCTGATCTGCACGCCAACAAAGAGCCGACCCGGGGAAGCCGGATCCCGTCCGGCCCCTCGAACGCACTCAGACCAGGACTAGGGCTGTGCAGAGCGCGCCCTGGCGCCAGACGGGTGGCGGCCCGTGATCCTCCCAGTGGAGGACAGACCCACTCTGTTAGCAAAGTGCCATCCGACAGAACCCCTGTGAACCCCGCCAGACGCCAGGGTGCGGCCACCTCTCCGCTCCACGCTTGAGGGGACCCTGAAAAGTTGACGGAATACATTTTGTATTTAAGGCCGGATGAGAAAATCCAAGCCCAACGTGGTCCCTACCCGAACTGGGCCCTCTCTCGTGTGCTCTGAGCCCTGCGTTACCGGTCAGCCACAGCTTCTGCAACCGGAAGTGCCTGCTCGACTGTGCAGGGCCTTCTTCCCCTTTGCTCTGACGCTAGCAAGCTAATGAGCTTCTCAGGAGTGTGGGCTCTCCCAGCTCTGCAGGGTCCTGGTGACCTGCGGCTGGCTCCGGCCACGGATCCTCACTCAACCTCGTGCAGAACACCAGGTGGCATGTCCACGTGCGAGCCTTTGTCCCAAAAACCTGTGTGACTGTGCCTTCGACTTCTACCAGGCGGAGCCATCCCCGGAGCTTCTGAGACTGTCTCCCAGGTTATAATCCTCAGTTTCGCTCAAATCAAATCCTCTTTTTCCTTCTTCACTTGACTGTTGGTTGGGTTTTCATCGGCCAGGTCCAGTGAACAACTGGGAGGCCCCCCCCGCTCTGGGCTCAGCAGCCCCCACCCTGGAGACGTGGTGCTGTGCTCCCACGGACCCCTCCCGGGGCTCGGCAGAGGAGTCCTGGTCTTACACACTAGAAGTAGTGGGCGGGACGCTGACCCCAAGTCCTGTCTGTGTGTCTAGCACATCTGGTGGGACGGCCCTCAGAGAGCGCTCACAGCCGTGGTGGCCACGCAGCAAAGTCACACTTGGTTGGTCCTGGGACCAGGAGGAGCACTCGGGCCAGCCTGGAGGCGGACGCTCGAGGTGGGAGGGCCAGGCCGGAGCCTCCAGGCCGACCACCTGACCGGAAACCACCCACTCCGTGCGGGAGCATCCGACTCCAACGTCACCATGTCATCTGTGAGCCGCAGGAGAAGGCTGGCGACCCCCTGCACCCAAAGGGAGGGCCCTTCCCAAGGTCAGCTGCTGGGCTGGGTTACTGGTCAGTCCCCTACCTGCAGCCCCAAAGATGCAGGGGTGTCCCGAGTGCCCCCAGCAGGCCCAGCAGACACAGGAGACCGCGTGACTGCGGGGCCGCGTCCCCACACCCACATCTGGCTCCCACAGCCCCACCTCAGGCCTGAGGACCCCGCAACCCGCCACAGGCTCCTGGCACGTCGGACTCACGCCCAGGACCCTTGCAGCTCGACTGCAGGCAGAGGGCCCAGAGCTCCCTGACAGCAGCTCCCCGACCACTCCCAGGGGACCCTCAGTGGGCAGCCCACCGTGGACAGGCACCACCTGCCCTTTGCCCTCTGAATCCCTGACCCACGTGTGCCCGTCCCCAAAAATGGCCTCGCTGGGTCCCAGCCTGGGAGGCCCCGGCTGCCCCCACCGAAAGGCAGAGGCACAGAGTCTTTGGAAGCAGAGTCCGGGAGCCGTTCCCACTGGAAGCTTGGGCATTCAGGCCCTCTCCATCCCAGTAACTACTCTCGTAAACACGGACACGGGAGGACCGGCTCCTGCGCAGGTGCCCCCGGCCTGAGACCCTGCTGCTGGGACGCATTCATCCCGACTCAGGGCACCACACACCCAGGGACGTGTCCTCGTCCTGGTGACCACTTTCCGCACAAGTGCTGCCGGGTCAGCCTCGCCAGCCTCGGCGCCTTTAAGCCCCCTCAGCTCCTGGCCTCCAGAGACACTGCGCTCGCAGTGGGCACGGAGTCCTGACTCCACCCCCACATCCATCCTGGGCCCTCAGCGCATCCACGGGGTCACCCTTCCTGGTCCGTCCGCGGAGCCCTGAGCCCACCCCGCCTGCTTCTGCGGGGCCCGCCCGCCACCTCTGTGCACACGGGAGAGACTCGGCTCTCCCCTGCTGTCCACAGCGACGGTGTGAAGCCAGTTTCCACCACTTTAATGGTCCAGGCCCTGGACAGTGAAGGCAGAGCCTGGCCTTTGAGACCCCTCACAGGCCAGGCCCTCAGGCCAAGCCCAGCTGCACCAGGGCTCCAAGGTCCTCGCTCACCCAGGGATCCGACCTCCTCTGGCCGGCGGGGCCCTGGGCAGGGTCGTGAGCTCCCCGAGGAGGAGGGCCCTCTCACGCGAGGACAGGGACACCCCGACCACGCCCAGGGTGAGCCACCCGTGACCAGTGCTGTGAAGGGGACACAGGGAGGCCCCCACTGGCCCACAGGTGGGGATGGGCCCAGCCATTCGCACCCAGTCAGCGTCCCAGGCCCAGCTGACTGACATAAGTCACAGGCGAGAACCCAAACCACTGTCGGCGTCTTCCAGGAGTCGTGAGATGCGGGCAGGGGAGCCAGACCCTGGCTGCTCACGCCGGGGACATGGAAACTCTGAGGGGGCCCAGTCAGCAGACTGGACACAACCAGAAGCCCCCTGAACCGGGCAGACGGACCACCACACGGACCTCGGTGGACACCAGGGCTGCCTGTGCTGGAAAGGTGGGTGCCTCGTCCCCCATGAAGGGTTGGGTCAGAGTCACCCCCACTCACCCGAGCACACAGCCGAAACCCACTCACTGGAAACGCAGGATCTCCACCTCAGAGCCGGCCCGGGCCAGCAAGGGTGGGCACCGACACACCACACAGACGGACGGAGGATTTTGAGAGGGTGTGTGTCACTGTGACATACTATAGTGGTAGTTACTACTACACCCACAGTGACACAGCCCCTGCCCAAAAGCGCCACCCGACATGCCCGCGGGAAGTGGAGCTGGGCGTGTGCAGAACACCCAGCTCCTGGCCAGGAAGTCTCCCCCCGGGGCAGAGGCGGGGTGATGCACAGGAGCAGCTCCGCGATGAGAAGGAAGAGGCGCACTGAGACACAGGCCCCTTCAAACGAGACGGATGCCCGGCGGGGCAAGGCACTTTGTGCGGGTGTCTGGAATCCCTGAGCCCCTGACCTGGGCCCACCAGGAGGGAGCCGGGGGGCTGGACGCGAGAACACAGACTTGTGCACTTGATCACCTTCAGTGTTTACCCTGTGCACACACCGCACCTGGAAGGGGACTTCGGAGTCTGATGGAAGGGTATCTTAAGAACATACTGCCTAAGGGTGCTGGAAACCGCACGAAGGCCTGGACCACGGATTTTGTCCCCTGGGGAGTTGTGGCCTGGGGCATGGTACCCCCACATGGGAACATGGACCAAGGGCCCAGAGCAGTGCCCACCCACTGAGACTTCACAGCAAAGGCATCACTGGGGCCTCCAAGTGGGGACGCCAAGGCGCAGAGCCTCCAGGAAAGATGGGGGGCCGGCGGGGCAGGGGCCCCAACAAAGGGCCAGCCCTTCACCTCCAGAATCTCAGGGGGAACTTGACCAAAATGGACGAGGCCAGCCACAGCCTGGGCACCCCCAACAGACTGTGCTGGGCCACACCGCCGTCCCCGTGGTTCTGGGATGGACCAGAAACGGAGCACGGGGCGTCCCCGAGGGAGCACACTGAACCAGCCTGTGAGCTGGCCTTGAGACAAGTTGAGGCCATGGGACCCAAGGCCACGACCACAGAGCACGTTTGCAGCACGCAGCAAACAATCGCTCCATGCACGCATCGATTGTGTAAGATTTATGAGCAAAGAAAGCCAGACCGCGCACGTGCTGACAGGAAACAGGTAAAAGCAGGACAGGTGCGTCGCAGGTGCGCACCTCCTGTGGCAGTAAACTGTTGTTAACCCCCTGGTGTCTCCGGCTGCAGCCTGTCTGGCGGTATGGCAACTCCGCGTGCATTTTTTCGTTCGGGTCGCTCAGCTCCTAGAACCCCACGTCGGCCTCCCTCGGCTGGCACAGCCAGAGCCTTTAGGCCTGACCATGATCCGTGACCCACAGTGACCACCAAGTAGATGCCCAGAGGCCATGAGGGGCCACAGAGGGTCAGGCTGGGCCGTGCTCCGGGCCTGGAGCCGTGAGGGCTCAGGAAGAGGGCGCCCTGCGCTGCCACAGCCGACGTCATCCTCGCAGGGGCTCCGGACACTCAGGAAGCCACCCCAGAGTGGGAGCAGTGGGGCTGTGGGGCCGGGGAGGAGAGGCAGCCGGACCCCTCGGCTGCGCAGGCGCCACGTCCTGCTGAGGCTGCGCAGGGCTGCGTCCCGGGGTGGAAAGTGCAGCTCGGACCTGGAAGCCCAGGGTGGCAGCAGGATAGACCCCTGCCTGCTCCTGGCCTCCCTGGATGGGGCACCAGCAGGCCCCTGGAGGACAGAAGGCCCCCAGGCGACCCATACACAGTTTGGGGGCAATTTGTCAACCCAGGAGGCCGTCATCGTGGGACGAGCCTCCAAAATGGGCACAGACACCAGGTCACTGGGCTTGGCCTTGCCTCTGGGCCTCGGCACACGGCCGGGCATGGTCCCCGTGCCCCTGCCAAGAGAGGCCTCCCAGGTGCTCCCAGCAGGACATCTGCAGCCCCGAGCACGACCCGCAGCCTCCCAGGGCTCTGTGTCCATCACTGGTCAGCCTGTACATCCCAGGTCTCCCGCCCGGCAGAGGGGGTTAGGGCGTGGCCCTGTGTCACTGTGGTATTACTACTGCTCAGGCTATGGGTGTTATGACCACAGCATCACAGCGCCCAGCAAAAACCCCACCCCTGGGAGTCAGAGACACGGCTCTGCCCCTAGGATTTTGAGTGACGCCATGTAACCCTGGGTAGGACGGTCACCACAGGGGTGCAGATCGGCACCCAGACCACCTGGGGCAGCGAGACCAGGGAGGCACCCCCAGCACACCACCCCCCAACATGCCGGGCAGGCCAGTCACCAACATCACTCCTGTCCAAGCCCATCAGACCATAAAGCCGCCCACATCTCAGCCAGACTCGCTCCACGGGGCTCACCCCTGTTGACCTCCCCAACACCAGGAGGGTCCCAAGGCCCCTGTCCACCGGCATCCGGCCAGTGGCCTGGGACACTCCCTCCCTGGGGCACCTGGGGGCCGTGGCTGGAGGCACAGAGACCCCACTCTGCAAGGACCCTGTGAGCCTCCATCTCTGGGCAGGGGCGTCACACAGGAAAGGCTGGACCGGTGAGCTGGCACTGCCCCCGCTTTGCGGAGACTGGACCTCCCGGCCACACCACCCATCGAACAGCACCCCCACCCCCCATGTGCTATCATACTGGTTGGGGGCCCTGCCCTGCAGGTACAATATGGGAGAGTCTGTCACCTCCAGGGGCCGCTGATGGTATTTGGTTTGGGAAACGCTCTTCCGAGAGGAAGGGAGGACCCATGTGTCCACATCCTGGCGCTGGCCTCACTGGACTGTCCCGCAGAGCCCAGCCGTCCTCGCCAGGGGGCCCACCCAGGACCCTCACTGCACGTGTGCACTGGCACATAAGGAGACCTCCAGAAGTGGTTGCCCCCAGACACCCGCCTCCGCCTGTCCTCAGTCAGATCCAGGCACGGACCCCCCAGCCTGTGTGAGACCCCCACAGGAGACGGGCCAGCCCCCCAGGGCAGCCCCTCAGCCCGGTCCCCCTGGACCCCTGAGAGGACTTGGGCCCTCCCGTTTCCCTGTGCCCACCCCTTCAGCGGGGGGCACGCCCGCCCTCCCTGGGGAGACGGTGGGACCAGTCCCGACCACACTTGCAGGGCAGGTGCTGGGCACCTGTGCAGACAGCCCCACTGGACGCCTGCACCTGGGCCTCCAGCAGGGAAGGACTCGGCCAGAAACAGGGCTTTTTGCCAAGGTCTCTCCTACTGTGTTACTATAGCGACTATGACCACAGTGACAGGCCCGGCAGCAAAAACCTGCTGGTCAGGAGGCCAGGCCTCAGGGCCACAGAGCCCAGACCTTTGGCCTCCAGGGCTGCTCCTGCTGGCTTGGCCCACAAGCTTGTGTCCAGGCACAGTAGCTGAGGGCTTCACAGGGCTCTCAGGTGACCACCCGACCCCCCACAGCCACACACCCAGAGCCCAGCAAGAGGGCAGAAACCACCCTGGCTCTCGACACCCCCACCCAAAGGAATCAGGAAGGATGGAGCCCACACCAGGCAAGCCAGCAGAGGTCAAGCTCCCAAGGGCAGGCCCCAGACACCCTCCCCGTCTGCCTGGAAGCCGGACAAGCGCACAGGCCTGGACACTGGAGCTGGGCCTGTATTCGGCTGCATAGGAGCTCGCTCGCTGAGGGAAGTGGGCAGGGTTCATGGAGGGTGGGAGCATCTCCCAGCCCAGTGCCAGTCGAGGAGCAGGGTTGTGCTGGCTCTCCCGAGGGCATGGCCGGAGCTGCCCTGTGCTAGAAGCCTTCCCAGAGTGAGCAGCCTCCGGAGCAAGGCCCGGCCCACCCTCGTCTCCTTCCAAGAGCAACAGCATGGCCATCCACCCACCCCGTCTCAGCCCTGCCAGGGCGCTGGGGCTGGGCTGGCCTCCCGACCCGCCAGGTCCCTGGTGAAGGATGTCGCCCAGGGGCACCCCTGCCCGACCCTCTGCTGGGCTACTTAGGGTCCGGCCCATCCTCTGCAGGCTCTGGCGGTCCCCCACATCCAGCCTGCCTAAGCGCCTGCCAGCCCAGCTCCCTCCCGGGGCCCATCATGAGCCACTCAAGCACCCTGATCACTACCTCATCCCTCCCAGCCCACCCCAGGGGCCTGCAGACTGCAGACCCCAGTGCCAACCCCAGCTACTGGGCACATGCCCGGCCCCAAGGCAGCTCCAGCTCCTCTGCAGATGCCTGGACCCTCCCTGTCCCGGGGAAGGTCCTCCCACTGACCCAGCCTCCGGGACCCAGGCCCTGCTATTGTCACGGGCTGTCAGTCAGGGGCCATATGACTTCAGCACCCATGGCGATGCTGCCCACAGGGCGAGCTGGGCACTGCCCCCATCATCAACCACACCCTCCGGGCCTCGGTCTCTGACCTCAGACCTGGCAGCTCACCCCTTTGGGTCTGGGGTCCTCGAGGCCGCTGACCTCTGGCCTCTGGCCTCTGGCTCTGGAGGGATAGGCCTGCTCAAGCAGGAGGCCTGAGCTCTGGAGGGGAACTGCAGGGCTGAGTCACACAGGCTGTTGTGGACACGCAGTGTCCATCATGGTCTGAGGGGCAGTGCTGGGGTCAGGGTCAGATGAAACGAGGGTGCAACCTGGGCCCCCACAGGCAAAGCCTGAGGGGCCACAGTCCTGGGGCCAGCACTTGTGGGACAGCACAGAGCCAAGGTCCAGCACCCAAGGGATTCAGCTCAGTGGGTGGCCCAGCTGTCAGGGCAGATGGAGCCCAGGTCCAGTGGCCACCCACATCCCAGGGGACCATGAGTGCAGAGCCCCAGGCTGGACTCCACAGACCTGTCACAAGTACACCCCTCTTCCTCCCATCAGCCCCCCCATAGGGGCTCCATCGGCACCCCTCCACAGCAGGGAAACTGAGGCACAGGCCAGGCCCACCCAGCCAGTGAAGGGGAGGCTGGGAGCCCTGGGAGGCAGCACAGAACCCTACCTGCACCAGGCCACAGGAGCCACCCCCAGAGACACCCTGCCCCCACCCTGAGCCTGCAGGTAGGGCAGGCCAGTAAGGGGGCTGTGGCCCTGGCCGGGATAGGGTGAGCAGCTGTGGGCTGTGTGTCCGGCCCCAGGCCCTAGTCCTGGCCTCCTCTTCCTCCCCTCGGACCTCCAGGATCCCCTCCGTGGGAAGAGGAAGTCACAGAGGATTTAGCAGGAGGATTCATCACAGTGAGACTACGGGTTGGGGTACCACTGTGGCTGGTTACATAGCAAATACCAGCTGGCACCTCACCTCCAGGGGCAGAGGCTGGAGTGGGGTGCTGCTCAGGGCCTGAACCCGTCCACCAAGCTGACCCTGCCAGAGCTCCGTGAAACCAGCCCACCTCCCCACCAACCCCGGGTGTTGTCCTCTCTCTCAACTCCAATCTCCCATCACCCAGCACCTAGCAGGGCAGGTGTGGACAGAGTGGCCAGGTGCAGGGAGTGGCGAGGGCAGCTGCAGGGTCCAGGGGATTTCAGCTCAGGATGCCCCCAACCCCGCTGCCCCAGGCCCACCCCTGGCTCAGAGGAGCGTGCTGGAGGGGAGACACTCTCATGCTACGAGCAACTGGACCCAGAAGCCCCTGTGTGAGCCCTCTGCCTCTCTGTCCAGTGGGACTCCCTCCCACAGTGGCATAGTGACTGACCAGCTGGGCAGCAGGCCCTTGGCATCCAGGACGGACCCCACATGCAGAGGAGGCCTGGAGCCAGAGGGAGCTCCGAGAGCCGGCCCAGCAGGACGCCAGGCCACCAGACCTGGGCTCAGACTGCCACTAGGGCCCAGGACAGCCAAGCTTTGCCCCTGAAGGGGACATTTTCTATGGCCACAGTGCAGGCTGGGCACAGGGACCTCTGCCTCATAGCCCACCCCCCATGCGGCTCATCCTGACCCTGGACCAAGCTGAAAGCACCCAAGGAGTACCGCACAGGGAGCCCCCGCCCTCCTCCAGGCAAGACCAACGGGTTGCTGAACCCCAACAGGCCAGGAGGTTTCTGATCCTGTCTGTGTCATGGTGGTACGGTAGTAGCTGGTACCACAGTGACACACCCAGCGCCAGAAACCGCCAGCCCAAGTGGCCTCTACCAGGGAGCCCGACTGGATCTGAGGTCCCGGCCAGCAGACGGCCCCACACCCCAACCCCACATTCTCGGGGGACACAAGGGTCCTGGGCCAGGAGGTGGGCTGCCCCCCCCCAGCAGCTTTCCGCCCCAGGTGCCCTGACGGATTCTGTGCCGGCCTGCGGAGGCGTGGTCCACCCTGGGGCTGGGGTTCAGTTGCCTGGGGACACTCGGGAGACCTGCCTGGAGCCTAGAGCCCAGGCAGGCTCAGACTCAAAGGGCAAGCTGCTGGCCCTGTCCTGCCACCAGGAAACCCTCACCCAGCAGCCCACTCCTCAGCACGGAGGCCCCCAGGCCAGCAGTGTGACCGGGCATTCTGAGCAGCCCCGGGTCACAGTGGAACTGGTGGCACCTACACCGTAAGAAAGGCTGTGGCTTAAACCCGCCCCCAGGTCTCCGGGGGTCCAGGCCCCGGCTAGAGGGCAGAGAGTGGCTCTCCAGCCAGGCACTGTCCTCAGACCCTTGGGTGACCCCTACAGATGCCCCTCGGTGCCCCATTTCCTGGTGAGACTAGGGAGCTGGGCTGGTCAGTGGGGGCTGGGCCCTGTCCCCACAGCCCCGCTGTGGCTCCCAGACCCCTGGCCAGTGCTATCTCGAGTGTCCCAAGCTGGAGTGTCCCTTCCTAACACCACTGGCCCCTCGTGCATTGTCCAGGACACAGACACACTCAGAAGGCCTAGGCTGGGCTGGCCCCATGCGTCCACCAGGACCCAGACCTCCCATGCTCTGCCCCTCGCCCGGGGCAGGCTGGGGTGCCAGCTCAGCGGGAGAGACACCGCTGTGGGCCGGGACCCAACCAGGTGTCAGGCCCCTTTGCTGAAAGCCCTGCCAGGCAGCCAGCACAGAAGGTGGTGGTCAGTTGTCAGACCACCAGGCACAGGGCTCCTAGCTGAGGAGGGCCCAGGAAGACCACCCTGGAGAGCCTTCACCCTGCTCCCACCTGCAGCTCAACCCACTGCCCTCCCCTCGCGGGAGCCTCTGTCTCAGCTCGGTGGACTTGCCCACGGCAGACAGCGGGGCTACCCCAGCCCACAGCAGGACCCCAGAAGCCTGAGGCCCCCGTGGGGCAGGGCAGGGTGGGCTCTGCATCACAGAAGGGGCCACCAACCTGCACCTGCCCACCTGTCACCTCCAAGCCTTCTCCAGGAGGGTCTGGAGCCCCGACTTGGGGCGGGGGCTCAGGGCGGCACTCACCGAGCTCCCTCCTTGAAGAGGTGAAGCCCAAGAGCCGGGCACACACAGGCCAGCGCTGGTCACCGGTGGGGCCACAGCCTGAGGACAGCCCAGCCCCAGGCAGCCTGCTCCCTGCTGGGAGACGCCCCCCCACCCACCCAGCCACCCCACACACAGGAAGCAGACAGGCTCCAGGCCAGCCCGGGCCTCTCACCGCAGAGCCGCTTCCTGACTCCCCTTCCTGCCCTGCCCCACCCCCAACACACACAGGCCTGGGAGGTTGTCAGTGAGTTTTAACGTACAGCCTGGATGGCCCTGCGCAGCCTTCCTGTGATTTGTTTTCCTTCATTCTTCACTCAGTCCTTCATCCATTTATCACCCAGGGCATCTGAGCAGGGCAGGGCTGTGGCCGCAGCTGGACACTGGCCACACTGCTGTCGGTGGACTTGCTCACAAGTGTAGCTTGAGTCCGTGAAGGGAGGCACAGGGCACGACACGGAGGGTGGGTCTCCCTGCCCAATCTGGTCTGGTGTCAGTCAGGGTGACTTCCTGGAGGAGGTGGCACTTTTAGCTACAGTTGGAGACAAGGAGCAACTAGGGCTTGGTGACAGGACTGGGGGGTGAGCAAGGACACCCCAGGGTTCTGCCTCCACAGGCATGGGGGACACAGGGACTCAGCTGGAGAAGCCAGAGGCTTCAGGCCCCAGGAGGACTGCCCACGGAGCCAGAGGCAGGGCTGGGCCACCAGGAGTCCCAGCTGAGAGGGCCACAGAGAGGGTGCGGCATGCGCAGGGACCTGGTGCAGACGAGCACATCCACTGGGCCGGGCCCCCACCAGGCCCTGGAGACCATGCTTGGCCAGGAGAGCCCCCAGCAGGGCCGTGGCTCCTTGGACGTGAACAAGCCAGCGCCCCTGCCCCTGGGCGGGGGAAAGGGTCCGAGGGAGGACTGGGATGGCAGGGGGGCACCAAAGGCCCTCCCACCCGGCTCCGGGTCCCTCAGATTGTAACCGAGCAGGATCCTATTGTCATCAGTGACCACTTGGCATTTGTAACTGCTTAACTGTGCAGCAATTTAAAGCATGTTTTGCTGAGCAGCCTTGGGCTGGAGAGGAGGCAGGACTCGGGCCCAACCCCTACCGACACCTCGGAGAAGCTGTCAGGTGTCCTGTGCACCTTATGGCTCGTAACTCACCCCACTGCACATGTCTGCATTGTTTATAGCCCCGCGGGGTTTCTTTGGGTTCTGTTGTCCCAGCCTGGGCAGACTCTGCAGGGAGAGGTCCCAGGCTTCAGCCCAAAATGCCAGAGGCATCTATCAACCTGACTATAAATGGCACACGTTTTTCTCTGGAGCACTTTTCCCTGGAGCCCCTTCCTAAGCACCCTCGTTCCAGGTACAAGAATATTAAGAGAGTCCCAAAGCTGGAGGAGGACTTCACACCCAGCAGAGGGAAGGCGGCCCTGCATCTGCAAAACCAGGACAACTTTGCCACAAGCTGCTACCTGAGCGGGGTTGTAACAGAAGAGAACAAATCTGACTCCACATTAGATCTGTTCCTTTGGCTTTAACCCTGTGCCCTGTTTTCTAGGCTTGGTCTTGCCAGCTCTGCGCCTTTTGTAGAACAATGTTGCCTTCAGCCTGAAATACACAGGAGAGCCGGTTCTCAAGGATATTAACTTTCGTGCTTATATAAAGATAACAAGTTGCAGAATAAAAAATAACTCTTGTTCTGTTAGAGGTTTTATGGGGGAACCGTGACTTGACCCCCGTGGACAGCTGCAAGAACAAAGAAGTTTGCAACACCCAACCACACCCCCTTCCCTTTTTAGTATAAAAGGAGCCTGAATTCTGACTGGAGCAGGATGGCTCTCCAACACATTAGCCTGCCATCCTCTCGCTCCGCCATCTTCCCGAATGAAGTCGCTACTCCTTGCCCCAGCACCTCGTCTCCCGGTTTATTGGCCTGTCGTGCAGTGAGCAGAGCGCGTTTGGACTCGGTAACAGGGTCTCTATGGAAACCAGCTGCCCCTTGAACTTTTACTATAAAACCCCGCCCCCTCTCCCCAGCAGGCTCGCAGCCCGGAAGCATCAGCCCGCCATGACCTCCTTTGCCGGGAGAAGGAGTACAGCTGCCCCTTCTGCTTCATCAAAACCTCTGTCCTCAAGTCTCGATTCGTGAGTGGAGCGCGGAGGCTGCGCTTTGGCAGCAAGACCATCTCCATCAACCTTTATGCACAAGGGCCCCCCAGAATCTCACGGAGACGCAGATTCAGATGCCCAGGCAACCCTGAGCCACTGGTGCACATGAAGGGGACCCCAGAGAGCCCTGGAAGCGCCTGGACTAGCGCACTGCTCAGACAGCAAGTTGCTGGGAAGGAGGCTGCTGAGGGCGCCTTCCCCCACCCTCCCTAGCCACCCGGGGGCCCCCCCCTCAGAAAGCCCGGCCCCTCACACCCCACCGCAAGGCCTCAAAAGCCCCCTCCCTGACCACACAGCCGTCTGCCTGGAGCTGAGCGCTGACCTCCCGAGGTCCCTGCAGTGACCCCACTCCGAGGAGCCAGGGTGCAGGGCCCCCCTTCCCTCCCCTCCATGGAAGCCCCAGCCTCAGAGTGACATGCACACTCACACGCTCAGGCACACGCACGCACGCACACTCACACACCCCCATCGCCCTCCCTCTCCAGTCCCTGTCTGCCCCCCGCCCCATGTGCAGCCCCGTCCCTGCCATTATGCGGGCCGTCCTCCTCTCCCCACAGCCGCCTGTCCCAGGCCCGCCTCTGGACTCCCCAGCGCCCACCGCTCTGCCTCCAGAGTCACAGTTTGCAGTGTCCGCCCAACGCCCGCCCTCTCTCCTCTTTCCAGCTACCTCCCTACTGCACCTACGACCCTCCCCACTGCACCTCCGCCCTCTCCACCTACTTGTGTCCCCTCCACGCCCCTCCCCTCCCTGTGGCCAGTCCTGGTGTCTCCTCGCCCAACAAGGGCAATGCAATCCTTCACCCCCCGGCCTGGCCCACTCAGGGGACTGTGACCCAGGCATCACTCTGACTGGTAGCCACACACCAAGGTGTGCAGCTCCCACTCCATCACTCTCTGGGGCAGACACCCTGGTGCTCCATTGCCCCTGCCCCCATCCTTCCCGACACAGTCCTCTGCAGCCCAGGGCAGCCACATGACCCTTGCCTGGACAGTGAGAAGAGACGGCGGCCGGCAAGCCATCGGGCTTCCGGAAGGCGGTTCGCTGTCTGCCCATCCTAGGATGCAGACACAGTGGTGTCCAGGTTCTTGTCCCGTCACAGAAAGAATTCAGACATGAGAGCCGGGGGTTAAGAAGTAAAGTGGGGACTTACTGAGGGAGGGACAGGACTGTCTCATGGGGAGCGCGGGCAGCTCAGGTGAGCAGCTGCCTTGTTTCTTTGGCAAGTTGGTTACACAGGGTGTAGAAGTGAACGGGCGGAATATTCACTGGGGAGGGCAGGTTTAGGGTCGTGTTCCCGGATCATCATCCCAGCTCCCCCTTCCCGTGGGCAGGAGGGATTTTTATTTCCTTTCTTAGTCTGGATCGGAAGTGTCACGGTGGCGGTGCGTGATGGGGACTTCTGATCCGCAAGGCTGATTTTATTGAAATGAGGGCATAAAGAGCAAAGGTCACCTTCAGACACTGGAGATTCCTGCCTTTCTCACCTTTCTTTGTTCTTCTCCAGGCCACTTGTCACCCCAGAAAGCATGACCCCTTATCAGCCCAGAGGTTCCTGCTTTTCCTTCTCTGCCCAGGGACCCCTGCTGCCCACGTGATGTGTGCTTCCCTGCGTTTGGCCTGTGCCCCTCCTTCCTGCCCAGTTCCTGCCAACTGGCCCGCGTCCCCCTTTCCCTGCTCATACCCAGCTGTCTGCCTGCTCTAACAGCTGGAGGTGAGCAGCCTCTCTGCCCACCAACTAAAGGCAGCAGACAGATGGGACTTCAGTCACCGCTGGTGTTTGCGGCTCCTCTGCTGTCACATGGGAGGTCCACCAGATCGAAGGGCTTCCGCCACATCCAGCCTGACTGAGTCCCACGGAGGGGCGTCCGACAACCTTCCCCACTGCGTCCTGTCCAGACTCCCTGGTCCCAGGCAGCCCTGTCTGCCCACCTGACTCATGTCCTCTTCTAATTCGCCAGAATAATAGAAAAGACAGAAAATAGAAACAGAAATAATAGAAAAGAGCCCTCCCACCTGCTCGCCGGCCAACCCGCTTGCACGTGCGCGGGGCCCTGGGGGGCCCCAGCCACACCAGACAGAGGTGGCGGCGTGCTGTGCAAGGGGCAGTACGTGGGCGCACGCACCCGCTGTTACCATAACACGAAAAGAGCAGTGTCTATTTCAACTTACAGATTTTGTGGTATGAGTTTCTTTTTTGTTCAATGAATGTTATCACTTAATTGAAACAGCAGAAATAGTGCCAATTAGCAGTAAGTAACAGCAGGACTAATTAAACAAATGGTATGTATTTACAAATCTAACAAGACAGAGGGTACAGCTCAGTGGTGGAGTGTGTGCTCAGCGTGCACGAGGTCCTGGGTTCAGTCCCCAGCACCTCTGCTTGAAGAAGTAAATAACCCTAAATTGCCTCCCCCTGCAGAACAAACAAACAAACAAATCCAACGGTGTGTCTATAATGTCTCTCTCGCTCTCGGACCTGCCAGTTTACTGTAACATTTTTTTAACACTCTAGAGCTTTATTTACACTTCTCAGGCTGTGTTATGGTATGTTCTTCAGATACATAAAAGCAAGACTTTTCCAGTGGGGGCGTAAACACAGCAGGGCCAGTACAGACATTCAATAGCAGTAACAGTCACGCCTCTGTCCCGTGCTCACGTCTCACCCTCAGTATTCCCAGCAGCTGGGGGACGCCCTGCGCCTCTGCCCTGAAGGCAGGCAGCCGTCAGCCTCAGGGCCACCCGACCCTCGACTGGCGCCCAGCCTGGCCACGCCGATGCCGGCGGCATCCACTGTGCAGACCTCGAGCCTCCAGGCCAAAGCGTCTGAGCGCACAGCCCTGGGCTCACGCAGTCCTTGGGGCTGCAGGCGCGGTTCCCAGCTCTCCAAGCGCGCACTCTGTGACCGAGGCTGGCGCCGGTGGCGCCTGCCCCTCCGCGAGGCCCTTTGGTTCACAAGCGCTTCCTGTGGGCTCCCTGCGGGCTCCCTGCGTCTGAACATGCATCGGGCATCCTCCTGAGTTAGACCTGAGAGTGTCTCAGAGCAAATGGGCTTAAAGCAGCCATTTGAGCCTGTGAGATCCAAGCTGGAATCCAAGCAAGTCGTGGTCCCGGCAGAAGACTCTACGACGCGAGCCTCAGGCCCAGGCCTGCCCTCCCCCCAGGCCGTCTGCGCTCCTGTCCCCTCCTCCCTGGCCGTGTAACAGGGAGGAGCAAGCCTGGCCCCACGTTGCATCTGTTCCTTCGGGTCTCACCCTCTGCTCTGTACCCTGTGCTCGGTCAGGCTGGTTCTGCGCCTTTTGTAAAGGAATGCTGCCAGAGCCTGAAATAGACAGGACAGCCCGCTCTCAAGGCTCTGACCTCTAAGGGTAGAACACTTTCCCATTCACATAGACAAAAACTGCAGAACAGAGAGCAACGTTTGTCTTGTTGGAGGTTTGCAGGCACACCAGGACCTGACCCACGTGGACAGCTGCAAGAACAAAGGGTTCTGAAACCAAGAAGTTTGCAACAACCAACCACACCCCCCCCCCTTTTTTAGTATAAAAAGAGCCTGGATTCTGACTTGGGGAAGATGGTTCTCTGGGACATGAGTCCCCCATCCTCTCTATGTGCCATCTTCTCTGAATAAAGTTGTTACTTTTTGCCCCAGCACCTTGTCTCTGGATTATTGGCCTGTCGTGTGGCGAGCAGAACGAGCTTGGACTTGGTAGCAGCAGGCATCCTCCATCCTCCTCTGCTCCCTCTCTCGTCCCCGCTGCTGACCAGCTGTGCTGACCTAGCACAGCACGTGCCCTCTTCCCTCCTGCAGGCGTCCCTAGACCAGCTCATCTGGTCCTCTGGTTCAAATGCCATTTACAGGCTGATGAGTCCCCAGAGAAGGGTCTAGCCCCGGCCCAGTGGGCTGAGCCACACACCCACCCGCCTGTGCACTGACGCCAGGCCAGAGCACACCTCTTCACGCCACGCTGCCGGGCACCCTTCAGCCTGCCTCAGGAAGCCCTCCATGCTCACAGACACTCGGGGCACACGCCTTCATGCTGTCCTTGAAGTTCCTTTGCTCTCCCCCGTGTCCAATCTGTCCAAAGCTCCATGGCCCTACACAGCCCCCTGCAAAAAGCCTAAGTGGGGCCCCTCACCTACCTGTCAGCCCCACGCCGCCCCTGGTCTCCGCTCCTCAAGGCTGCACAGCGGGCCTCCCAAATCCCTGCCGGGAGCCCTCCGGCGGCCCCCGCGTTCTCAGATGGAGTCCCACAGTCCCTCTAAGGCCATCGCGTGTCCTGCCCACCCTCCCCACACCACTCCCCCCCTTCCCAGAAAAGATCTGCCCAGGACGGTGGCACTGGTCACATCACCTGCCACTGGCAGGGGGAGGCAGCCAAGAGTCCAGAACCAGTGTTCTGAGACACTTAAAGCAAAGTTCTGGAAAGTTCTTAAAGTTCCCAGAAAAAATGGCCAGAGCAGTCATAAATAAACATGTTTTGTTAGAGATACTTGACTTCAAGAGAAACAAAGCAGACACCCGTGCACGAGGGGACGATCTAGCCTGATTCCTACAAAAACTGAGTTTACCAATGCCTGCAAAACCCTGCTAAAGAAAACACGGCCCAAGAATTTTATGTCCCCAAAACTAGCAACTAGCGTTCAAACAGATTCCGCACGTGCACAAAGTCGGGATTCTCTCCTTGAGTCCTTCCTTACTGAATAAACTATATATGTACATATTTATCTATTTATTATAAGAAAAACAATTTATCTTCAATAGCGTATATTGTGCATACTGAATACACATGAACACGTGCGTATATACACACACATACTCAACGTGATTGCATAGTCTACTGAAAATCAAAATTAATTATTTGAACAAAGACAAATATCCAACCAAGACAAAAGAGGAAAGACTCCGACACAAAAGAGACAGCCATTTAAAGTAACACTTAAAAGCCGCACCGCAGCGCATGCGGCTCCCGGAAGCGGGGGAGCACCGGCCCCGCTGCGCGGAGGCCCTGTCGGGCTGAGCCCGTTCTCGGCTCAGCTCACCAGCAGGAAGGCGGGGGGGGGGGGCGCCAGGGCAAAGCCAGGCGGAGGGGGAGAGAGGCTCAGGTGTTGGGGGAGTCTGACAAGGGCCCTTGACGGTGGTGCAGACAGAGCCAGGGGACCAGTGCTGTCCCCAGGCCATCGCAGCTGAGCCTGAAGACGCAGCGGGGCGTCCTGGGCTGGGCTCGGGGAACAGCGCACAGAAGTGCTGCGGGAGGCTCACGGCAGCGGGCTGCCCAGGCCAGCCACCCGAGGGCCACACAGCCAGCAGCCATGGGATGCAGACCGCCCCACCCAGCGACGAGCGATGAGCGGGGAAGGGCGGAAGGGAGCCTCCGATGCGGAGGCAGAAACGTCCTGCGTTCAGGCACACCTCCCCACACAGCAGTTTCCCCGATCTTCCCAGAATCTGTGCAGAAGCAAAGTGTAGACCTTTTTAATGGGAACTTGCGCTGTGTTATGGAACTGGAAAACCTGACCTAAGCCCCAGAATCCAAAACGTGTATGAAGGGGCCAGTATCACCCCAGCCCTGCCAGAACGGCCGAGTCAGCCGGACAGGGAGAAAAGCACCACCTGACATCACTCGCAGGTGGGGTCTTCAAAAATGCCGCAGACGAGCTTATTTACAAAGGAGAAACCGCCTCGCAGGCGTGGAACACACAGTCATGGTTACCGGGGGAGGGGGTGGGGAGGGATAGACTGGGAGTTCGAGATTTGCAGATCCTGACTACTAGGCATAAAACAGATAAGCAAGTTTATTCTGTAGAGCTCAGGGAGCTTTTAGTATCTTCTAGTAACTTGTACTGAAAAAGAATATGACAAGCAATGCACGTACGTACGTGTACGTGTGACTGAAGCACGATGCCGGCACCAGAAATAATTGGCACGACACTGTAAACTGACTACACCTCAATTAAAGACAATTAATTTTTTAGAAAGAACAGCTGTTATGAAAAAGACCACAAGGACGTGTTGGCGAGGACGTGGAGAAAGGGGAGCCCTCGTGCACTGCTGGTGGGAATGCAGATTGGTGCAGCCGCTGTGGAAAACAGTATGGAGGTTCCTCAAAATACTGAACACAGAGCTGCCACGTGACCCAGCCCCCCCATTCCCGGGTATTCACCCGAAGAAAACAAAAACATTACTGTGAAAACATGCACGCACCCCGTGTTCACAGCAGCACTACTTACAACAGCCAAGACAGGGAAGCAACGCAAGCGTCCAACAAGATGGCTGGATAGAGACGGCGTGGCGTGTACGCAAATGGAATACTCGTCAGCCACAGAGCAGGAACGCTCACCTGCTGTGACGCACGGATGGCCCTGGGCGTTACGCTGAGCGAAGCGAGTCAGGCAGAGAGAGACCGGCACCACACGGTCTCACTCATACGTGGAATCTGAAAAAAAAGAAAACAAAAATGAACAAACGAAATAAAACAGAAACAGACTCCGATACAGAGAACAAACAGGAGGTCGCCAGAGGTGGGGAGGGGCCGGACAGGTGAAGGGGAATTAGGGACACACCTCCAGCCGCACGACGAGTAGGCCACGGGGATGTGAAGCGCAGCACGAGGAGCCCGGGCAGGCACGTTGCAGCCACTTTGCCCCAGGGCGGATGGCTCTGCGTCTACCGCGGTGATCATTTCTTAATGTGCGTAAATGTCGAATTCTTGTGCAGCACAGCTTCCGCGCGCCATCTGTCAGCGCTGCTTCAACAGTAAGTAAATGCGCAAATAAGCCAGCGGCAGGTGACGGCAGGCTGAGCGGGAGGAAGTGACGGACGCCGCAGGGGCAACGGCGAGGCCCAGCAGCAGCACTGCAGGAAACACGCTGTCTGAAAAGGAGGATGTCTCCTTGGAGTTCTGGAGTTTAGCCCTTGTTTGCCAGGACCAGCCGGGAGCCAGAATGAAGGCAGTCGCTCGGGAAGCCCTTCCGTGTTGAGGCGGTTCAGAGACGCAGGCGGCACGGGGCCAGGTAGGGACGCAGACGCACCGCACTGCCGCTGGACGCACTCTGTCTTTGCGGCGGGGCGAATCCAAAAGCCTTCGGGGTCACAACGCTCCCGAGGCTGCCCTCCTCCCGTCCCAAGGAATCGCCTACAAACAGCAAGTCCCGAGGGTTTTGTTCGTGAAACAGTGAGTCATAAGCCTGAACCAGAGCAGAACTGATCAAGAAAAACCAGCAGCAGATGCACCGCAGGTGAACACCCACCAGAAACACACTAGCGAAGGATGAGGAGAGCGTCGCCTGCACGGGTTGAGAAGATCACGATAACGATAACGAAGCAACTGGATTCACAAAGGAAAGCACAGCTCCCAAGCGCAAGGGCGTGTAGAAGAGACCGGCCGCTGCCAGGAGGAGGCGGAGGGCGGCCTGGCCGAACTGCCCACCGCTAGCTCGGAGCCCCCAGACCAGCTGGAACCACAAGGCTGGCGATGCCCGAAGCTTCACCTGGATGCCAACCAACCCGAGAACCGTGCACCAGCGGGTCAGACGCGCCGCAGCACCCCCTGCCCCCAAGGCCTTCAACACCCCTTCCCTGAAGGCCCTCGGGGAGTTCGGGCTTGGAGCACGAGCGGCCCGCTCTCCTAGCCAGGCGCCTGCCTTTCCTCCACCGCCACCGGCATCAGCAGATTGCCTTTACTGCACGCGGACGCGCAGACCCGAGTTTGGTTCAGTAACACGCGGGGTCACGTGGGGTCAAAGTCCCTGGGAGACAAGGAAGTCCCCGGCGTCCAGACTTGGTGTGGGAATCATTCCATAATGTGTGCAAATGTCAGTTCACCGTGCAACACAGCTGAAGATGCTGCCAGTGGGCGCAGCCGGAGTTCCAGGCCCTTGTCCCGTCCCAGAAAGAGTTCAGAGACAAGACACAGGGGTTAAAAGAGTAAAGTGAGGATTGATTAAAGGGGGGATGGTACATTCTCCAGGCCAGAGCGGGCAGGCTCAGGGGAGCGGCTGCCCTGAGTTCCTTTGGCAAGTTAGCTACGCGGGGTGTAAAAATGAATGGGCGGAATATTCACTGGGGAGGGAAGGGTTTGGGGTCGTACTCCCTGCTCATCATCCCAACTCCCCCTTCCCAAAGGGAGGAGGGATTTTTGTCCCCACTTAGTCTGGAGCAGAAGTGTCACGGCGTCTGTGCTTGATGGCTACTTCTGATCCGCAAGGCTGATTTTATTGAAATGGGGACATAGTGAGCAAAAGGTCACATTCAGACACTGGAGATTCCTGCCTTTCTCACCTTTCTTTGTTCTTCTCCAGGCCACTTGTCACCCCAGAAAGCATGATCCCTTATCAGCCCAGAGGTTCCTGCTTTTCCTTCTCTGCCCAGGGACCCCTGCTGCCCACGTGATGTGTGCTTCCCTGCGTTTGGCCTGTGCCCCTCCTTTCCACCCAGTTCCTGCCGTTTGGTCTGTGTCCCCCTTCTCTGCTCACATCTAGCTGTCTGCCTGCTCCAACAAAACTAACAGAATCCTGTGCAGCAACTTTATTTCAGTAAAGAAATAAATGGGCCAAAAGCAGCTGACACTGGGCAGAGGCCACACGGGAGGAAGTGACAGATGATCTGGAACAGTGGGTCCCGGGTGTCATGTTCTGGGTGGATTTTCTCTGGCTCCCGTGTTCCCTGTCAGGATGTGGATACAACTGACCAAGTGCACCCCTTGAAAAACCAAGTACCCAGGCAGCTGTCTTCTGCAGAGAGAAAGGCTTTATTGCCGGGCAGCCAAGAAAGGAGACGGGGGACAATGCTCAGAAGTAGGAGCAGGGCCGGGGGAGGGGGTTGTGCTGGGAATCGATTGGTGAAAAGTTAAGGTACGTTTCAAGAGTTCTGTGCACAGATACGGCTGCTCGTGCCCTGCATGGGCCGTGTGTGCAGTCTGGGGGAGTTCTGTGTGTTGCACACAGCGGATTTTCAGCCTCTGACGTCCAAAGTTCATCATCAATCATTCTAGTCCCTCAGGGTGCTGTGAGGAAGGGGCTGATCTGTCCACATGTTGTTTCCAGACCTGAGGTGTTCGGCAAAGCAAACCTGGGGTCTCTGTTAATCACCTTGTTTCCCCCTAAGGGACTTGAGTGTGCAAGTTGCAGGGTGTGGTTTCACACCCACTCCCCCTAAACTGAGTTCCTCTGCCAAGCTTGTGACTAATCTCTCTCTCCAAAACTTTATTCCCTTTTTTGTCCGACACCTGTTACCACTAAGACTGAGGGTATCAAAGGAAACAGAGGATTTAAACCAAGCAGGACCCTGTGGGGCCTCTGGGTACAAAAGCCTTTCCATGTCCCCCGCTTCTCAATTGCAGGAAAAAGGCTTCAGACTCCTAGACCTTCCCTGAGTTCCTAGCCAGGGAAGTGAGGGGATGCAGAAATGAAGGAGGAGTCAAGGAACAGCAGAGCAGCAACTGAGCAGGGCCCCGGTCTCTCCTCAGGGGAGACACAGGACGCTGTGCCTTTGAGCTCTTCTGCAGGAACTCAGCCCCACCGCCCAAGGTGGAGGATGGTAACTTCGCACCGAGCACCAGCTCTGGACCCCAGGCTGGCTGGAACCAGAAGCCTGATGAGTGAGACCCCTGGAAGACCACCCTGGCACCCCCAGCACCCGGTCAGGGGAAGGGCACACACCCTGCAGGCCAGCCCTCCATCTTCCCATAAAACTCTCCGCTGAAGCCCATCGGGGAGTTTGGACTTTCCAAAGGCACCCGTCCTCCTCACTCGGCCCTGCAGTAACCCTTCCTCTGCTGCAGACTCCGACATTTCAGTTTGTCTGGACTCACTGTGCGTGGGGCACACAAACTTGGGTTTGACGACAGATTCATGGAGAGTATTGCCTTATTTCAAGATGGAGTTTTTGAATTCCACTTTAAAATATTTTTTCTCGTCCATTACTTTTGGTAGCTGATTTTGGGAAGAATTAATTTAGGCAGCATTCAAAAGTACAAGTCATCAACAAGGTGGAAGTCAGGCTGGCCTTTGACTTCTTACCAGCTACACTTAACACCAGTGGACAGTGACCAGTGCCCACAGGACCTTCCAGGGAAGACATGAGGCCCCTGGGAGCTGCCATGCACCAGTCTGTCCTCCGAGAATAAAGGCCACTGGACCAGGGGATGCAAACTAAGTGTCCATCGGCGGGTGAATGAATGCAGAATGCGTGGTATCTATATGCAGTGGAATATTACTCAGCCATGAGAAAGGAAGAAATCCTGCCATTGGTGACAACACGGGTGGACCCTGAAGGCACTATGCCAACTGAGATGAGTCAGGCAGAGAAAAACAGATGTGGGGTCATCTCACAAATGCATGGAATCTAAAAATCTGAATTTGCAGAAACAGAATAGAAAGGTGGTTGGGAGGTGGGCAAAATGGGGAGATGCTATTTAAGGTACACACCTGTACCTTAAATTCTGGAAATCTCAGACACAGCACAGAGATTATAGGCAACAGTGATGTGTGTATTATAGACTTGAGTTATGCTAGGTCTTAATTGTTCCCATCATAAAAAAAAAGCAATGATGATTATGTGAGGTGATAGACGTGTCAGCTAAAACCACGGTGGTCATCATTCTGCAACATATAAATGCACCAGACTAGGGGAGGGTGTAGCTCAGTGGTAGAGCATGTGCTTAACATGCAGAAGATCCTGGATTCAATACCCTGTACCTCCATTAAAATAAGTAAACCTAGTTACCTCCCTCCACAAAAACATACAAATAAATAAATAAAAATAAATGTACCAAATCAACAAGTGTGCTCCTTAAACTTTACATAATATTGTAAAGTCAATTATATCTCAATAAAAACAAAGTGTTTTACTGCTGTGAGAATGTAGTTTGGTGCAGCCATTATGGAAAACACTATGGAGATTCCTCAAAAATCTTAAAACAGACTTACCCTGTGATCCAGCGATCCCACTCCTGGGCACATATCCAGAGGGAACTAATTTGAAAAGATACATGCACCCCAATGTTCATAGCAGCACTGTTTACAACAGCTAAGACATGGAAGCCACCTAAATGTCCATGGTGTATATAGACAATGGAATACTACTCAGCCATAAAAAAGAATAAAATAATGCCATTTGCAGCAACATGGATGCTCCTAGAGAATGTCATTCTAAGTGAAGTAAGCCAGAAAGAGAAAGAAAAATACCATATGAGATGGCTCATATGTGAAATCTTAAAAAAAAAGAAAAAAAGAGAACACTGTGAACTCATCTACAAAGCAGAAACAGACTCACAGACATTATCAATCTTATGGTTACCAGGGTTGGGAGGGGATAAATTTGGGAGTTTGAGATTTGCAAATGTTAGCCACTATATACAAAAATAGATTTAAAAAACAAGTATCTTCTGTAGAGCGCAGGGAACTATATTGAATATCTTGTAATAACCTTTAATGAAAAAGAATATATGTATGTATGTATGCATGTATATGTGTGACTGGGACGTTGTGCTGTACACCAGAAATTGACACACTGTAACTGACTGTACTTCAATAAAAAATAATAATAATAAATTTTTTAGAAAAACAAAGTGTTTTATAAAAAGTCATAAAGGCTACCGAAAACAGTTTGAACAAGCAAGAATACAGGAAATATGTTTCCATAACGCCCAGCATGGTGCACCTGCTAGTGGAAAGCTTCAGCTACCAACGTGCCAGGGAGGCGGGGCCAAGGTTCCAGGGAGGCTGGGGCCTACTGCCAGGGAGGCGGGGCCAAGGTTCCAGGGAGGCGGGGCCAATGTGCGAGGGAGGCGGGGCCAAGGTTCCAGGGAGGCTGGGGCCTACTGCCAGGGAGGCGGGGCCAACGTGCCAGGGAGGCGGGGCCAACGTGCCAGGGAGGCTGGGGCCAAAGGGCAGCCGTGGATGTTCAGCGCACTTAACTCCCTACAGAGCAGAAGCTTCATAACTGCCCAAAGCTGGGAGGAGGGCAGCAAACGTGGGAGTCAGAGCACTGTGAACTGCTGCCTCCTGCTAGCAGCTGGGTGTCCGAGGACGTCAGTAAGGCCAAGCCAAGGACTGGGAGCTCAGGAGCGAGACCGCACAGCAAACACGAAGAACTTGACTCCAGAGGCCAGAGTCTACAGTGGGAGGGAAGGAGGACAGGGGAAGAGGGGGGCCCCACCTGCTTCACGCGTGTTTCGGAGAGGGCCATGCGTGTGGGTGAAGAGGCAGCACAGAGGATGTCAGGGACACCCTCGTGGTAAAGGCGACCACTGCACACACAGCAGCAAAGAAAGACACCTTGAAATGAAAACCTGCTTCTGCAAGTTTAAAAAATAGGAAAATGCGGCATAAAACTGTAAACCAGGATTGATGCCAAATATATCCACCTGTCTTACCAATAAGTGTGAGCAGTCTTTACATGCCTGCTAAAAGGAACAGCCTTTCAGACTGGATCACAAAACAACAGCCAACTCTCCCAGCACGTGAGAGCTTCACGCATCACACATCACACGAGAAGCGCTGGCAGACCTGACTCGAGGAATGCCAGGAGATCCAGCCGCTTCCTCTGCGATACAATGTGAAGCTCTGTGTCCCCGGCAGACGCCTCTCTTAGATCGGCCTCCTGTCCCCTTGGGGAAGGAAGGCTGTTAGCAGGTGCCAAGTGCCTTTCGCACCAGGTCCTTCACTTCCTTTATCTCTTAATTCTGCGAGACTGTGGCAAGCAAGATGCTGTTACCCACATTTTTACAGATGAGGGAATTTGATGCTCAGAGCATTTAAGTGGCTTTTCAACGTAACACTGACATCAACGTGGAGCAGACTCACCTAGGGAGCCCCGATCCTTCCCTGCTCCAAGGCGGGTGGGTGGGGTCCACCTACTGCAGGGGCTGCTGGGAGCTGGCGTGGCTGGGAGCAGACACAGCACCGCCAGCAGAAAAGCGATTCACCACAGGGGGCTCATTGCAGTGGGCCAAGGACTGTGGGGCAGCGCGTCTGGATGGGAAGGCCAGCGCATGTCAAGTCTTCAGAGGGGGGTTCTTCACGTTCTGGAAGCTGGGGGAACCGTATTTCCCGCTTCTGTCCATCCCAAGGCTTCACCCATGGAACATCTACGAAGTCCAGCGCTGTGTGGGTGGCCAGACAGGACAGTGGTCACCGGGAGCCTTCCAAGGACTCTGAGGGCACTTGGTGCTTCTGCCTTCCCTTTCACCACAGGCTGGAAACTCATGACATGGAGAAAAGCTAGCAAGCTGCCTCAAAATGCAGAGGGCTTGGTGATACAAACAAATGAGTGAAAATAAATTGTGCAAATAAATGTGCACAAATAAATGTGTGTAAATAAATGTGTGCAAATGTATGTGTGCAGCAATGATGGGGCCGTCTGTCCGGTGCCTCTCCCTGTCCTGTATGACGTGGGTGAATGCCCAGCGCTCTTGCCCCGCCTACGGCTGTGGCTCCCCTCCCTGGGGACTGTCAACCAAGCATTGACCTTGGCCTGATTTACTGTAACCCTAGGGCAAAGGAGGGGTGAAGGAGATGTCATGGTCTCCTGATCACTGAGGTTCTGTTGAACATCCAGGTCATTATCCTGAAGGTGTCGTGAGGAAGAACAAGATGGGCCCCACATTAGATCTGCTGTTTTGGCTCTCACCCTCTGCTCTGCTTCCTGTGCTCAGTCAGGCTGGTTCTGCACCTCTTGTGAAAGAATATTGCCTGGAGCCTGAAGTAGACCAGACAGCCCATTCTCAAGGCTCTGACTTCTAAGAGTATAACCCTTTCCATTCATATAAAGACAGCAAGCTGAAGAAGAGAAAGTAACATTTGTTCTGTTGGAGGTTTGCAGGGACACCGTGACCTGACCCACGTGGACAGCTGCAAGAACAAAGGGTTCAGACACCAAGAAATTTGCAACAACCAACCACAGCCCCTCCCTTTTTTAGTATAAAAGGAGCCTGAATTCTGACTCAAGGAAGATGGTTCTCTGGGACATGAGTCGCCCATCTTCTCGCTCTGCCAGCTTTCCACATAAAGTCGCTCTTCCTTGCCCCAACACCTCGCCTCTTGATTTATTGGCCTGTTGCGCAGCGAGCAGAACGAGTCTGGACTGGGTAACAAGGGGACAGGCATGTCCCACTGTCAAGGGGATGCCTCCCTCAGGATCTGAACCCCAAGAGTTCCTGCTTCCATCACTGAAAACCCCACTGAGGCTGCTCACCCCCGTCCCTGCAGCACTGCCCAGGAGCAGCCAGTCTAAAATGAGGTGCTCGTACAGCAGCTCAGCCTCCCTCGGTCTCCGAGAGGAAGGTGCTCCCGGGGCCGAGGGACAGCACAGCCAGGGGAGGCCTGAGATGGACACAGCATCGTTCTGGACGTGGAGACGTGGAATCAGCAGGCGCTTCCCTTCTTCCATGAAGAGCCAGACTACAGTGAGATTGCGTTTGCTCCTGCCCCTCCTTTCTGCTTCCGGCCACAGCAGCTACTCTGCCATCATGAAGGAATGGCCAAGACATCCCCAGAGATGCAGCCACCACTCCCTGCCCCATAACCTCGTCCCTGAGCAAATCCCCGCCCCACCTCCTCACCCCGCGGGGAGGCCAGCCGGCCTTGGTGGCCCCGTTGAAGATCAGACCTTCTGTCGCCTGGAGCTGGAGGTTCTCCTTCGCACGGGCCCTGACAACACCCCAGTCAGTGTCCTTCTCCGGGGACGTGGGGCACTTAGGAGACTCCCGAGAGCTTACACCCGCTCCACCCCTGCAGAGGGCGGGGGGGCAGGCACCAGGATCTTTTGTTCTTTTTTCGACCGTTGTCTTTTGAAATGTATAGTGTGAGTTGGTGCCACTTTTTAAAAATTTGCTTGTGTGCTGTCATCTTCCTTTCTGGCTTTCCCATTTTTGCTCATGCCACTGGGTATGAAGGGTGGGCACCCCGCTCCTCTCCCCTTCGGTAACCTCTCACAGCCGCTGCTCCACGACTGAAGCAGCCACG
Source organism: Vicugna pacos (assembly GCF_048564905.1). Taxonomy (NCBI): domain Eukaryota; kingdom Metazoa; phylum Chordata; class Mammalia; order Artiodactyla; family Camelidae; genus Vicugna; species Vicugna pacos. Next base: position 95,567,772 of record NC_132992.1, on the reverse strand, counting down.
TGACCTTGCATTGCTTCTGCCCTGAAACAAGACGCGCTTTTTCCTCTTGCGTTTGTGCCCACAAGGACCTTCCTTCTGGAGTCAAGTGCCCAGAGACCAGGTCCCCGTCGGTGGAGGCCAGCAGAAGCCGAGTCTCGGGCACAAAGCGCTCTCCCCTAGAACACGAGGATGGTTCTCACTACTTGCTGAAGCACACCTGTGTTCTGGCCATCTGGTCTACCACTGCCCCAGCTCTGGGGCAACGGGACCCTGGAGTGGGATTCACTTGCCAAGTCGTGGTGGCACTGCAGGTTGGAGGGCCGTGGAGCCCCCAGGCCCACTAGCAGCCCCTGCCCTTCGTCAAGGCCTCTGACCCCCAGGCAGATGTTGGGCGTCACCTCTGACTCGTCCATCTCCTGGACGTTGTGACCCAGGAGTTCAAGGAGCAGAGTGAATGCTGCTGCCACCCGCCTCCCACCGTGGCAGACCTGAGGGCCTTTCCCTCTGGCTGCTCAGTCGCAGCTCACTGGCTATTTTCAGCAGCAGCTGCACGGTGTGTGCCGACTCTCACAAGGCAGCTGAGTGGCCAGGGCACCCTCCCTCCCTGCCTTTAGAAGCTCAGTCCTCAGCTCAAATCCAAGCTCTGCTCAGGGAAGCCAAGCCAAGAGACACCTTCCCGGTCACCTGCTCCAGAGGCGGTGGGGGGTGGGGGCTGTGAGACCACAGCAAAAGCCGGGAGACCAACTCCACATGGCCGCGGGGCCCAGTTCTGGCCACCCCATACACAGATCCAGATGCCACGCCGGCACTCACTGGGCACACACCAGTAACATGCATGCCCTTCCCCTGGCATGTGCTGTGGTGGGTGGAGGCAGGAGCGAGATCCCAGAACTGGGCCGTGGGATGCTGAGACAGCGGGAGGGGGCTGCCTTGAGGGAGCCCTGCCTACAAACTGTGAGCTGCCCACACAGCCCCAGAGGGTCAGGCAGAGGAACCGCACTCCCCCAGGGAGCAGGACCTCAGCCCACGAGGCGAGGGCAGGCTCAGGAGGCCATACCCCAGTGGTCCCACCCCAGGTCTCGCCAGCTCTCAGGCCACAGTCGCTGCTTCAGAGCAACAGACCCCTGCTCCTTCTCCACCCCTCCCCATCTCACCTCTCCTCTTCTCCCCCAATGGCCTCCTCCGTGGGCTCTTCTGGGCACTCAGTCCACAGTGCAGCCCTCATAGCTCAACGCTGGGGTCTCCTCTCACCACCCCGGACCCAGACGTGTCCACCCATTGCCCGTGGTCCTGGTGTATCTGGGGGCCTCCCAGCACGCCCGCCGGCCTGCCTGAGGCTGCTGCGTCTGGCATCTCCCCGCCTCTCCTAGACCCAGGCCGGAGCTGTCCCAAATCCTGAGGCAGCTGCCTCGCAGTCACCACCGCTCTTCCAGCCCTCTGCCCCCCATTCCCCCTTCCTGCCCACTCCCCTGTGGGAGCCTCCCTGTACCTGCAGGCTCACAACCCTCTCCCAGCACCCAGGCTTCCGCCTCTGATGCCCCAGGCCAGCCTGAATCTGTCCTCCGGCCTGCCCCAGACAGAAGCCGCCCTTCCTCAGCCTCTTTGCTGGGCACACAGCCCCCTTTACATCTAGTCACATCAGACCACCTACCATTCTCCTCCAGGCCTAGGCCCCAGCCTCTAGATCTCAGCCTCAGCTGGAATCACACACACACACACACACACACACACACACACACTTCCCCTCCCCCGGGACCCCCAAGGTCTGGGCGGGTCTGGGCAGGGCTCCCTTAGACCACCATGCTCCCCCCTCGTAACCGCCCCCCAGCCCAGGGCATCAAAAGCTGAGATCCTTCCCAAAGGACCTGCAGCCCAGGGACAGGGCAGGGACCTGGGACTGTGGGCACACAGTGGCCCGACACTCGGTGGACACTCGGTGCACCCTCAGCCCCTGGGAGCCCGACTTCCCTGGAGGACTGTGAACAAGGAGAAGTAACAAGGGGCTGCTGCCGGCACCACAGCTGCGACCAAAGAGAGTCCCGGACAGACCCCACGGGGGCCAGGCCGGGGCAGAGCCCGCCCCCCCTGGGGTCAGCACTGGCCTGGGCCCCTGCCCGCTGCCCTGCGGGGGACACGACGCCAGTGCAGGTGGCCTCCAGACAGCCGGGAGGCACAGTCTGGAATTTGCTCCTATTTCTGAAAGAAAAAGGCAGCCGTGCAGGCAGCCTTCAACGCTTTGAGGATTGTTAGCAGATGACTTGTAGCTGGCCCAGGAATGCCTGTGAGGGCGGGCAGGGAGAGGTCTCCCCTGGGCTCTGTGGCCCACCTGCCAGCCCTTGGGGTTTTGGCTGAGCTGGGAACCGCAGTGCTAACTGGAGCCACAGTGACTGACAACTCTACAAAAACTTCTGGCCAGAGCCGCCCCAGGGCAGCCAGGTCCCCGCCCCAAGGGCTCACGGCCAGGTGCACAAGGGGGTCAGGTTTCCGGTGGACAAGAGATGGGTCACATCCCAGGCAAGGGACTAGGTCCCCGGGGCTGGGGGAAGGGGCCAGTGCAGCAGCCTGGGCCCCAGGTCGTGGGGAGCCCAGCTGGGATCAGGGCTGTGGGGTGAGTGGCGCCAAGCCTTGGAGCAGCAGGGCGGCAGGGAAAGCGTGGTCTCGGGGGACCAAAGCAAGTCAGGTGTCAGGACGTCCGAATCCTTGGCCAGGAATGATGTAGGAGGGAGCCAGCGGGGCCTCTCCTCAAGCAGAGAGCAGGCTTCTGGTTCCGGGGGCTCCCGGGCCCCAGCTCCCTGCACCTGTGCTTCCCCCATTGCTGGGGCACCTGGGCACCTGGGCACCGTGTCCTCAGGTGAGCCCAGCGTCCAGTCTCCAGCCTGGGGGACTGTGGGACTGGAGTGGGCTGAGCCAAGCAGTCTGCTGTCCCAGACTTGGGACAGGAGGTCAGGGGCTGGCAGGAGGTGGGGGGACAGGAGAAGCAGCGGGGCAGAGGCCATGCTGCTGGAACCTCGATCACTGGGGCCAGGGCACCTGGCCACTGTGTCCTCAGGTGAGCCTTCCCTGCGGCTGCTCTGCGTGGGCGTCCGGCCAGGTCCCTGGGCAGCTCCCCGAGCCTGCCTGCCCGAGGCCTGGATGAGGCTGCGGCCCCAGGGGACAGGCAGGCTTCTGGCCCCGTTAGGGGCAGTCCCTCGGGGCTCACAGAGCTCCTGGTGGTGAGCGAGCTCGTGAGAGCTGGGCTGAGGGAAGCCTGGGGGACAGGTGCCGGCTGGGAAGGAGAAGTTGTGGGCAGAGCCCAGCCAGGGCCCAGCTGGGGGTTTGTGCACTGGGGGCCAGGCAGGCAGACCAGTGTGGCTACAGGTATCTCGAAGTTTGGGGCCAGGGCACCCTGGTCACTGTCTCCTCAGGTAAGTACATCCTTTCCTTCCTCCCTCATCGCCCTGGGATCTGTGTGGCCATGGACAGTGAGGTCTGGCCCATCCAAGGGGCCCACGCAGGTTTATGTCTGGGGGAGAGCCGGGACTATGTCCCTGTGCAATGCTTTGGACGCATGGGGCCAGGGGACCCTGGTCACTGTCTCCTCAGGTAAGACAGCTCTCTGCCCTCGGTCCTGGGCTGGGAAGGACATTTCCAGAGATTCCTGGGTCTTTGCGGGGGCCCCAGGGGCTGCTTCTGAGGCCCTATGGCTGTTGGTCCTGGGAGATGGCGTCTCTCCAGTGGAGCGCGGGCTGGGCAGAGTGGGCCCGTGTCTGAGCCACAGAGACCGGGGGCCAGGGCTTTGTGCGGCCAGGTTGCTGGGCAGGCAGCTCGGGTTTTTGCACAGCACCTAACGGGGCCCGTGGCGCTGTGATGAGTATGACTACTGGGGCCAGGGGACCCAGGTCACCGTCTCCTCAGGTGAGTCTTCTCAAGCCTCTCTCCTCGGTCTCTCCGAGGATTTTTGCTGCGTTTTAGGGGGGAAATTAGGGTGTATGGGTCTTGGCTCTAGAGGGCCTGGAGTCTTAGGAAGAGGGCCTGGGGGCCCCAGGCTCACACCAGCAAGGAGAGTCCAGGCGCCCTCCCTTCCTGGGCTCTGCAGCCAGGGCCTTCTCTGCTGGTCTCAGCCACACTTGGCCTCTGGGAGCCCGAGGTCCCCAGCCCTGTAGGCCCCGCTAGGTGTCATATGAGGTGGTCCCAAGAGCTCAGCCGGCCACCAGCATTTGCCTGGGGTCTTGACACAGTTGTCACAATGTGACCCCCAGTTTGAATACTGGGGCCAGGGCACCCTGGTCACTGTCTCAGGTAAGACAGCTCTCTGCCCTCAGTTCTGGGCTGAGAAAGAAATTTCCAGAGATTCCTTGGTTTTGTGGGAGCCGCGGGGAGGCTGTTTCTGAGGCCGTTTGTCTGTCGGTCCTGAGGAGATGAGTCTCTGCCGGTGGAGCGCGGGCTGGGCAGAGTGGGCTCTGTAATTGAGCCACAGAGACCGAGGGCCAGGGCTTTGTGCGACCAGGTCACTGGGAGGGGGCTCGGGTTTTTGCACACCACCTAACGGGGCCCGTGGCGTTGTGCTGACTTTGGTTCCTGGGGCCAGGGGACCCAGGTCACCGTCTCCTCGGGTGAGTCCTCATCCCCTCCCCACTTCCACTGCAACTGGGGAGAGCTGGGGTGTGGGGGTCTCGGTGTTAGAGGCACAGGGGCATTTTGGGGCTCAGGAAGGGGAGTCGGGGAGAGGCTCCTCGTGAACAGGGGCTGGAGGTGGGCCTCTCTGCCCCAGGGACGCCCTGGTGTGGGGGCCGGGCGGAGCCCTTGGCTGCTCTGGCCATTTAATTCGAGCGTTGCCAGGGGCTCCCATCAGCTTTTGGCGGGGTGGCCGCTTGAGCTTGGCTGGATTTCCGAGGTGGAGTTAGGAGTCTGTGTTTTGTGGTCAGATGGCCCAGGCAGGCAGGCATTGGCCGGGCTTCTGGGGGGCCAGACTGCAACATGGGGTCTCCAGGGCGGTCAGGAGGGAGCGGCGCCAACAGAGGGTTCTGGGGCCCTCTGGGTTTGTGACTCAGAGGGTCACTTGCATGTGGTGCCGGAGACAGTGTGGGTCCCCAGGCAGCCGCGGGGCCGTGCCAGGCCTCCGAGGTTTTTGTGGGGTGAGGCTGGAGCTTCCGCCATTGTGATTACTACGGCATGGACTACTGGGGCAAAGGGACCCTGGTCACCGTCTCCTCAGGTAAGAGTGGCCCCTCCAGGGCCTTTGTGTTCTTCTCCTGTCTGTGGGGTTTTCTGAGCATCGATGTCTGGTCCTTAGGAGGGTCCGTGTCCCCCAGGTGGCCTGGGCAGGGCTGACCAGGAGAGGATGGGGACCAGGTTTCCTGGGGATTTCAGAGTCTCTGGATTTTCTGACGCCTTTCAAAAATCGGAATAGTGCCAGCATTCAAGAGGGGTCTCAGGCAGGAAGGGCCACCGAGAGTGAGCCCCAGGACCCCCTTGGTGGCCAGGCGGTTTGGTCTGTGGCGGGAGAGCTTCTGCTGTTGCGGTCACAGAGTCGGCTAGAGGTGTGCCCGACGCCAGTGTTTGCACACACAGGGCGGAGTGGAATGCTCTCTGGGCTAGGAGCTGCGCTCTGGGCTAGACTGTACTGAAAATTCCTCGTTGCTTGGGAAGAGAACAGCCTGGGTGAGGAAGGACAGGCAGAGTCTTGATCTTGGTGACAGCAGGGTGCCTCAGCCCCTGAAATAGAGAACTTGGGAGGCTACAGCCGCTGGGCTCTGTGAGAACAGTTTCTAAGAGAAAGGGAGGTGTTCCATCAACAGGAGTACTTCCAAAATATTAAAAGGCAGGATAGCTATGAAGTGGCTCCTGAGACAGATGATTAAGAAAATTGTGACTTTAAAATGTGAGAAGTTTTCAAGCAGATGACTTTTTTTAATGTTTAAGTATTTTAAATTCTTATCATTCAATTAACAACCATGAACCATGTCTCTCGGGAGCCATTAGTTCTGAGTTAGGCCCAGAGCAGTTGTGCGGTGCTGTTGGCCCCTGATCCAGGGCTGAGCTTTGAGGTTAATAAATTGAGCTTATTATTCTTTAATTAATTGATGGTGTTGAGTTAGTCAAGATGGCCGCAGGCAGAGCTGGCCACCTGCAGCAGGCGGCAGGAAGCGGCTTCGGCCGAGTCTATTTTAGGAAGTGAGAAAGCCCGAATGGTAAATTTACAGCTTGCGGTTGCCAGGGTGGTTTGCCCAGCCTCACAGCACTGAAAGTGCTCCACAGAGCAAAACAACACCTGGATAATTTGCATTTCTAAAATAGGGCAAACATGCTGACAGAAACTAGAAGGTTCCGGTTTTAACTACTTGAACTCAACTCTCAGACTTAGCTTGTCAACTGCTCACTTATACTCCTTTTCCAAGGAAGACCTTTAAGAAATTGCATGGCGAGGTGCAGCTAGGCAATGCGTTCCTATCACTTTTAACGCGTCAGTCCTTCACGGTTGCTCATCGCGAGCCGCCCCCCAGGGTCCCCGAAGCGCTGTTTTCACAAGGACTGTGTTCAGAGGTCTTGGCTGGTCGATCTTCTCTTCGTGACGAAGAAACGCTCTGCTGTTCAGCTGCAGTTGCTTTCGCCTCCGTGTTTGTCAAGGCCGCTGCTCAGGTGTCCACCTGAGGACGGGCTTTGGGGGAAATGTGTGTGTCCGTCGTGAGCTGTTTCGGTCAGACGTGGGAGCTGGTGCATCGAGAGGACGCCCAGTGAGGTTCTGAATCAGAAGGGCAGGACACCCTAGAAGGACAGTCTGTTCTGGAAGGTCGACCCAGCGTCTGAGTTGAAGGCGCTCCGGTGGAGGGCCCCAGAGCGGGGGCCCCGGCCTCGCCACAGCCGGGGCTCTCCTGGGACCCCCCGGAGCGGGGAGCGGCAGGTGCAGTTTGTGCCGCCGGGCCCCTCGGCTGTCCGTGAATCAGTCTTCTTAATGGACCTGGAGGAATCCTTCCATGCCAGGGACCCCACGGAGCTTGCCAGGGGCCAGGCACCGAGACGGTAAGAGAGGCAGCCCCACTGCCAGATTTCCTGCTCGGGACAGCGCGTAGGCGGCGTTTCTGCTCCACTCGGGGGAGGGCGGTCTTCAACGCCCGCTCGGTGAGACAGAGACTCGGGTGAATCCCTCGAGGGGCCGCCATCCGGCTGGGCCACGTCTGACTTTCCCTAAAGAACAGGCCGAGGACAGCGTGGCGGGGGCTGCTCCACAGCCCCTTAACTACTGCCGGCGTGGCTCCCGCTGCTTCCACAGACCCAAGGCACCCCTTACCACGTCCTCGCTTAAATGGACGCAGTTTAAACGCAGCTTTGGGTTTAAGGTCTTTGCCGTGTGTGTGAAGGTGGCCCCTGCCTTCTGCAGAGTTTATGATAAAGAGCAGAATTGTGAGTGGCAACCTCAGGTACAATGCGTTTCCTGGTCATTTTTAATGAGGGATTTTCCTAGAGGGAATTTAGTCAAGTCGGGACTCACTTTAGACTCAGGAGGGAGGAACTCGCGCCAAGGGTAGGTGCGCAGGAAGGCGAAGGCAGCCGGGAGACAATCCCCGGGGCTCTCCTCTCCGCGAAGAAGCCATGCTGCCAGTTCCAGGGAGGGACCTTTCCTTCTGACAGTGGCCAGTGCAGCTCCTGAACAAGATGTGCTAAGGAGCTGAAAGCCTCCGGGCAGCATTTCATTCAGACAGCGGAAGGGGGGTAGCGACTGGTGCCGCTCAGGAGCCATGGCCGCTGGGCCTGGGCAGGGATGGAGGAGCTGGGGTACCCGGAGTGAGGGGGACTCCGAGGAGGAGAAGGAGGAAGGGCCACCAGGAAGGAGTTGACCCTGCACCGAGCCCAGCTGTGCAGGACTCCTGGATGAGATGGCCTTAGCTGAGCCAGGCGGGTCTGGCGGCCCCACCCTTTCTGGCCAGTACCATGAGCTATCAGGACAGAACCGGGCCGAGCCTGAGCTGAGATGAACTAAACTGGATTAAACTGGGCTTCCTGAGCCGGGCTGGATTAAGCCAGGCTGAGCCAAACTGAGCCGAGCTGAGTCGGGCTGATCCAGGCTGAGCTGGCTGAGCCAGGTTGAGCTGGGCTGAGCTGAGCTGAGTTGGGCTGAGCTGATCTGAGCTGGGCTGAGCTGGGCTGAGCAGGGCTGAGCTGAGCTGGGCTGAGCTGGGCTGAGCTGGGTTGAGCTGAGCTGAGCTGGGTTGAGCTGAGCTGGGCTGGGCTAAGCTGGGCTGAACTGGGTTGAGCTGAGCTGGGCTGAGCTGGGCTGAGCTGGGCTGAGCTGAGCTGGGCTAAGCTGGGCTGAGCTGAGTTGAGCTGGGCTCAGCTGGGCTGAGCTGGGCTGAGCTGAGATGGGCTAGCTGGGCTGAACTGGGTTGAGCTGGGCTCAGCTGGGCTGAGCTGAGCTGAGCTGGGTTAAGCTGAGCTGAGCTGGGCTGAGCTGGGCTGAGCTGAGCAGGGCTGAGCTGTGCTGGGCTGAACTGGGCTGAGCTGGGCTGAGCTGGGCTGAGCTGAGCTCGGCTGGGTTGAGCTGAGCTGAGCTGGGCTGAGCTGGGCTGAGCTGAGATGGGCTAGCTGGGCTGAACTGGGTTGAGCTGGGCTCAGCTGGGCTGAGCTGAGCTGAGCTGGGTTAAGCTGAGCTGAGCTGGGCTGAGCTGGGCTGAGCTGAGCAGGGCTGAGCTGTGCTGGGCTGAACTGGGCTGAGCTGGGCTGAGCTGGGCTGAGCTGAGCTCGGCTGGGTTGAGCTGAGCTGAGCTGGGCTGAGCTGGGCTGAACTGGGCTGAACTGGTCCGAGCTGAGCTTAGCTGGGCTGAGCTGGGCTGAGCTGGGCTCTACTGCGCTGAACTGGGCTGAGCTGGACTGAACTGGGCTGAGCCGGGCTGAGCCAGGCTGGGCTGAACTGGGCTAAGCAGGGCTGATTTGGTGAGCTGGGCTGAGGTGGGTTGAACTGGGCTGAACTGAACTGGAATGAGCCGGGTTGACCTGAGCTGGGTTGAGCTGAGCTGGGTTGAGCTGAGCTGGGTTCAGCTGAGCTGAGCTGAGCTGGGCTGAGCTGAGGTGAACTGGGCTGGGCTGAGCAGGGCTGAGCCATGCTGGGCTGAACTGGGTTGAGCTGAGCTGAGCTGGGCTGAGATGTGCTGAACTGGGCTGAACTGGGTTGAGCTGGGCTGAGCAGGGCTGAGCCATGCTGGGCTGAACTGGGTTGAGCTGAGCTTAGCTGGGCTGAGCTGAGCTGAGCTGGGCTGAACTGGGTTGAGTTGAACTGGGCTGAGTTGGCTGAGCCAGGGTGAGCTGGGCTGGGCTGAACTGGGCTGAGCTGAGCTGGGCCGAGCCAGGCTGAGCCATGCTAGGCTGAACTGGGTTGAGCTGAACTGAGCTGAACTGGGCTGAACTGAGCTTGGCTGAGCTGGGCTGGGCTAGGCTGGGCTGAGCTGGCTAAGCTGAGCTTTCTGAGTTGGGCTGAGCTGAGCTGGCGGAGCTGGGCTGAGCTGAGCTGAACTGTGTTGTAGAACTGGGTTGAGCTGAGCTGGGCTGAGCTGGGCTTAGCTCGGCTGAGCCGAGCTGGGCTGAACTTGGTTGAGCTGAACTGAGCTGAGCTTGGCTGAGCCGAGCTGGGCTGGGCTGCAATGAGCCGTGCTGGGTTGGGCTGGATTGAGCTGAGCTGGGATGAGCCGGACTGGGCTGAACTGGGCTGAGCCGGGCTGAGCTGGGTTGAGCTGGGCTGAACTGAACTGCAGTGAGCTGGGTTGAGGTGAGCCAGGCTGAGCTGGGTTGAGCTGAGCTGGGCTGAGCCAGGCTGAGTTGGTTTGAGCTGGGCTGAGCTGGGCTGAGCTGGGTTGAGCTGAGCTGAGCTGGGCTGAGCTGAGCTGGGCTAAGCTGGGCTGAGCTGAGCTGGGCTAAGCTGGGCTGAGCTGGGCTGAACTGGTTTGAGCTGAGCTGGGCTGAGCTGGGTTGATCTGGGCTGAGCTGGGCTGAGCTGAGATGGGCTAGCTGGGCTGAACTGGGCTGAGCTGGGTTGAGCTGGGCTCAGCTGGGCTCAGCTGGGCTCAGCTGGGCTGAGCCGAGCTGAGCTGGGTTGAGCTGAGCTGAGCTGGGCTGAGCTGGGCTGAACTGGGCTGGGCTGAGCAGGGCTGAGCCGTGCTGGCTCAGCTGGGCTGAACTGGGCCGAGCTGAGCTTAGCTGGGCTGAGCTGAGCTGGGCTAAGCTACGCTGAGCTGAGCTGAGCTGAGCTGAGATGAGCTGGGCTGAGCTGGGCTGGGCTGAGCTGAGCTGAGCTGGGCTGGGCTGAACTGAGCTGAGCTGAGCTGAGCTGGGCTCAGCTGAATAGAGTTGGGATGAGCTGGGCTGAACTGGGCTGAGCTGAGCTGGGCTGAGCTCAGCTGGGCTGGGCTGAGCTCAGCTGGGCTGAGCTCAGCTGGGCTGGGCAGAGCTGAGCTGAGTTGGGCTGAGCTGGGCTGAGCTGAGCAGGGCTGAGCTGAGCTGAGCTGGGCTGAGCTGAGCTGGGCTGAGCTGGGCTGAGCTGGGTTGAGCTGAGCTGAGCTGGGCTGAGCTGGGCTGAGCTGAGATGGGCTAGCTGGGCTGAACTGGGTTGAGCTGGGCTCAGCTGGGCTGAGCTGAGTTGAGCTGGGTTAAGCTGAGCTGAGCTGGGCTGAGCTGGGCTGAGCTGAGCAGGGCTGAGCTGTGCTGGGCTGAACTGGGCTGAGCTGGCCTGAGCTGGGCTGAGCTGGGCTGAGCTGAGCTGGGCTGAGCTGAGCTGGGCTAAGTTGGGCTGAGCTGGGCTGAACTGGTTTGAGCTGAGCTGGGCTGAGCTGGGTTGATCTGGGCTGAGCTGGGCTGAGCTGAGATGGGCTAGCTGGGCTGAACTGGGCTGAGCTGGGTTGAGCTGGGCTCAGCTGGGCTCAGCTGGGCTCAGCTGGGCTGAGCCGAGCTGAGCTGGGTTGAGCTGAGCTGAGCTGGGCTGAGCTGGGCTGAACTGGGCTGGGCTCAGCTGGGCTGAGCCGAGCTGAGCTGGGTTGAGCTGAGCTGAGCTGGGCTGAGCTGGGCTGAGCTGAGCAGGGCTGAGCTGTGCTGGGCTGAACTGGGCTGAGCTGGGCTGAGCCGGGCTGAGCTGGGTTGAGCTGGGCTGAACTGAACTGCAGTGAGCTGGGTTGAGGTGAGCCAGGCTGAGCTGGGTTGAGCTGAGCTTGGCTGAGCTGTGCTGGGTTGAGCTGGGTTGAACTGGGCTAAGCTGAGCTCAGCTGGCCTGACCTGGTTAAGCTGGCTGAGCCGAGCTGGGCTGGGCTGCAATGAGCCGAGCTGGGTTGGGCTGGATTGAGCTGAGCTGGGATGAGCCGGACTGGGCTGAACTGGGCTGAGCCGGGCTGAGCTGGGTTGAGCTGGGCTGAACTGAACTGCAGTGAGCTGGGTTGAGGTGAGCCAGGCTGAGCTGGGTTGAGCTGAGCCGGGCTGAGCCAGGCTGAGTTGGTTTGAGCTGAGCTGAGCTGGGCTGAACTGGGCTGAGCTGAGCTCAGCTGGCCTGACCTGGTTAAGCTGGTTGAGCTGAGCTGGTTGAAGTGGGTTGAAGTGCGCTGAGCTGTGCTGAGCTGGGCTGAGTTAACCGTGGTGAATGAGATGGATCCAGTAGAAATGGGCTGGCTGAGTCAACTTGACCTAAACAATATGATGCGCTGCTTCGGGATGGTTAACCGTGGCTGAACCAGGTGGGTCTAGCTGGGCTGAGCTGGCCAGGCTACACCGTCCTGGCTGACACTGGGCTGACCTCAGTGACCTGGGCATGCTGAGGACAGGCCGAGCTGAGTCCGCGTCAGTCTCGCTGATGGCACACACACCTTTCCTCCAAGCCCAGGCACCCAGGGCCCGACTGCAGTGTGGCTGAGCCAGGGGCGGAAGGGCTGGGCTGGCGGGGCCGAGAGTGCTGGCATCCGCTGCATGGCCTCGGAGGGAAGGCAGGGCGTGCAAGGACGTCTCTCACCCCCTCCTCCTCTTCTGTTCCCTCGCGGGTCCTCAGAGAGCTCGTCTGCCCCGACACTCTTCCCCCTCGCCTCCTGTGAGAGCCCCGTGTCCGACGAGAGCCCAGTGGCCTTGGGCTGCCTAGCCCGGGACTTCCTGCCTGGCTCCATCACCTTCTCCTGGAGCTACCCGGACGGCATCGCGGTCAGTAGCCAGAGCATCAAGACCTTCCCGTCCGTCCTGCGGGAGGGCAAGTATGTGGCCACCTCCCAGGTGCTCCTGCCCTCCCAGAGCGCCCTCCAGGGGTCAGAGCTGATTTGCAAAGTCCAGCACTCCAAGGGGAACTCGGACGTGGTTGTGACCCCCCCAGGTGAGCCGGGCTCCTCCCAGGCTGGGTGGCAGGGGTGGGAGTAAGCCAGCCCACCTGACGCTCTGTCTTTCCCTGCAGTGATTTTAGATCTGCCCCCCAGCGTGACACTCTTCATGCCCCCCCGAGACGGCTTCTCTGGCACTTCCAAACGCACGTCCAAGCTCATCTGTCAGGCCACAGACTTCAGCCCCAGGGAGATCTCCGTGTCCTGGTTTCGTGAGGGCAAGCGGCTGGTGTCTGGCTTCATTACGGAAGATGTGGAAGCCTCAAAGTCCAATCCAGGGACCTTCAGTGTCATCAGCATGCTGACCATCACCGACGGCGACTGGTTCAGCCAGGCTGTGTACACCTGCCAGGTGGAGCACAGAGGGATGGTCATCGAGAAGAACGTGTCTTCCCAGTGCAACCCCAGTGAGTGGTCTGGCCCGAGCACAGCCCCGGGACAGGGGGGCCCACACACGCAGTCTGCAGACATCACCCCAGACCTGACCAGCAGCTCCCTGAGCCTTGGCTTCCCAGAGCGGCCAAGGGCAGGGAGGGGGCTGTGCAGGGCAGCTCGGGGAGTGTTTCAGACATGCCCAGTGTCCTCCCCCAGCAGGGCCCGGAGTTCACGAGGCACTCGGCAAAGTCAGCCCCTGCTCTTTGGGCAGCCCTGTACCTTGGCCTGATTTCATGCTAACCAACTGTCTCCTATCTCCAGGTCCTTCCCCCGGCATCGAGGTCTTCGCCATTCCCCCCTCCTTCTCCGACATCTTCCTCAACAAGTCAGCCAAGCTCACCTGCCTGGTCACAGGCCTGGTCACCTACGACAGCCTGAGAATTTCCTGGACCCGCCAGGGTGAAAAGGCTGTGGATTCCCAGATCATTGACTCCACGATCCTCCCCAACGGCACCTTCAGCGCCACGTGTGTGGCGTCAGTCTGCGTGGAGGACTGGGAGTCAGGAGACAGGTTCACGTGCACGGTGACCCACCTGGATCTGCCCTCACCCCTGAAGCGGAGCATCTTCAAGCCCACAGGTAGGCCCTGCACTGCCCCTCCCCCTGCCCCGGGACTCTCCCCAGGCTGCCTGGGCCTGCAGGCCCCCGTGCCCCATGTCGTCCGGGACGGCCCGCGGCCCGCCCCAGCTCACCGCCGTCTGTCCTCCCGCAGAAGTGCACAAGCACATGCCTTCCGTCTACGTGCTGCCGCCGGCCCGGGAGCAGCTGAGCCTGCGGGAGTCAGCCTCCATCACCTGCCTGGTGAAGGGCTTCTCCCCTCCGGACGTGTTTGTGCAGTGGCTGAAGAAGGGGGAGCAGGAGCCCCTGTCCCCTGACAACTACGTGACCAGTGCCCCAGTGCCCGAGCCCAACAGCCCGGGCTACTACTTTGTCCACAGCGTCCTGACGGTGAGCGAGAAGGACTGGAGTGCCGGGGCGACCTACACCTGCGTCGTGGGCCATGAGGCCCTGCCCCACTTGGTGACCGAGAGGACCGTGGACAAGTCCACCGGTAAACCCACCCTGTACAACGTGTCCCTGGTCATGTCCGACACGGCCAGCACCTGCTACTGACCGCCTGGCCGCCCACTTGGGCCCGGGCCAGAGGCCCTGGGTGGCCGTCGCTGTGTGTGTGCACGCGGGCAGACTAACCATGTCAATGATTGGGATGTTGCATTTTATAAAAATTAGAAATAAAAAAAGACCATTCAAAAGATGCTGGTTGTGAGTGAGCGATGCTCTCCCTGCTGGGGCCATGGCTGTGCTGCCCCCACCCCGCAGACCGCCCTCCACCACCCTCCCCCCCGCCTCTCACCCACAGCTCCGACCCACCTCTGGAAGCCCCTGCACCACTTGCCAGATGCCCACAGCAGGCCAAGCCCACACTTGCTGCTCCTCTGGCGGCTTCCATGGCAACAGAGGCACACCAGTGTGCCACACACACACACACACACACACACACACACACTCGTAAGCACACACACACCTGCACACGTGCAGGGACACGCAGGCATGTGGGCACACACACACCCAGAGACACACGGACATGCGCACTCACGCGGGTACACACGGTCCCAGGCACTCACACAGACACACATGCACATACATGCACACACGTGCACGTGCACGTGCCCGGACAAGACGTGGGCACACCGACAGTGACGCATGCACACGCGTGAGCACACGGGCACACGCACAGGGACACACAGGGATGCTGATGCCAGCGCTTGCACTCCCACAGTCACCTAGTGCCCGCTGGCGGTGTCCCTCTGCACCACGCTGGCTGTGGGGCTTCACACCCAAGCTCTGCCTGGCCTGCCTCCGCTTGGAGGTGTGTCCGTGGGCCGGCCCAGCTGGGACCCCTGCCGCAGCCACCATCCCCAGGCTCAGGGCGAAGAACTCGGAGGGTCACCCTGGGCCTGGCCAGCTGCAGCTGCTCAGGAACGCCCCAGCCCGTGTCCAGGAGGGGTGCCCCTCCCAGCCCAGGCTCTAGTTGAAGGTGGCAGTGCCCCCCACCCCCAGCCCCACCTGCGAACAGACGCAGTCAGGGCATGTCCTGACAGAGCAGGCAGAACCCAGCATCAGCCTGGGAGGCAGGGAGGCTGTCTCTGGAGGCACCTCCTTGGAGCGGGACACTCCCGTGTGAACCAGGTCTGCCCCTGCAGGCACCCAGCCCTGGAAATGTCGGGCCCTGAGATCCCCGGAGCAGGGAGTGAGGGGCATAGAGCCCAGCAGGCAGGAGGGGAGCAGGGGCCAGCGGGGTCTCCTCTTCCGACAAGGGCACCCCCCCCAGCTGCCTCCTAGGCCCTCCAGGAGCCAGAGCTCCAGATGCCCCCAAGGACCCATCAGTGTGCGGTCTGCAGACCCTACTGGACGTCCTCAGCCTGTTCATCCCAACATCACTCTCTCTGGGACCTTAGGTGTCTGTCTGATTCCTTGGTCCCAGAGCCATGGGTCCTGGTGGGGCCGACAGGCCAGCCAGGGCCCCTCCCGGCCTCTCACACGTGTTGTAGCTCCAAGACGGAGAGAGAGAAAGTGAGGGCCCTCGGGCACAGGTGTCCGCCTGCCCCAGGGCTGGTCCTCAGAGGCCAGGGGCCCCACCAAGCTGCAGGGGACAAGAGGACCCACTCCCTGCCTCTCAGCCCTCAGTGGCCCTGGTTGTGCCCCTACATCCTCCAGGAGAGTCTGGGGTGCTGGGGGCCATTCCGCTGGGGCTCCCGCCTCCGTGGCTGGCAGAGACCCTTCCTGACCAAGCCCGGGAGCTCCTGGCCCCACCGCACACATACCTTCCTCCTGCTTGTTTCTGCTGCCCCCACCCCCAGCCCTGCCGGGGGGGCAGCACAGCCAAGGGCCCGAGGGCGGGCTCGGGTGATGGGCAGCTAGGGTGGGCTTTGCTGGGGCTGCGGCCACACTGACCACTCTGCGCCATGTCTCCCACAGAGGGGGAGGTGAGCGCGGATGAGGAAGGCTTCGAGAACCTGAACACCATGGCCTCCACCTTCATCGTCCTCTTCCTCCTGAGCCTCTTCTACAGCACCACCGTCACCCTGTTCAAGGTAGACCAGCCTGGCCAGCGGGCGGGGGCCCCATGACCCTTGGCACCCCCCACCACTCACGCCATCCCTGTCGCCTGCAGGTGAAGTGACCCACCAAGCAAGGATGTGGGAGACCAGAGACGGACAAGACGGGTGCCGCCCGGGGGCCTGGGGTCCCCTGCCTGCGTGGCCCATCCGCATGTACTCAGACCTTCCCTGTGTCCCTCTCCAGCTTCAAGCGCTAAGAAACTGGCTTCTCCCAACACGGCCAAATGCCGTGGCCAAGCCGGGTGCCCGCAGCCGTAGGCCCAGCCCGGCCCTGCTTTGTGATGTCGCTCTTGTGGCCTTGAAATAAAGACGTCAGTTTTATCTTGTGAAACTGCTTCTTCCTGAAGGCTTTTCTTCCCCACACCTCACTTCGGTGTGTCACACATCCTGAGAGTTGGCCCTAATTCCAAAGGGCTCGTGGGCAAGGGCAAGAGCCTGCGGGGCTGTGCTGGGCCGGGCACAGCCCTGCTGGAGAGGATCCCCTGCCTGGGCTCCCAGCACGCCTAAGCTGGGGGCCGGGCTCAGGCCTCTGGGCTTCTGCGTGCCATCGGTGGGGCCCTGCCATAAGCACCGCGCAATGCGTTGTCACTCGGTCACCATCCGCAGCAAGCCCAGCCACAGGGAGTTCTGTCCAACCTTTGGGGCATGTACTGTGTGTGCCAGTGGGACTCAGGAGGTGCACTGGGCGTGGGTGCAGCCGCAGTGCACCCTGCAGAATCCCGGGGGGGCGGATAGTGACTAAGGTATAGAAGCGGGTTCAGAAGTTTCTAGTGAAACAGCCTGGAGAATGCATGGTGGGGAGGCTGGGGAAAGGGGAGGCAGTGCCAGGCCCAGGATGGTGGCAGGAGGTGGGGGAGCCGGGCCGCCCTCTGGCGATCAGTGCTCCCTCTGAGAACAGATCGGCGCCAGGTGAAGTAAGGACACCTGGGGGGCCTCGCTCAGGCTGTGGAGAAGTTCAGCTGTGGCAGCAAGGGTCAGGGTGGACACAGGTGGGAGGAGAGGAGAGAAGGCAGAACCTGGGGCCCAGAGGAGGGGCCCAGGTGAGGGCTGCTCTTGTGAGCCGGGCTCCTGGGGGCGGCAATTTCAGGGGACTGGAGAGTGGCTGGGAGACCCCAGGACTGACTCTCCTGGGGTGTCTGGGGCCTGAGCACCAGCCTGGCCCTGAAGAGGTGCCTGCCCAAGAGAGATTTGTAACTGGACATGGGTCCCAAATGGAACCCATTCCCTGGCTTTGGGCTCCCAGGGGGTGTCCAGACCCCGGCTTTGTTCCCATTAAACGGACCCCCTTACAGGCCCAACCTGGCAGGCTGGGGACATTCGACAAGGGGTCCCACAAAGTGCAAGACACCTCGGGCAGGGATGGGGGCTCCCACGCAGGCTGTGGGGTTGACTGTTCGGGGC
Organism: Vicugna pacos; assembly: GCF_048564905.1. Taxonomy (NCBI): domain Eukaryota; kingdom Metazoa; phylum Chordata; class Mammalia; order Artiodactyla; family Camelidae; genus Vicugna; species Vicugna pacos. Next base: position 95,550,527 of record NC_132992.1, on the reverse strand, counting down.
CACACCTACACGAGTGTCCCAGCAGGGCTGGCAGTCATGACAGAACCACAGACCAGACTTAAACGTCATGAATTTATTCTCCCCCGGTCTGGAGGCTGGAAGGAAAGTCAAGGCGTCAGCTACGCTGGTTTCTTCTAGGGCCATGTTGGAGGGCCTGGTCAATGCTGCCTTCCTAGCTTCCGGGGGCTGCCAGCGCCTCGTTCCTGTTTAACTACTTGAACTCAACTCTCAGACTTAGCTTGTCAACTGCTCACTTATACTCCTTTTCCAAGGAAGACCTTTAAGAAATTGCATGGCGAGGTGCAGCTAGGCAATGCGTTCCTATCACTTTTAACGCGTCAGTCCTTCACGGTTGCTCATCGCGAGCCGCCCCCCAGGGTCCCCGAAGCGCTGTTTTCACAAGGACTGTGTTCAGAGGTCTTGGCTGGTCGATCTTCTCTTCGTGACGAAGAAACGCTCTGCTGTTCAGCTGCAGTTGCTTTCGCCTCCGTGTTTGTCAAGGCCGCTGCTCAGGTGTCCACCTGAGGACGGGCTTTGGGGGAAATGTGTGTGTCCGTCGTGAGCTGTTTCGGTCAGACGTGGGAGCTGGTGCATCGAGAGGACGCCCAGTGAGGTTCTGAATCAGAAGGGCAGGACACCCTAGAAGGACAGTCTGTTCTGGAAGGTCGACCCAGCGTCTGAGTTGAAGGCGCTCCGGTGGAGGGCCCCAGAGCGGGGGCCCCGGCCTCGCCACAGCCGGGGCTCTCCTGGGACCCCCCGGAGCGGGGAGCGGCAGGTGCAGTTTGTGCCGCCGGGCCCCTCGGCTGTCCGTGAATCAGTCTTCTTAATGGACCTGGAGGAATCCTTCCATGCCAGGGACCCCACGGAGCTTGCCAGGGGCCAGGCACCGAGACGGTAAGAGAGGCAGCCCCACTGCCAGATTTCCTGCTCGGGACAGCGCGTAGGCGGCGTTTCTGCTCCACTCGGGGGAGGGCGGTCTTCAACGCCCGCTCGGTGAGACAGAGACTCGGGTGAATCCCTCGAGGGGCCGCCATCCGGCTGGGCCACGTCTGACTTTCCCTAAAGAACAGGCCGAGGACAGCGTGGCGGGGGCTGCTCCACAGCCCCTTAACTACTGCCGGCGTGGCTCCCGCTGCTTCCACAGACCCAAGGCACCCCTTACCACGTCCTCGCTTAAATGGACGCAGTTTAAACGCAGCTTTGGGTTTAAGGTCTTTGCCGTGTGTGTGAAGGTGGCCCCTGCCTTCTGCAGAGTTTATGATAAAGAGCAGAATTGTGAGTGGCAACCTCAGGTACAATGCGTTTCCTGGTCATTTTTAATGAGGGATTTTCCTAGAGGGAATTTAGTCAAGTCGGGACTCACTTTAGACTCAGGAGGGAGGAACTCGCGCCAAGGGTAGGTGCGCAGGAAGGCGAAGGCAGCCGGGAGACAATCCCCGGGGCTCTCCTCTCCGCGAAGAAGCCATGCTGCCAGTTCCAGGGAGGGACCTTTCCTTCTGACAGTGGCCAGTGCAGCTCCTGAACAAGATGTGCTAAGGAGCTGAAAGCCTCCGGGCAGCATTTCATTCAGACAGCGGAAGGGGGGTAGCGACTGGTGCCGCTCAGGAGCCATGGCCGCTGGGCCTGGGCAGGGATGGAGGAGCTGGGGTACCCGGAGTGAGGGGGACTCCGAGGAGGAGAAGGAGGAAGGGCCACCAGGAAGGAGTTGACCCTGCACCGAGCCCAGCTGTGCAGGACTCCTGGATGAGATGGCCTTAGCTGAGCCAGGCGGGTCTGGCGGCCCCACCCTTTCTGGCCAGTACCATGAGCTATCAGGACAGAACCGGGCCGAGCCTGAGCTGAGATGAACTAAACTGGATTAAACTGGGCTTCCTGAGCCGGGCTGGATTAAGCCAGGCTGAGCCAAACTGAGCCGAGCTGAGTCGGGCTGATCCAGGCTGAGCTGGCTGAGCCAGGTTGAGCTGGGCTGAGCTGAGCTGAGTTGGGCTGAGCTGATCTGAGCTGGGCTGAGCTGGGCTGAGCAGGGCTGAGCTGAGCTGGGCTGAGCTGGGCTGAGCTGGGTTGAGCTGAGCTGAGCTGGGTTGAGCTGAGCTGGGCTGGGCTAAGCTGGGCTGAACTGGGTTGAGCTGAGCTGGGCTGAGCTGGGCTGAGCTGGGCTGAGCTGAGCTGGGCTAAGCTGGGCTGAGCTGAGTTGAGCTGGGCTCAGCTGGGCTGAGCTGGGCTGAGCTGAGATGGGCTAGCTGGGCTGAACTGGGTTGAGCTGGGCTCAGCTGGGCTGAGCTGAGCTGAGCTGGGTTAAGCTGAGCTGAGCTGGGCTGAGCTGGGCTGAGCTGAGCAGGGCTGAGCTGTGCTGGGCTGAACTGGGCTGAGCTGGGCTGAGCTGGGCTGAGCTGAGCTCGGCTGGGTTGAGCTGAGCTGAGCTGGGCTGAGCTGGGCTGAGCTGAGATGGGCTAGCTGGGCTGAACTGGGTTGAGCTGGGCTCAGCTGGGCTGAGCTGAGCTGAGCTGGGTTAAGCTGAGCTGAGCTGGGCTGAGCTGGGCTGAGCTGAGCAGGGCTGAGCTGTGCTGGGCTGAACTGGGCTGAGCTGGGCTGAGCTGGGCTGAGCTGAGCTCGGCTGGGTTGAGCTGAGCTGAGCTGGGCTGAGCTGGGCTGAACTGGGCTGAACTGGTCCGAGCTGAGCTTAGCTGGGCTGAGCTGGGCTGAGCTGGGCTCTACTGCGCTGAACTGGGCTGAGCTGGACTGAACTGGGCTGAGCCGGGCTGAGCCAGGCTGGGCTGAACTGGGCTAAGCAGGGCTGATTTGGTGAGCTGGGCTGAGGTGGGTTGAACTGGGCTGAACTGAACTGGAATGAGCCGGGTTGACCTGAGCTGGGTTGAGCTGAGCTGGGTTGAGCTGAGCTGGGTTCAGCTGAGCTGAGCTGAGCTGGGCTGAGCTGAGGTGAACTGGGCTGGGCTGAGCAGGGCTGAGCCATGCTGGGCTGAACTGGGTTGAGCTGAGCTGAGCTGGGCTGAGATGTGCTGAACTGGGCTGAACTGGGTTGAGCTGGGCTGAGCAGGGCTGAGCCATGCTGGGCTGAACTGGGTTGAGCTGAGCTTAGCTGGGCTGAGCTGAGCTGAGCTGGGCTGAACTGGGTTGAGTTGAACTGGGCTGAGTTGGCTGAGCCAGGGTGAGCTGGGCTGGGCTGAACTGCAGTGAGCTGGGCTGAGCTGAGCTGGGCTAAGCTGGGCTGAGCTGAGTTGAGCTGGGCTCAGCTGGGCTGAGCTGGGCTGAGCTGAGATGGGCTAGCTGGGCTGAACTGGGTTGAGCTGGGCTCAGCTGGGCTGAGCTGAGCTGAGCTGGGTTAAGCTGAGCTGAGCTGGGCTGAGCTGGGCTGAGCTGAGCAGGGCTGAGCTGTGCTGGGCTGAACTGGGCTGAGCTGGGCTGAACTGGGCTGGGCTGAGCAGGGCTGAGCCATGCTGGCTCAGCTGGGCTGAACTGGGCCGAGCTGAGCTTAGCTGGGCTCGGCTGGGTTGAGCTGAGCTGAGCTGGGCTGAGCTGGGCTGAGCTGAGCTGGGCTGAGCTGGGCTGGGCTGAGCTGAGCTGAGCTGGGCTGGGCTGAACTGAGCTGAGCTGAGCTGAGCTGAGCTGGGCTCAGCTGAATAGAGTTGGGATGAGCTGGGCTGAACTGGGCTGAGCTGAGCTGGGCTGAGCTCAGCTGGGCTGGGCTGAGCTGAGCTGAGTTGGGCTGAGCTGGGCTGAGCTGAGCAGGGCTGAGCTGTGCTGGGCTGAACTGGGCTGAGCTGGGCTGAGCTGGGCTGAGCTGAGCTCGGCTGGGTTGAGCTGAGCTGAGCTGGGCTGAGCTGGGCTGAGCTGAGCTGGGCTGAACTGGGCTGAACTGGTCCGAGCTGAGCTTAGCTGGGCTGAGCCGGGCTGAGCTGGGCTCTACTGCGCTGAACTGGGCTGAGCTGGACTGAACTGGGCTGAGCCGGGCTGAGCCAGGCTGGGCTGAACTGGGCTAAGCAGGGCTGATTTGGTGAGCTGGGCTGAGGTGGGTTGAACTGGGCTGAACTGAACTGGAATGAGCCGGGTTGACCTGAGCTGGGTTGAGCTGAGCTGGGTTGAGCTGAGCCAGGCTGAGCTTGGCTGAGCTGTGCTGGGTTGAGCTGGGCTGAACTGGGCCGAGCTGAGCTTAGCTGGGCTGAGCTGAGCTGGGCTAAGCTACGCTGAGCTGAGCTGAGCTGAGATGAGCTGGGCTGAGCTGGGCTGAACTTGGCTGGGCTGAGCAGGGCTGAGCCATGCTGGGCTGAACTGGGATGAGCTGGGCTGAACTGGGATGTACTGGGCTGAACTGGGCCGAGCTGAGCTTAGCTGGGCTGAGCTTGGCTGAGCTTGTCTGAGCTGGGCTGAGCTGGGCTGGCGGAGCTGGGCTGAGCTGAGCTGAACTGTGTTGTAGAACTGGGTTGAGCTGAGCTGGGCTGAGCTGGGCTTAGCTCGGCTGAGCCGAGCTGGGCTGGGCTGCAATGAGCCGTGCTGGGTTGGGCTGGATTGAGCTGAGCTGGGATGAGCCGGACTGGGCTGAACTGGGCTGAGCCGGGCTGAGCTGGGCTGAGCTGGGCTGAACTGGGCTGGGCTGAGCAGGGCTGAGCTATGCTGGGATGAACTGAGCCGAGCTGGGCTGAGCTGAGCTCGGCTGAGCTGGGCTGAACTTGGCTGGGCTGAGCAGGGCTGAGCCGTGCTGGGCTGAACTGGGCTGAACTGGGCCGAGCTGAGCTTAGCTGGGCTGAGCTGAGCTGGGCTAAGCTACGCTGAGCTGAGCTGAGCTGAGATGAGCTGGGCTGAGCTGGGCTGAACTTGGCTGGGCTGAGCAGGGCTGAGCCATGCTGGGCTGAACTGGGATGAGCTGGGCTGAACTGGGATGTACTGGGCTGAACTGGGCCGAACTGAGCTTAGCTGGGCTGAGCTTGGCTGAGCTTGTCTGAGCTGGGCTGAGCTGGGCTGAGCTGGGCTGAGCTGAAATGAGCTGAGCTGGGCTGAACTGGGCTGAGCTGAACTGAATTGGGATGAGCTGGGCTGAACTGGGTTGAGCTGAGCTGAGCTGAACTGTGTTGAGCTGAGCTGGGCTAAGCTGGGCTGAGCTGGGCTAAGCTGAACTGAGATGAGCTGAGCTGAGCTGAGCTGGGCTGAGCTGAGCTGAGTTGGGCTGAACTGGGTTGAGCTGAGCTGAGCTGAGCTGGGTTGAGCTGAGCTGAGCTGGGCTGAACTGGGTTGAGCTGGGCTGAGCTGGGCTGAGCTGGGCTGGGCTGAGCTGAGCTGTGCTGAGCTGAGCTGAACTGGGCTGGGCTGAGCAGGGCTGAGCCATGCTGGGCTGAACTGGGTTGAGCTGAGCTGAGCTGAGTTGGGCTGAGTTGGTCTGAACTGGGTTGAGCTGAGCTGAGCTGGGCTGAGATGTGCTGAACTGGGCTGAACTGGGTTGAGCTGGGCTGAGCAGGGCTGAGCCATGCTGGGCTGAACTGGGTTGAGCTGAGCTTAGCTGGGCTGAGCTGAGCTGAGCTGGGCTGAACTGGGTTGAGTTGAACTGGGCTGAGTTGGCTGAGCCAGGGTGAGCTGGGCTGGGCTGAACTGCAGTGAGCTGGGTTGAGCTGAGCTGGGTTGAGGTGAGCCAGGCTGAGCTGGGTTGAGCTGGGCTTAGCTCGGCTGAGCCGAGCTGGGCTGAACTTGGTTGAGCTGAACTGAGCTGAGCTTGGCTGAGCCGTGCTGGGTTGGGCTGGATTGAGCTGAGCTGGGATGAGCCGGACTGGGCTGAACTGGGCTGAGCCGGGCTGAGCTGGGTTGAGCTGGGCTGAACTGAACTGCAGTGAGCTGGGTTGAGGTGAGCCAGGCTGAGCTGGGTTGAGCTGAGCTGGGCTGAGCTGTGCTGGGTTGAGCTGGGCTGAACTGGGCTAAGCTGAGCTCAGCTGGCCTGACCTGGTTAAGCTGGTTGAGCTGAGCTGGTTGAAGTGGGTTGAAGTGCGCTGAGCTGTGCTGAGCTGGGCTGAGTTAACCGTGGTGAATGAGATGGATCCAGTAGAAATGGGCTGGCTGAGTCAACTTGACCTAAACAATATGATGCGCTGCTTCGGGATGGTTAACCGTGGCTGAACCAGGTGGGTCTAGCTGGGCTGAGCTGGCCAGGCTACACCGTCCTGGCTGACACTGGGCTGACCTCAGTGACCTGGGCATGCTGAGGACAGGCCGAGCTGAGTCCGCGTCAGTCTCGCTGATGGCACACACACCTTTCCTCCAAGCCCAGGCACCCAGGGCCCGACTGCAGTGTGGCTGAGCCAGGGGCGGAAGGGCTGGGCTGGCGGGGCCGAGAGTGCTGGCATCCGCTGCATGGCCTCGGAGGGAAGGCAGGGCGTGCAAGGACGTCTCTCACCCCCTCCTCCTCTTCTGTTCCCTCGCGGGTCCTCAGAGAGCTCGTCTGCCCCGACACTCTTCCCCCTCGCCTCCTGTGAGAGCCCCGTGTCCGACGAGAGCCCAGTGGCCTTGGGCTGCCTAGCCCGGGACTTCCTGCCTGGCTCCATCACCTTCTCCTGGAGCTACCCGGACGGCATCGCGGTCAGTAGCCAGAGCATCAAGACCTTCCCGTCCGTCCTGCGGGAGGGCAAGTATGTGGCCACCTCCCAGGTGCTCCTGCCCTCCCAGAGCGCCCTCCAGGGGTCAGAGCTGATTTGCAAAGTCCAGCACTCCAAGGGGAACTCGGACGTGGTTGTGACCCCCCCAGGTGAGCCGGGCTCCTCCCAGGCTGGGTGGCAGGGGTGGGGCCAAGCCACGCCCCTACCCCCCACAGATTCCCTCTCTTCCCATTTACCTGCAGCCCCTCTTGTTGTCCATAAATGCAACCGTTGTTCTAGGTCCTTGGCTCATCCCAGAAAGAGTTCAGAGACAAAACACAGTGGTTAAAAGAGTAAAGTGAGGATTTGTGAAAGGGTGGATTGTATGCTCTCAAGGGGAGAGCGGGCAGGCTCAGGGGAGCGGCTGCCCTGAGTTCCTTTGGCAAGTTAGCTACGCGGGGTGTAAAAATGAATGGGCGGAATATTCACTGGGGAGGGAAGGGTTTGGGGTCGTACTCCCTGCTCATCATCCCAACTCCCCCTTCCCAAAGGGAGGAGGGATTTTTGTCCCCACTTAGTCTGGAGCAGAAGTGTCACAGCGTCTGTGCTTGATGGCTACTTCTGATCGCAAGGCTGATTTTATTGAAATGAGGACATAGTGAGCAAAAGGTCACATTCAGACACTGGAGATTCCTGCCTTTCTCACCTTTCTTTGTTCTTCTCCAGGCCACTTGTCACCCCAAAAAGCATGATCCCTTATCAGCCCAGAGGTTCCTGCTTTTCCTTTGCTGCCCAGAGACCCATGCTGCCCACGTGATGTGTGCTTCCCTGCGTTTGGCCTGTGCCCCTCCTTTCCGCCCAGTTCCTGCCGTTTGGTCTGCATCCCCCTTCTCTGCTCACATCTAGCTGTCTGCCTGCTCTAACGCTCCCACCCAGGGGACAGCACATTCTGACCCTCAACTGCTCACTGCCCCTCTGATCTCAGCACCTAAGCAGACCATGACCGCTGTGTCGGCCCTCACATCGACCCCATCAGAGGACTGCCCCAAGGCCCGCACCGCGATGAGGAACCTAGGTTAGCGACCCCCATCCGAGCACACCCTCATCTGCCTGCCGACCCCTCAGCTACCTCCTTCAGGTAGCCCTTTGTGACTTCTCCAAAGAGTCTTCAGGAAAGTGGGGCACTGACCTGAGGGGGGCCTACTATGCCCAGGAGGCTGGGCACTGGCAGATGCCGCCTCATGCCCTGTGCGGTCCTCAGCCTCTCTGAATGGGTGACCTGCCAGTCACACCGCGAGGAGCACAGTGGAGAGGGAGGCCCGTGGCCAGCACCGGACCCACCTGGCCCAGTGGATCAGCTGAGTCGTGAGCTTGTGAGGAGACTCACATGGGGACACATTGCACAGGCAGCCAGGGATGCGGCGCTGAGCCCTACAACCCTCACGGAAATATAGGGTGCCACCCAAAGGGCCGGGGAGCCACGGCGGCCAGACCCAGGAGCTGGCCACGGCAGGACCCCCAGGAGTGAGCTGCCTTCCTGCCCCTCTGCCTGGGGCCTAGGGTCACACTTCACCCTGTCGCCGCCCTGGGCAGCGTGTCCTCACTCTGAGCCTTGGAGGCTGAAGCAGCTGACAGAGGGGAGCAGTCAGACGGAGAGTAGCAGCTCCCTCGCTGGCCTTCTGGGCACTGAAGCTCAAAGAAGCCGTGGCCTGCTCGGGTGTCTCTGTGGGCTTATTGGCCAGGATGCTCACCCCCCCCCCAGCCAGAATCTGCTCCCACTGTGCTCATCCGGACACTCCAGCCCTGGGCTCGGGGAGGTCTGCTCAGGCACACAAAGCATGGGCGAGTCAAGAGACGCCAGCTCTCCAAAGAGATGCCGTGGCTCACCTGCAGCAGGGTGTGTGCCAAACGCACCCCTTCCCCGGAGTGCTGGCAGTCAGAGTTGACTGTGACATCTGCATCCAGTCAGCCACCCAGCAGTTTTGGGAGGGAGCAGGTGGAGCTCCAGGAAGACAGATTGGGCCCTCCGGCTCTGGGGCTGGACTGCCCTCCAGTGGAAAAGGACCCTTCTTAGGGCACGCCCAAGGTGGGCTGAGCCCATGAGCCAAGCCCTCAGAACAGGCCTGCACACCCCACCCCAGGAGGGCCCCCCAACCCAGACGTGGCCCAGCTGTCACACTGCCCGCTGGCCAGATGCAGCCTAAGCCTGCTCTCTAGAGCCTGGGCCCGGCCTTTGCAGTTTCAGAGGAGTGGACAAGGAGGAGGAGGAGGGGTCAGAAACCCTGCGTAGTTCTAAAGCCTGGAATATTTACTCTCTGGCACTTTACAGAAAAAGCTGGCTGACAGGCGGTCTGTCACAAATTTATGGCCTGATAACATACTGTCCATTCTCGCCCTAAACCCAAGAGGAAGGTCCTTGGGCCCTTAGCACAGATACTCGTGAGCAGTGAGCAGTCAGGGTCCCACCAGAGCCAGGAGGCACACTCAGGGAGCAGTGACTACCAGAAGCCAAGCTGCCACCCCTGGGGCTGGGGGCCGGGGGCCGGGGGGCCATAGCCCCCACCTTCTAAGGAGCCTAGAGGACACCCTTAGTCACCCCCTCCCCAACAGTGCCGGCCACCAGCCCCACCAGCCCCCAGCCCCCCCAGCCAGAAGCCTGGATGCTGGGAAGCCCAAAAGAGGCTGTCCTCAGAGGTCAGTCACTTGGGGGACCGAGCTGGGGAGAAGGGTGGAGGACTTTCAGGGGACACCAGAGAGGGCCTGGGCTGTGAGACCCCAGCCTAGTGATGGGAGGTCACCTGGGACCACACTTCTGGAAGCTGGGGAGAGGGCAGGCCTGGGGTTGGGCAGTGACCAGAAACACCCAGGAGGCGCTGGCCAGCCCCAGGACCACCCCCTCCCCCCACCGGCAGGGACTCCCATGCACCCCCTCTGATCTTACCCCACCCCTGCGGAGTGTCAGAACCACACCCGTCCGCCCAGCCTCTGCCTGCTGCACCCTCCCCTGCAGGGCCTCTGGCTCCAGGTCAAGGCCACCTTCACCTGCCTGGCGCTAGGGGACAACCTGCAGGAGACCATTGTCCTTGGAGGGGGCCAGGGAGCCTCACAGCAGGCTCCCAAAGGAGGCGCACGCCAAGCATGCCGAAGGTTCCCGGAGCCAGAGCAGCCACGTGGCCCTGCCCAGGGCCTCTTGGGCAGAGGGGCCTCCGTCACCTGCACCTTGAGCAGCCCTGGCCTGCAGGCCCCAGTGATTTTGGCAGCACAGAGAGAACCTGGTGAGGCCAGCTCCCAGGTCAGAAGACAGGGTGGCCACGGGCCCCAGGCACCCCACACCTCAACCAGCCCAGCAGCTGCTCTGGCCACCTCCTTCCATGACTGTCCTCCGGCCACCAGCTTCTCCCAGTGCTCCCAGTGCCACCTGAGCATGACCGGGCTTCTCCCTGCAGCTGCCTTGGCCCCCAGAAACCTCCCTGTCCGCATCCTGACCACAGCTGACCCGCTCACCTCTGCCAAGGCAGGCTCCTGGCTCCTGTGTGAGGTGTCTGGCTTCCCGCCCATGGACATCTTCCTTGCCTGGCTGGAGGGCCAGTGTGAAGTGAACCCTTCGTAGTTTGCCACCAGGCGCCCCACAGCCCAGCCCAGCGGGAATGCCGTGTTCAGCACCTGGAGCGGCCTGCGCGTCCCGGCCACCCAGGGCCACTGGGAGGCCAGCCTACACCTGTGTGGTCGGGCATGAGGCCTCCTGGACTCCGCTCAGTGCCAGCTGGAACCTGGACACTGGCGGTGAGTCAGCCCCACAGACACAGGGCTGGAGGCAGAGGGGCAGCAGGGTAGGGCTATGGCCGAGCCCAGCCGGTCCTTCTCTGGAGGGCATGCTTCCCCGCCCTGGGGCCTCTAGGTGTCTCAACAGCTACCCTGCCGACCTGTCCCCCTGTGCACACACCGGGCTGGCCCCGGAAGGGAGGGAGGTGGTGCCATGCCCCCCAGGCCCCAAGAACCAGCCATTCCCCACAAGGTGTGCCTGTCACTGGGCACAGAGCCGGGGGCCTCCCTTGGGCTAGGCATGAGGGCCGTCACTCCAGAAAGCCGCTCTCCAGGGGCATGCGAGCTTCCCCAGCCCCCAAGGTCTCCACCCACCCAGGAGCACAGGCAGCACCTCGGAGGCCGGATGCACCTGGGAGTGAGGGCTGGGTTTGACAGCGACCTTGACTGCAAGCCATCCAGAGGGCAGAGGGACAGGCACCTGCCCGAGAAGGGGCTCTCGTGGGGGCCCAGGGCTCACCCTCCCCTCTGAGGCATCCTGCCAGGACACCTTGCTGCCCCGCTAGAGGGCAGGACCCAGACCAGTGCCTCTCCCTGCCCAGCGCAGCACCAGTGAGACAGTGGTGGACACACTGGGTCAGGCAGGGAACAGGACACACAGCGCAGCCTGAGCTGGAGGGTGGGGTCCAGGCCCCAGGCCACCAAAGGAGCCAGGCAGAGGGAGATGCCCAGTGGGGACCAGAGTCAGCAAAGTGGGGCGGGCTGTGGGGGGTGGGCAGGAAGCCTCCGGCTCCACCGGGGTCAGGGATCTTGCGTGCAGCCCTGACTGTCGCCACGGGCAGTCCCCCAGCAGCAGAGATGCCCAGACAGCAGCTCCAGCCCCGCTGCCTCCCCCGACAGCTTGGCACGGCCACCCGCTAGCAACAGTCCCTCCAGCCCCGCAGGGTTCCCCAGAGTGTGGCTGCCCCTCCGCACCCCGACCCGCCTGGGCCCCAGCGGGTCTTCTCCTGAAGCTCCAGCCCCGTTCCTGGCTGCCCACCGGGGGCCAGGGCCGTTTGTCCACAATCCGCGTTCACAGCACAGCCCCTCCCAATCCGGGCGCCATCTGTGCTGGGCCGCCTGCCGGGGCTCATGCCCCTCAGGCCTGTCCGTTCCCCGGTCGCTGAAGTGGACTCCTGACCGGGCCCACAGTCTGTCCGAAGGAGGACCACCCCCTCAAGGGCTCCCTGAGAGCCGAGTCCTCACTGACCCAACCCCCGGCCTGCCGTCCTCCACACCCCGCAGACGGGCCGCCCCAGGCACACAGCCAGCTCTTCCAGGTCTCAGGTCCGGGAGGGTCTGGACGGGCCGCCTCCCAGGCCTTGGCCCAAGACTCTCCCATCTCTTGCAGGGGCTAGAGGTATATCCACCTGCCAGGGCCACACACTCTGAAGACAGTGCATAGCAGAAGCTGTAGGCGGCCAGGCCAGTCCCCAGGGCCTCCAGGAGTGAGGGAAGGAAGCCCTCCACAGAAGGCCAGAGCCACACCACCCGCCCCAGGTCTGAGCCCAGAGGCGTGCTCAGGAAGGCAGCTGGGGCTTCCCTGCCTGGACCCCTCCTCCAGACAGGTGGAGGGGTCCAGAACTGCTCCCTGCTTAGGGCAGCCTCGCCCCCGCCCCACAGCCAGTCCTCCGTGGCCTCAGCCCCAGCTGGATTGCAGCCTCTGCTTCCACTGGGCCAGCTGTCCCTGCAGTGGTGACTTTGCTGCCTTGGGCAGTCCTGTGGCCTTTCCCCCGTCCTGCATCCACAGGCCACCCCCTCCCTCTCCAGTCTAGGGTCAGCCCACCACTGTCCCCTGCAGAACAAGCATGCCCTCTACGGTTGTCATCGTGGTTAAACGTCCCTCTGGCCTGGCCGCTCCTCAGCCCACAGCCCCACCTCATGAGACGGCCACCTCTGCCCAGGCCCATGGACAAGCCAGGACACCTCACCCCTCCGTCACCCTCGCATCTGGCAGCCCCCCAACTCCTGAATCCTCCCGCTTCTCTCCGTGGGCCCTGCGCCATTTCTCCCCTCCCTGCAGGTCTCCCAGCCAGTGTTGCCTCCTTCACTCCGTGGCCAGGGTGATCTTTAAACCCCATCAGGGCTCTGCCTCCACTTAGGATGCAGTCAGTAGCAAGATAGTCACTCAGGCGGCAAGAAAATGACACCGGCAAATAAACTGTAGCTGAAGAGCTGAGGGCTTGGAGATGTCGCACTGACCTAGATTCTCAGGGGAGAAGAGGCACTTGGCCGCTTTGTCCTCACCGCAACCGCAGGAGGACAGAGGCGTGGCTGTCCGTGACAGGAGGGGGTGTGAGGGAGTCAGCCAGGATCTCGTGTCTGCAGAGCTGGCACAAGGCGGGCGATACTGATGAGCCCCAGAAAAATCCCCCCCACCCACTGACCGCCCCACCCGGGACCGTGGCTGGGCGAGCAGCGGCTGGGAGCAGAGCAGGGTGGCAGCAAGCCGTCTCCAGCCTTGCACGAAGCTTAGAGCCCAAAGCCCGACCCCACCCGAAGGCGTAGTCAGGAGCCACCTCTCCTGCCACCCAGCCCGACCGAGGCGAGTGGAAGACGCGTGTGTACATGCGGCCTCAGGCTCGCTGTGTCTGTGCACAACGTGCAGCATCCAATCAAAACTTCAAGATGCAAATAAGCGGAAAGCCCTCACTCGTAATCCAAACACAATGTCAGAGTGAGAGCCCGGGGACCCGGGTGCTGGAGTCAAACGCGATCTGGTCATGTCACTGCTCCCTCATCTGAAACGCTCCTCATGGCTTCCTTGTGCCCTAAGAAGAAATTCCAGGCCCTGCCCCAGGGGTTCTGGGACTGTGCCCGAGGGACTGCCCGCCGACCTGCCCTGTCCCTCTCAAGAGGCGTGAATGGGGCATGACTTCTCCCACCTACAATTCTTCTCAATGCCGCGTCTCTCGTCCAAAGCCTTTCCGCCTTCTCAGCCAGCTGACTTCCGCTTCTCATTCACACGAGCTCTTCTGTGTGTCTGAGAAGACGCCCTGCCCCCCAGGCCTGGGTCACGGGGGATCCGTGCACCTGGCCTTTACCTGGGCGGAGCACGTCCGTGGGGAGCTGTCCCTGTGCTTAGCTGTCTGACGGGCCCCGGACCCCTCACCACTGCATTCCAAGTGTCTAGAACAGGCTCTTTCAAGTTCTCCATGCCACAGGACTGTGGCCTTTTTAATTTTTTCCAATTAATCATGGACCAATACCTTCATAGAGTACAGTGGGGATTAATTACTAGAAAAATGAAACAGAAACAAAGACATGCCAGTGTTTTCTTATTAGAGTCAACAGACTGCTGTAAAAAGTTTTCTGATGCACACATCACTTGCATACTTACCCCCCGTGCCCTGTGACCAGTGGTCCCCAGCTGGCACCACCCACGGACCCCACCTCCAGCAGCTGTGGTCAAACACAAGGTGGACCCGCAAAAACCACGCACAGAATGAATACCTGGAAAACTCTATGACGTGTGACAGGTCCCAGGACTCAGCACCTCCCACCTGCCCATAGGCCTTCCCGCCGGATCGCGGCGTGCGCTCTGGGCCTGGACGCCCGCACGTCCCTCCCACCCTGCCTTGCCCTGCGCCCGCTCCAGTCTCCATCAGAAATGACTTCCTCTTATACAGGTTGGTCCTGACGTGCCCTTGCTTAAAGCCCTTGGATGGCTCCTCACCACTCTCAGGACAAAGTCACCAGCGGATCCTGGGCCCTGCTCAGCTCTGGCCTCTCCTCCGCGGAACGCTGAGCACCCCGCTGCAGGTGCCCGGGGCTCCTGTCACTCTCCCCAGCCAGGCTCTCCCGATACCGGGCGTTCATGATGCCGATACCGGGCGTCCGTGATGTCGCGCCCTCTGCTCTCTGCCTGGTGGGCACCGTCAGCTCTTTCTTTCACCCTGGCCAGTGAGGCTGCCGCTGCACAGCCGGCTGGGCCGCCCCCGTGCGTCCGCGTCTTCCCTGCGCCCCGCACAGCCTGGCAGGGAGAAGGCAGTTCTCAGATGCTGGTCGGGGATGGCAGGGCACCCCTAGCATAGGCCCTGGCTGTCAGCTGCCTGCCGTGTGCTGGGGCGGGCGCAGGACCAATCTTCTCACCAGCGCCTGCTCCTCCCCAGATCTGGCCTCCTGGACCTCCCAGAGACACGGCGAGAGTGGCAGTGGCTATTCTGGCCTGGAGGATACCAACCGACTGTGGCTAACCTTCATGGCCCTGCTCCTCGTGACTCTGGTCTACAGCGGCTGCATCGCCTTCATTAAGGTGGGGTGAGGACCCCGCCCGCACGGGTGGGCAGCTCCCTCGCCCGCCAGCCAGCACCCCTGCGTCCAGGGCTGTGGGGACACTGGAGTCCGCCCGGGGATCCTGAGGGAGAGGGAGGAATACTTGGGCCGTTGGTGGGCCACCCGGACCCTCTCAGCTGTAGGGCTGCACCCTTCCTTCCACCCGCAGCCCCCCTAGAGAAGAACAGGCACTCCACACCCACTCGCCTGGGATGGGGGCCCTGACTCGGCTGGCAGGAGGGGACCAGACACGGAAGCTTGCACCCTGTCCTCCAAGAGAAGCAAGGCCCCAGCTGTGCCATGTGCTCCAGGGACCCTGCTCTCAGTGCCCCCTCTCCCGCAGCCTGTACCCACCAGCCCCTTCTTGACACTGGGCTCTTGCCATGGGCAAAGCTGCCCCAGAGAGCAGACGCCGGCACCGCGGAGGGAAGCTGCCAGAGGGCAGAGGGCCCGGCCTGCACTCTGTCCTGTGCACGGGGCCCTTCCAGCCCCGTCTTGTTCACACCCCGCCTGCCCTGGCTCTCCTCTGTCCACGCAGAGCCCAGCCCACCAGAGAGGAGGCTCTCCCCCCGGAGTCCCCCCAGTCCTGACTATAGCCCCCTTGACTTCCCACCCACGGTCCTGCCCCATAAACAGCTTTGGCTCATCTCACCTGCCTCCTGTTTCTCTGTCCCAGCAGTCTGGCTCTTCCCAGGTCAGAGGACCAGGAGGCTGAGGACAGACATCCAGGGGAATCCATACACGAGCAAGATAGGTTGCCAGCAGGGTCGGAGAAGCAGCGGGGGCAGCCATGGTGCGGAAGCCAGCAGAGCTGAGAGGCCCTGCTCCCCACATCAAACACAGGCAAACACAGGGGCCTGTGCCCAAGCACACCCATGTGCAGTCCGTGCCCACACACGGGCACGCACACCGCACACAACACACACACGAGCACACGGGCGCTCACACAGAAGGCGGCACTGAGTGGTGAGACAGGAGCGGCTGGGCACACAGAGTCCTGGGGGGGTCCAGCCCGCCCCTCACTGTCTGCACAGCTGGGCAGCCCTTGAGACCCCCCCTCGCACCCACTCCCTCCATCAGACAGGGTGAGAGCCCCCCTCAGGTAGAGTGGGGTGAGCAGTTGGTGAAGTGCTGTCTGAAGGGACCTGGAGAGACCCTGGCACTGGTCACTGGTCAGTGCCTGGTCACTTCTGGCCTCCTGCTGTCCCCAGAGCCCCCACAGCGGGCCCTGGTCCACTGCAGTCTTTCCTCTCCCTGCCAGGTGAGGGGCCACCCATGCACGGGGAGGCCAGCGAGGAGGGCACCGTGCAGGTGCCAGCCCCGGGCGGCCTCCCAGCCTCCACTCTGCAGACCAGTGGTCGGTGCCCAGGCTGCTCCCCTCCGGCCTGCCCACCTCGCAGACTCCGGGTCTTACTCCTAGTCTGGCTCCGATGCCACACCATCCCCCCATCCCCCAGTCCAGCCTTGACCCAGCAGCACCTCTTCATGGCTTCCACGCCCACCCCATCCCTGAATGTGGCCCTTACTCCACATGTTGGCCTGGGAGGGTGGCCACACATCTCACACTCAGCACACCCGCAACTGACCATCCAGATGGCAGGCTGAACGTGGCCGTGAGGCTGCTGATCTGATCCCTGGAGCCTGCAAGTGGCGCCCATGCAGATGTGCTTAGCCCGGGATCCTGACACAACGAGGAGACTCTGGCTTCTTGGGCTGGCCCAGTGTCACCACAAGGTCCTCGCGGGAGGGAGGCAGGGGAACCCCGGCAAGGAGAAGCCAGGCGGGTGACATAGAGGCAGGAGGCTACACTTCTGGCTGCGAAGACGGAGGACCGCCCACCCGTGCTTGAGGTCCTGCGAGACTCGTGTCAGACTCCTGCCTCCATTCGGTGACAAGGCAAGTGCCTGCGGGGATCTGCTGCAGTGGCCGCAACAAGGAAAACACCATTGGTCCCTCCAGAAGCAGCCCGTCCCCTGCATCCTCCCCATCCCAGCAAGAGCGCCCCATCCCTCCCACAGCTCAGGTCCAGACTCTGAATGGACTCCCATCTTTCTCTGCACCTCGTCCCAGTCTAGCAGCGGACCTGCCCCAGCTCTGCCCACTTTCCTGGGCCTGGCCGTGTCTGCAGGGCCTCAGTCACATCCTCCAGGCCTCCCATCCCAACTCGCCCGCTGCGGCCTTCTCAGCCAGCCTGGCAGTGAGGTGGCCCTGTCGCGAGATCGCCGATGAGGGCTCAGCTCGCCCGCTGCCCGAAAGGGCCTCACATTTTATCCGAAATTTGTACATGGGTCCACACCCTGACCTCCCGTCCTTCCATCGTCAGAGCCTCCGGCCTGGCTGTCCCCTGGCAGAGACCTCTCTCCCGGCCTCTGGACCTGCACTCCCAGTCCTTCACTGCAGCCCGCCCCGTGGCCCTGCCCAGAACGACGGCGCACTGCCCTCATCCCCCCACCCCTGCTCCAAGTTCTCTGCTCTGCCCCTTCCAGCCCTTCCCAAGTTTCACATGCGCATTGTGCTAGTTGGTCATTTCTTTCTCCTCGTAGAAACCTAGAAAGTTAACTCCAAGAGCGCAGGGTTTTATCTCCCTGATGAGCCCCAACACGTGGACCAGAGCCCATGGGCAGTAGTGCCAGCAAACACTCACTGAGCGACGGAGGTCAGGGCCGCGCCCGAGTCCCAGGGTCACGGGCCCTCCCGGGACAGGCAGGCCCAGTGGAGTGTGCCACGCCACTTCCCTTCTGAGAGCAACTCCTGGCCCACTCTGCCCCATCTCAGTAAGTGACCACCTCCAGACTCCAGGCTCACCCACTCCCCAGCCCACAGCCAGGGGGGTCTTTTAAAACCTGAATCTGTCCTGGGAGTCCCAGCTCAAACCCAATGAAGAGTTCTTGTTACAAGAGTGAAATCAAAATTTTCATGCCTCCCCACTGACCCAGCCAGGCCCAGGGCCCAGATGGGCCCCACCACCCTGCTTATGACGGTCCATGCTTGCTCCCCACTTTCCACAGTGTGTCACTACCTGTGGGGCCCTGGGTACTGCCTGCCTCCAGTCAGGACCTGAAGTCCCTCAAGAGCAGCAGCTGAAGGAAGGTGTGAAGGAAGGAAGGGGTGGCCTGCCTCGGGGGAGAGGCCTCAGAGCCTCCAAGGAGAGCATGCACAGGGCCCTCACTGCAGGAGCCCCCGAGCGATCGTCACTGTTACCCAGCTGTCCCCAAGTCCACAGCCCCAAGGGTTTGCACTGTGGAGTCCTGTCTGCAGGCCCCAGGAGGCTGGGAGGGAGGCCAGAGGGAGGCCAGACACCAAAGCCTGCAGGTTCCCTGAGCATGGAGGGTGCCTGGTTTGGTCCAAGGAGCCTGTATTTGAGTTTCTTTCTGCTCAGGAAACATTTTCACACAAAGCACGAGAGCCCCTCCAACCACAGCCAGGGCCTCAGCCTGTTGGGTGGACGCCGGGCCCTTCACTCAGTTCTTCAACAGGAAAACCCAGGGGGCCTTCCAGCAGACCCTCTTTTATCTTCAAGAACCACCAGTCTATCTCTGCCAGAGGCGTGTGACAGCCCGGGGCCCTGGGGCCAGCCATTTCCCCTCACAAGACTGCTTGTGGCCTTCCTGGCACCGCAGCCACTGGCCTCCGCCCAGCCCCGGGCCGTTGGTCCTGCACGCTCTGCAGCTCACCCGAGTCACCACGATCCCACCCGCCTGGCACCCTCCTCTCGGGGCAGAAACATCTGTTTCCAGCTTTGGCGACAAACAGGACGCACCCGCCTCCTACCCCTAAGTCAAGGCTTGATGAGCCCAGTCCCCTGGTGTGGAGCCCACCCCCTGGCCACCTGTGTGAGGCCCGACTGAACGCCCTCCCTCAGTGTTTGGGGGAGGTTCCGAGCCAGCCCTGCCCTCTGAGGCTTGTGGACTGAGGCTTCCCAGGACCCAGGCAGAAACCAGGCTGTGATCTCCAGCCAAGGAATGTGTTCATTCCTGGTCCACAGCCGGGCCCGTGTTGACTGAGTTAATTCTGGAAGGCATATGGCTGGGACAAGACCTCAAAAGAGAGTTGGGGGACAGGAAGATCAGGGACAGCGTCTCTGCCCTCACGGTCAGGACAAGAGTAAAGTCGGAACCAGCAGCATGCAAATCGGTAAGCAGGCCAGAGGAAGTTACGGGAACCTGTCTGCGTTCCATTGGGGTGAATGAGTGCTTTCTCAGAATGACACCAAGGCCAGGAAGTTTAAAAGTGACATTGAGAGATTTGCCTACAGAAAGAAAAAATTTTAAATCTATGAAGATAAAGTCTCTACAAACAAAAAGTTAAATGCTGTGGGAGAGAGAGTGGGCAAAGTGAGTAACTTCAAAAAGAGTCTGCAGTAGTCAGGGTTCTCCAAGAATAGATGTATGAGACAGAAATGACAGACAGACAGATAAACGTATGTGTGTATACTGATATATACATAGAGAGAAAGAGAGATTTTTAAGGAATTGGGTCCTGTGATCGTGAAGGCTTGGAGCATCCAAAATCCGCAGGGCAGGCCAGCAGTCCAGAGCTCCAGGGAAGAGTTGATGTTACAGTCTGAGTCCAAAGGCCATCTGCGGGCAGAATTCCCTCTTCCTCAGGAAACCTCACTCTTTTTTCTCTTAAGGTCTTCAACTGAATAGATGAGGCCTACCCATGTAGAACAATCTGCTTTACCCAATGTCTACTGCTTTAAATATCAACACATTTTTCAAATACCTTCACTCTTTGGATTAGTGTTTGACCAAATATCTGGGCACTATATCCTAGCCAAGTTAATCCATAAAATTAACCATCAGAAAGTCCAACTAAATGAGCGTTGGAAAAAATGCAATGAATGGGACAAATCTGACCTATAAGAAGTTTTTGGTGGAAGTGGGAGTGGAGGGATCATTTCCAGTAGTTTGTAAACAACAAATAGCCAATAAAACATGAAATTGTTAGGCATCACACATAATCAAAGCAGTGACTTTAAACAACTGACCATCAGTTCAGGTGACAACTGTTCATGGCAGCCTACCATGCGCCAAGCAGGCATCCAAGTGGGAGTGTGCAGTGTGACTGCTCTGTGGCACCACTGCCCTGATGGGAGAGGAACAACACAACTGGACACAGATCAAATGCCCTACCAAAGACAAGGAGGCCAGGCGAGGACCGACACCTCACTGCCAGGTGCTGTCCTGGCAGATGAAGGGCCTGCAGGCATCGGGGAGGCACGTCCAGGCAGAAGGAGCAGAAGGCAGAAAGGTCCTGGGTCAGAAATGTGCTTTACAAGTTCAAGGAGCAGCAGGAAGGCTAGTGGGGCTGCATCAGAAGCTGGGAGACTGGGGAGGAGGAGGTGGGGAAGATAAAGTGAGGCCATACGAGCCCGTTCAAGCTTCATGCTTTGCTCTGGGGTGATGGGATGCCCCCAAAGGCATTTGGGTTGGGGGGTTTTCAATTTTGCACTGGAAAGTCAGCTGCACTGGAGGGAGGGTTTAAGTCAAGGGCCCTGGAGATCTGTGCAGGAGTCCTTCTGGGGGAGTAGCAGGAGGCAGAGCAGGGGCAGTGGCAGCAGAGAGAAGGGCTCAGATCATGCATGTGCCTGAAAGTGGAGCTGAGGGTCTGCAGAGAGAAGTCGCACCCACGAGATCCCCTGCATCACAGCATGAATGCAGTGCCATTCACTGATCTCTGGGGTCAACAACTCTCCCTTCAGTGTGGCCAGTTCAAGCTGCCAATTACATACACAGGAATGGATGTGGGAGTGGATGCTCCTGTTGGACCTGGGCTCTGGGGCTTAGGAAGAAGTCACTGGAGGAGGAGGAGTAAATCCAGGACTGCACATGGTGCTGTGGCTGATACTCCCAGGACTAGCAGGGACACCAAGAAGGGTGCGTGGAAGGGAGCCAAAGTCAATGTGTGGCACCAGGTGGAGGGGAGGACTTGGAAGCCAGGGTCAGAGGCAGGAGTCAGAAAGATACAGGGCTAGAAGGAGGACATCATGTGCAGGGACACTCTGCACGTGGTGCCAAGGAAGGACTTGGTCCACTGCATGCATGCTCCGGAGGCGTGTCTCCAGGAGGCTGACAGGGAGCAAGGGGTCCTCTCAAGAGCAGTCTCAACAGCAAGGTGGCCAAGACCTGGCTAGAGTGGCCTCAAGAAGGAGGAGGGAGGGGTGAGTGGATGCAAAAGTCAGGGCACACCAGACCTAGGAGCAGAGTCCACCAGCCTGGTCAAGCCGACACCAGCATCACAGAGCACGCACATACATCGAACACAAACCTGCTTGTGAAGCCTGATGTCCACTGCACCATCGATAAACTGAAAAAAACTAAAGTCATGGTATCAAGATCTCCAACAGTGCAGCAAATGAGAGAGACAACCATGGCGAAGGGGTAAATGGGCTCCTACACACAGCTCACGGGTCAAATCAGAAGAGAAGTCCATAGCCTTAAATGTCTGTGAGGCAGAAAGCACTGAGTTAATACAGAGCCCAAACTGAAAAGTTGGGAAAAGAACAGCAAAATAAACACAAAAAAACGGAAATAATCATATAAGCCAAAAAAAATCAATTACTTCAAAAACACACCTGCACCCCAGTGTTCATAGCAGCACTATTTACAACAGCCAAGACAGCCTAAATGTCCATCAACAGATGACTGGATAAAGAAGAAATGGTATGTTTTTACAATGGAATACTACTCAGCCATAAAAAATGACAACATAACGCCATTTGCAGCAACATGGATGCCCCTGGAGAATGTCATTCTAAGTGAAGTAAGCCAGAAAGAGAAAGAAAAATACCATATGAGATCACTCATATGTGGAATCTAAAAAACATGAATATAAATACAAAACAGAAACAGACTCATAGACACAGAACACAAACTTGTGGTTGCCAAGGGGGTGGGGGGTGGGAAGGGACAGACTGGGTGGTCAAAATGTAGAATAAACAAGACTATACTGTATAGCATAGGCAAATATATGCAAGATCTTATAGTAGCTTACAGCGAAAAAATGTGACAATGAATGTATATATGTTCATGTATAACTGAAAAATTGTGCTCTACCCTGGAATTTGATGTAACATTGTAAAATGACAATAACTCAGTAAAAAATATTTTTTAAAAACTAGTTATTGATGAAAAAGTAATAAGAGGAAATAATAAATAAATTTATTCCACTAGTATATAGTAAAAATTTTAAATCCCAGGACAGGATCTTATCAAAAATGACTCAGGAATAGAAAAGCTCAATAGTACCATATTTATTAAACTTCTTTGTTTTATTTATTACATAAATTAAAGCAGTAGATTTAAATCTTTTCAAATAAAAATACCAGGGCCATGTTTCCTGAAGCTCTTAAAAAAATGTATTATTCAAATTTTATTTAAAAAACTATCAAAAAGTGAAGAAGAAGGAATAACACCCAACTCATTCTATAAAGCCAATATAACACTGATTGGGAATCAGAAAAGGAAAGCATGGAAAAGAAAAGCTATGGGACAGTCTTACTCATGAAACAGATAAAAATACTCCAGAGAAAATATTAACAAATAATTTTGAACCTCATGAAAAAACAGATAATTCACTATGTCCAAGTCAGGTTTATCCCAAAAATATAAGGATAGTTTAACCTAATGAAATCTATTATTGTCATTCAAAGCATGTTCATAATAAAGAAGAAGAATTTTAAGATCATCTTAAAGGCAGAGAGAAAATGTTGAAAGAATGTATACTCTTTCAAGATATAAAACTTTTTGCTAACTAAAACACAATGGAATTCTTTGATCTGACAAAGTTTATCAACCAAAATTCTTTGAATTTTTTTTCTTAGAGGAAAATTGGAAGCAACTGTGTACTAGAAGTCTTGATGTATTCCATAAGACCAAAAATATATTAAAACATGATAACTTTCTAAGTAGAAAAAATCCAGAAAAATATATAAAAATAATAACAATTAAAAATAACAGGTAACTTGCTACAATACCAATATACAGAAATCAAGTTTTTTGCTATTAACCAGTAGCAAACAGAAAGTCATTTTTGTAAAGATGCCAGATGTCTGCTTCTGTTAAGGGCATACAGGTAATGTGGCCCAACCTTCCCATTGAGGAATACTAGAAAAAGCTGGAAAAGTACTTTTAGAATCTTCCTGAAGGTAGTGACAAGTTAACAAAGTCATGAATAATCACGGGATTGAGAGCCAGAGGAGACTGAAATTCAGAGATTCAAACCTGGCAGCCACTTTTTCCCCAAAGCCTTTTACTGATTCTAGAATAAAGTTGAGACACTGAGCAGCAATTTTGACAATCCCATAGGGGGAGGGAGAAGAAATTTGGAATTTTAGAACTAATGTGTACAACTGCATGAATTAAGGACTCAACAGACAGATTTAGAAGCAGAGTTAACACAGCTGGAGAATTAGTAAACCAGAAGCTGAAACAAAAGAAAGGAGCTATAATGTAGACCAGAAAACAAAGGCATGAGTTGAAAGAAGAGTGGGTACACTGACAAAGTCCAACGTGTAAGTGCTTAAAGCCCTAGAGAAAGAGAGAGAGAAGAGAAGACACAGTCATAAAGAGGTAATTGCAGAAATCTTTCCAAACTTAAGGAGAGGTACCACCCCTTGGTTCAAACAGAATAAAACACACACACGCAGAAAGTCACACCCATCCATAACATAAAACTACTGAATACTAAAGGAGAAAATCTTGAAGGCAGCTGAAGGAATGGGGAACCTTACATTATCTTCAAAGGAGCAACAATAAGATGGACAGCTGATGTCACAACAGAAGGAGAAGCAAGGAGAGTGATGCTCTGTCCATAGTGCTGAATAAAACCACCGATAAGCCAGGGAAACCATCCTTCAGAAATGAAGATGACCCTGCTTTTCCCTTCTCCTTAGCTATAGTTTCCTGGGACTGTGATAACAAAGTACCACTAACTGGGTGGCTTAAAACCACTCTCTCACAGTTCTGGAAGCTAGAGATCTGAAACCAGTATGCCCTCAGGGCTGTGCTCCCTCTGAAGTCTCTAGGGGAGGAGATTTCCTCGCTTCTTCTAGCCTTTGATGGTTGCCAGCAATCCTTGGCATCCATTGGCTTGCAGATGCACCCTCCAATCTCTGCCTCTACCTTCACATGGAGTTTTCCCTGTCTCTGGGTCTCTGGGTCTAAATTTTCCTCTTCTTATGAGGATACTAGTCATATCAGATTTAGGGCCCACCTTACTCAAGTACAACCACATCAGAACTTGGTGATAGCTGCAAAGACGCTGTTCCAAATATGGTCACAGTCACAGGTTCCAGATGGACATGAATTTGGGATGACACTGCAAGGCCCAGTATACTTTCCTTTCCTGTGCAATTTAGGTGAAGCTCTTAGGTGAGCAGATCAATGTGAACGTGTGCACGGTGGGGTTGGGAGCGGCAGAGGCCTGGAATAGGCCCTGTGTGGGTGGGGAGGGTGGCCTGATGCGCGAAGTAAGATCTGGAGCAAGATGAGAGGGCTCCACCTGGCTGAGGGTATAGACTAGAATGACCAGAATCTCAGAACCTGAAGTGAGAGAGGAAAGCATTATGTGGCACGGAGGGGAGGTTGGTAGCTCACAAGGGAACTGATGAAATAAGTGAATATACTGAGAAGCACAGACAAAAGAGAAGAGAGTTACGAAGATCAAAAGGAAGAAAACTAGAATGGATCATGTGATTTGGGGCTGGATTGTATGCATCTGTCAGAATTCACATTTTCAACACATGCAGATACAGAGAGAGAGAGTAAGTAGTGGCCAAAAACTTCCCAAATTTGATGAAATATATGAATCTGCACATCCAAGAAGCTTAGCGAACTCCGGTAAAGTAAGCTCAAATATGACTCAAAATCAAATGGACTAAAATGCTCAAAGTTTTTTGGGGGGGGGCTGAAATATATGTATATAATATTTTATATATGTTATATATAATATAAATGTAATATAAAATATTAAGCTGATTAAGCTAACCCAATAGTGTTTACAAAAGAGAAATACAAAACACAAGGCCACAGAAAGTTTGAAAGTATAGGATGATAAAAGACATACTATGCAAACATTAGTCAAAGGAAAGCTGCTGTCACTGTAGTAATCTCAGACAAAACAGACTGTAAGGCAAAAAGCATTAATGGAGATTAAGTGGGATGATGCAATTCTAAATGTTTATGCACCTAAAACAGAGCTTTAAAATGTAAAATTTAAAAATTGTCAGAGCTAGAGGAAGAATTATGTAAATTCAGTTACGGTGTAATGTGTTAACATTTACCTTTTAGTAACTTATAGTACAAGCAGACAAAATACTAATAATGATGCACTTGATTTGAACAAAATACTCTACAAATTTGACCTGCTGCGCATATGCAGACCTTGGAAAGAACAGCTACAGAAGGCACACTTGTTCTGAGCCTGTGAAACATTCACACATTATACTATATCATGGCCATAAAGGAAGATACAACACATTTTCAGAGCCAAAAATATTTAGTTATGGTGTAACAATAGTACAATTAAGCCTTTAATGATTTTCATCATCTTTTTTTGTGTTTCCCTCGACCCTAGCCAGCACTTCTGCAGGACAGTGCTCTCCACCTGCCAGAACAGCCTAAACCTCCATTTCCATTTTTTGCATGGCCTCAGACCCCAGGCAAAAGTACTCATCCAGGTCTTAGGGCCCTATTTTTTCACTATCGTGCCCTTTTCTTAGTGGAAGAAGCTTTGGAGCTTTTGAGTTCAACCTTCTTTGTAATCCTACTACTCTAACAATTAAGTATTGGGCCTAATTTTCAGTACTGTTTGCCCTCTGGCTGCAGGAGATGGTTACTATTTAAACACTATCATGGAGAATTTCTGATTTCCACACTGTTCCCTGAGTTTACAAGGAAGGTGGGAGATTGGGGGCTGACCCGAGGCTGACATTTTCTTTCTTTACTGTTTCAATTTCACTCAACACTAACCAAGATACCCCACTATTCTATAGTTATCACATTTTCCACCAGCTTTATAATTATGACTGCTCTCATGCCTCTCAAAAGCTATATTGCAAAAGGTGCACCCTACCTTGCTACCTATGTCCCATAATGATAATTCAAGAACGGTTTCTTTACAAAGGGACTGTTTACAAAAGTGCATTTAATGAAAATGAAAAGACCAGTTTCAACCTGGGAAAATATATTTGCAACACCTATAAGTGACAAAGGAATGTTATCAATAACATGTAAGCAACTACTACAAATCAAGAGAAAATGACAAATAACCCAATAGAAAACACTGGCCAAAAGACATCAATAGACATTTCAGAAGTAAGAATCAAATTAGGCCAATAATCATATAAAAAGATGTCAACTTCATTAACAATCAGAAGGAATTCAAATCAAGAGCAGAATAAATTATCATCTTAGTAAAATGATACTGGCAGAAACTAAGAAGTCTGACCATACCAGGTGTTAGGATGTAGATTCACAGACTCTTTCAAACATTGCTGCTGGAAAGTCACATTGAAAAAGTCAGTTTGGAAAAAAGTTTACCTACCATTGCTTTCAAATGTTGCATAATTTCATATTTCACTCACAGATAAATAATAGAGTGAATCCCTTGTGTGTATACACAAGAAAATACATATAGTGAATCTTTTGGTTCAGTTAGGGCTCTTTTGGAAGTGCAGGGTCACCAGGAGTGATACGGAATAGATGATATGAGGAATTAGATTCTGCACAACTGTGGGATCAGTTGGGCAAGTAAAGTCCTGAGGGATCCACTCTAGAATTAGAAAGAAGTCACTGACCAAAGACCCTGAAGGGGGGCCAATGAGGTCTATGGACGGCTCTTGCCTCTGAATCTGTCAGATGGTCTGAAGGTGCTGTGCTTCATCAAGACAGGCAGTTGTGAAGGAAATCTGGCTGAAAAGTAGGGAAGAGAGAGAAGTCTAAGAAGATAGGAGAGTAGGAAGCACCTAGACAGCTGCACTGGCACAATCTATGTCATGTAAACATTTGGAACTCTGAAGTCCATTGAAGGCTTGCAAGTTACAGATAAAGTCTTGCATAGTACATGGTAGTTAATTTTTGGTCAATTTTGTCTCTTAGCACAGAAGAAGCTAACCAACCCCTAGCCCCATTCCTATGGCAGAAAGCAGTGCACATATTCCCAGGGCAACTTGCACGCAGCTCTGAAGAAACCAGGAGTGGCAAAAAGGATGCAGTCCTCCAAATATCAGAGATCTGTGCTCCACTCACTAATTGCTACTTCTGATCACAGAGGTGCCAATAAAGAGGAGGGCTTCCACAGCTGTTGTACCTACCTCATTGCTATAAGACAACTCTCTGGCTGAAGTGACTTCCAGGGGATTTAAAGGGCTGAAACTGCCTTCATCTTCCTCTTTTCTCATCTTTATTTTTCTCTTTTTTCCCTTTTGGGAACCAAAAGTCAAAAACTAAGATATTCAAAGGCAACTATACTTATAGGGAAAACTAGAAAGTGGCTGCGTATGCTGAGAGAAAGTCAGCAAGGTAGCAGGTTACAAGATTAACGTTCAAAAGTCAGTTGCATTTCTTTATACTAACGATGAATCAACAGAAAAAGAAAGTAAAGAAACAATCCCCTTTAAAATAGTATCCAAAATAATAAAATACCTAGGAATAAATCTAACCAAAGAAGTGAAAGAATTATACACAGAAAACTATATGCCATTGATGAAGGAAATTAAAGAAGACTTTAAAAAATGGAAAGATATCCCATGCTCCTGGATTGGAAGAATCAATATTGTTAAAATGGTCACACTGCCCAAGGCAGTCTACAGATTTAATGCAATCCCTATCAAATTACCCAGGACATATTTCACAGAACTAGAACAAGTCATAATAAAATTTATATGGAACCATCAAAGGCCTAGAATTGCCAAAGCATTACTGAAGAAAAAGAAAGGGGCTGGAGGAATAACTCTTCCAGACTTCAGACAATACTATAGAGCTGCAGTCATGAAGACAGCATGGTATTGGTACAAAAACAGATGTATAGACCAATGGAACAGAATAGAGAGCCCAGAAATGAAGCCACAAGCTTTTGGTCAACTAATCTCCTCAAAGGAGGAAAGAATATACAATGGAATAAAGACAGTCTCTTCAGCAAATGATGTTGGGAAAACTGGACAGCAGCACGTAAATCAATGAAGCTAGAACACTTCCTTACACCATACACAAAAATAAACTCAAAATGGATCAAAGACTTGAACATAAGACAAGGTACAATAAATCTCCTAGAAGAAAATATAGGCAAAACATTATCTCACATACATCTCAAAAATGTTCTCCTATGACAGTCTACTCAAGCAATAGAAATAAAAGCAAGAATTAACCAATGGGACCTAATGAAACTTGCAAGCTCCTGCACAGCAAAGGAAACCATAAGTAAAACAAAAAGACAACCTACGGAATGGGAGAAAATTTTTGCAAACGAAACTGACATAGGCTTGATCTCTGGAATATATAAGCAGCTCATATGACTTAATAAGAAAAAAACAAACAGCCTAATCCAAAAATTGGCAGAAGACCTAAAGAAGCAATTCTTCAAGGAAGAAACACAAATGATCAACAGGCACATGAAAAAATGCTCAATATCACTAATTATCAAAGAAATGTAAATCAAAACTATAACGAGGTATCACCTCACACCAGTCAGAATGGCCATCATTCAAAAATCCACAAATGACAAATGCTGGAGAGGCTATGGAGAAAGGGGAACCCTCCTACACTACTGGTGGGAATGCAGTTTGGTGCAGCCACTATGGAAAACAGTGTGGGGATTCCTCAAAAGACTAGGAATAGACTTACCATATGACCCAGGAATCCCACTCCTGGGCTTGTATCCAGAAGGAATCCTACTTCAGGATGACACCTGCACCCCGACGTTCATAGCAGCACTATTTACAATAGCCAAAACATGGAAACAGCCTAAATGTCCATCAACAGGAGACTGGATAAAGAAGAAGTGATATATTTATACAATGGAATACTACTCAGCCATAAAAATCGACAACATAACGCCATTTGCAGCAACATGGATGCTCCTGGAGAATGTCATTCTAAGTGAAGTAAGCCAGAAAGAGAAAGAAAAATACCATATGAGATCACTCATATGTGGAATCTAAAAAACAAAAACAAACAAACAAACAAACAAACAAAACAAAGTGTAAATACAGGACAGAAATAGACTTATAGACATAGAATACAGACTTGTGGCTGCCAGGGAGGCAGAGGGTGGGAAGGGATAGACTGGGATTTCAAAATTGTAGAATAGATAGACGAAATTATACTGTATAGCACAGGGAAATATACACAAAATGTTATGGTAGCTCACAGAGAAAAAAATGTGACAATGAGTATGTATATGTCCATGCGTGACTGAAAAATTGTGCTGAACACTGGAATTTGACACAACATTGTAAAATGATTATAAATCAATAAAAATGTTATTAAAAGAAGATAATAAAACTAGATATAAAATTATCTCTGTTCACAGATGGTATAAATTTATATGCAGAAAACCCTAAAGATGCTGTATTTTTAAAAACTGTTAGAACTAATGAATGAATTTAGCAAAGTGTTAGGATACAAAGTCAACACAAAAAATCAGTTGCATTTCTATACACAAACAATGAACAGTCGGAAAAGAAAATTACCAAAAAATCCATTTATAATAGCATCAAAAAGAATAAAATACTTAGAAATTAACATAACCAAAAAGGTGAAAGACTTGTACAATAAAAACTACAAAATATTGCTGGAATAATTTGAACAGAACATAAATAAATGGAAGCACATCTCATGTTCCTGAAGACTAGCTGTTGTAGGATACCTGTACTACCCAAAGTGACCTACAGAATCAATGCAACCTGACCAAATTCCCAGTGATATTTTTGCATAAATAGTTTTAAAAACTGATCCCAAAATCTTCAAAAATTCAACACTAACAAAAAAAACTAACCTGATGCAAAAGTGGGCAAGATATTTGAATAAATATTTCTCCAAAGAAAACATACAAAAAGTCAACAAGCACATGGAAAGTTGCTTAACATCACTAATCATTAGAGAAATGCAAATCCAAAAAATGAGATACCACCTCAAGCATGCACATTTGAATGGCTAATATTTTTAAATAAGATCGGGTGCATTCAGGGTGGTATGGCCATAGTACAATGGCTACTATTTTTAAAAAACAGAAGATAACAAATGTTGGTGAGGATAGGGAGAAATTGGAACCCTTTTGCACTGTTGGAGAGAATGTAAAATGGCATAGCCAATGAGGAAAACAGTTTGGAATTTCCTCAAAAAATATTTTTAAAAAACTACCATACTTCCACCAATTTCAGTTCTGGGTATATACCAAAAAAAATGCAAAGCTGTGTCTTGAAGAGACACCTGAATACTCATGTTCACAACAATATTATTCACAATACCTGAAATGAGCAAGCAACTTAAACATCCATCAACAGATGAATGGATGAGGAAAATGTGGTCTATATGTACAATGGAAAATTACTCCCTCTTTAAAAACAAGTAAATTATGATATATGTAACAACATGGATGAAACTTGAAGACATTCTACTAAGTAAAATAAGCCAGTTGCAAGAAGATAAATACTGTACGATTCCGCTTATATGAGGTACTTAGAGTCACTTAATCCAAGGACACAGAAAATAGAATAATGGTTGCACCAGGGTGAGAAAAGGGGATTATTGTTTAAGGGTATAGAGTTTCAATTTTACAAGATGAAAAGAGTTATGGAAACATAGGTGGTCATGATTTCACTTTATGAATGTATTTAATATCCTTGAACTGAACACTTAGAAAGATTTAATTAAACCTTGGTAATTTTGTTATGTGCAACTTATGGCAATAAAAAAATTTTTAAGCAGGAGAAAGTAAGAGAAAACTGACCCATAAAGAAAACTGAAACCCTTCAGAAAGATCTAGAGCCTGTGTCTCTCCCTGTGGAAGAAACTGGTGACATCAGGATGGAGCTGCACACCCGCCTGGACCAGGACTGGACCACCTGAGGGGGCAGCAGGAGCTGGAGGAGCAGCTTCTCCACACTGACAGCACAACTATGCAGGTCAGTGACAACATTCACAGCCTGTAGCAGGACCTGAGGCTCTGTACCAGCCTTCCAAGCATATGGACTGTCCCTTCGGTTTGCTCTCCAAAAACTGAAGACTTCTCTTGTGATCAGCCCTAATCTAGGGAGATACACAAAAAGGCTAAGAAATCTGGTTAAAGCTTAGCTAACTTGGCATAGAAAAAAAAACACCACAATCCACTCCTTGTCAGCCACTTTGGACCACTTGTATCTTCCAATTCTCTTTAAACAGCAATATTGTTTGTTTTCCACCTACTACAGTGAAATTATTCCACCTAAAATTTAAAACATGCCAATTCCTCCTCCAAAAAAGAAGATTGAAGTCTAATATATCACATGAAATATCTTTGGCTGATGTTCACTTCTTCTGTTGATGAATAACACTCAACTTTGGATATCCTACAGCTTATAGCTGAGATATGAAATATCACCACTAATACATCTTATGTCAGATGATAAGGGAATGAGGATGAGGGGAAATAAAAGAAAAGTATGCAGGAGGAGATGGAGATGGTGGGGTAGCAGGACATGGAGCCCACCACCCACAAGGAACACATTCAAATTACATCTATGTGTGGAGCACCTTTCACTGAAAATAAACTGGAGATTAGCAGAAAGACAGGCCAAGAATCTAAAGACAGGTCCACAATAAGTCATTTAGAAAGGGAAGTGGAGTAGTCAGGTTGGAACCTCATCTGTAGGAGCGGACACAGGACAGGGAGAGATATCATGGGCTTGAAGGCCCTCCCTGAGGAATGGGCAGCTTGAAAGCATTAGTAATATGAATGCTAACTAAATTGGGGAAAAAAATAGATGAACACAGTGATGGTTTTTACAAGGAACTAGAAAATATAAAAAGATAATCACTCACCTGAAGAATACAATAACTGAAATTTAAAACACTGGAAGGAAATAACAGCAGATTAGGTGATACTGAAGATCCCATAAGTGATCTGGAAGGTAGAATAATGGAAATTACCCAGTCAGAACTACAAAAAGAAAAAAAATTTTTTAAATGACAGCAGTTTAAGGGATCTATGGAACTACATCAACTGTACTAACATGGGCATGGTAGGGGTCCCAGAAGGAGAAGAGAGATAGAAAACACGTGATGTGTACTTCATAAATTTATGGCAGAAAACTTTCCAAACATGAAGAAACAATGAGATTTACAGGTAGAGGAAGCATAAAGAGTCCCAAACAATGAGAACCCAAAGAGACCCACACCAAGACATAACACAATTAAACTGGCAAAAGTTAAAGATAAAGAGAGAATTTTGAAAACAAAAAGAGAACATTAAAGAGTCACATACAAGGAACCAACACAAAGTTATCAGTTGATTTTTCTGTAAACACCCTGCAGTCTGGACAAGAGAGTCATGCTACATTTCAAATGCTGCACGGAAAAAGTCTACAAAGTAGGAGACACTACCCAAAAAAATTTACCATTTAGAATTGAAGGAGAGATAAATGTAACAAAAGAGAAACAGAACACAGATAGACTGATAATATTAGTGGTTACCAGTGCACAGAGGGGAGGGGGAAGGGGCAACATAAGGACAGAGAAATAAGCAACACAACTACAATGTATAAAAAAAAAGCCTACCCAGATGTATTGTACAGCACAGGGAGTATAGTCAGTGCTTCTAATAACTTCAAGTGGAATGTACTCTCTAAAAGTATTCAATCACCATTTTGTATGTTGTCCACCCGAAACTAATATAACTTTCTCAGTGAAGTGTATTTAACTTAAATCTATGTATATACACAAATTCATATCAAAATAAGGAACCATCTTCAAATTCCACCCACCACACTTGGGATCAATCATGCTTCTCTGTGGGGCGTGACTCCAAGACATTGGGCCAAGAAGAGTACTCAGGTTACGAAGATGGACATGGCTCCTGCCCCGAGACACACGAGGTCTTGGGACGCTGGTCCAGGCTGCGTTCTTCCTCTGAAACTACCTTGCGTTCCACAGGGCCCATTTGCTGTCCATGAGGCCTTTTCCACGTCAGGCAATGGCTGAGCCATGTGTGTACCCAAGGCCTTCCAGGCCGCTGTCCGTGGTCCTGACGCGGACTAGCAGGCTGTTTCAGCTACTGTCCACGGTCCTGCTTCTGCTGCTCTGCACGGAGTAATGATATTTTTAGATTAAACAGACTTTGCCCTTTTAGGGTAGTTTCAGGCTAACAGAAAGTCCACAGAGCTCCATAAATTCCAGTGCCCCACACATACACCCAGTTTCACCTGTTGTGAATATCTTACTCCAGTGTGCTACATTTGTCAGAAGTGATGAACCAAGTTAATACATTATGATTAACTGAAGTCCATAGGCAACACCATGGCTCACTATTATCTGCACAATTCTATGAGTTTTGACAAATGCATGGTGTCATTTGCATCCAGAGGCCCCGAGGCTGCTGTCCATGGAACTGCCTTGATCAGGTACACTGTTCAGGCTGCTGCCCATCGGTCCACCATTTCAGCAACACACACTACAATTTCACTGCCTTGAAGACCCCCTGTACCTCACCGCCTCATTCCCCACCCCTCCCACACAAACTCCTGGCAGCCACTCGCCTTCTCATTGTCTCCATAGGTGAGCTCCTTCAAATACCGTGTAGTAGGAATCTCACAGCGAGCATAACCTTCTCCGGTTGGCCCCTTTCACTTAGCAATGCGCATTGTCATTTCCCCATGTCCTTTTGTGCCTCAATGGCTCATTTCTTCTTCGTTTTTAATGGTCGTTTCTTACTTTGGGGGACTATGGGAGGGTAATTAGTTTTCCTTCATGGAGATACTGGGGATTGAACCAAGGACCTCATGCATGCTAAGCACACGCTCTATCATTGATCAATACCCTCCCCCCATTGCTTCTCCTACTAACTTCTTTTTTCAACAGCTTTGTTGAGATACAATTGATACACAAAATAAATGCATATATTCGAGGTACATCTGAGTTTGCACATATGCAGACACCTGTGAAACCATCGTTACTGTCAGGGTAGTCGATATATCCATTCCTCTAAAAGTTTCCTTGTGCTTTGGGTTTATTGGGATGGGGGAGCAGCACATGTATGTGAAGAGCCCTTATCACGAAATCTACTCTCTTAACAAGTATCTGGGTGCACAATGCAGTGTTGTAAACCGTCAGCACAATGTTACACACGGAGCCTCGGAATAGATCTCATTCTGCATAACTGAAAATTTATACCTATTGAATCACGGCAGAATCAAAGGGTATCACCACAAAAAATCAATGAAGCACAAAAGAAAGAAGCAAGAAGGAATAGAGGAACAAGTTCACTACAAGACAGGCAGAGAACTATTAAAAACAACAGTGATAATAGGCCTTTCCCTGCCACAATTACCTTAAATGTAAATGGATTACATTATCAGAGCAAAAGATATACAGTGGCTGAGTGGATAACAAGCAAGGCCCAGATCTGTGCCAACACAAGGCACTCACTTTAGGCTTAAGGACACATGTAGGCTGGTCACGAAGGGATGGAAAAACGTACTCCATGGAAAAGGCAAACAAAAGGAAGCAAGGATGCGTACACTTGGACAAAATAGACTTGAAGGTAAAAACAGTCATAAGAGACCCAGAAGGATGCTATACAATGATGAAAAAAATCAGTTCTTCACAGACGGCTTCGTCCTTTTTATTCTGCAATCCTGTTCCTCTGCCTGGATGCATCCACTCACCTACTGAGGGACATCCTGTGCGCATCCAAGTTTGAATTAAGCTACGAATGAAGCATCTGTAGACATGTATAAACCATACACATCGCTGCACAGATTTGGGGTGGACATGAGTTTTCAGCCCATTTGAACAGGTGAGTATCTAGGAATGCAGTTGCCGGGTTGTATGGCAAGATTAGGTTTAGATTCTGGAGAAACTGCCGAGCTCTCCTGCAGACGGGCTCTTCCCGTTTGCACCCACCCGCAGCGGAGGAGGCCTCCTGCTGCCCCACACCCTCACCAGCGTCGGGAGGTGCCGGGTTTCGGTGTTGCTTCTGGACGTCCACCGTTCTAACAGCTGCGTGGTGGTCTTCCTTGTTTTCGCTTACAGCCTCCAACGACGTCGGATGTGGAGGAAACTTGTGCTTCCTTCTCTGCATCTGTGAGTCTTCTTAGGTGAGAGGTCTGTCCAGGGCTTTTAGTCACTTTTGACTGGGTCGTTTGTTTCCTTGTTGTGGACTTTTAACACTTCTCCGCATATTGCGGACACGAGTCCTTCATCAGATACGAGGTTTGCAAATGTGTGATTCTCCCAGTCCATGGCCTGCCTTTCATTCTCTCGACAGTGTCTTCCACAGGCAGGCATTTCCACTTCAGTTAAGTTCAGCTAGTGACTTCTTTTCCGTGGAATGCGCTTTTGGTGTTGTACCTACTGACTCTTCGCCGAAGTCAAGGTCACCTAGATTCCCATAGTTCCCTTTTTTGCATTGAGGTCAATGACCCACTGTGAGTTAACTTCATGACCAGTGTGAGCATGCGCCTCAGCTCGTTTCCTGCTGGGATGCAGGTGCTCCACCACCACTTGGTGAAAAGAGCCCCTTCTCCATCAAGTTACCTTCACTCCAGTCGAGCCCTCAGAGGTGGGCATGGGCAGGGAGAGGTCACTCCCTTGTCTGAGCTCCTTTGGTGCTTCTAGAATGTTCTGTCACTGAGGGGGACATGCAATCAAATGGCCTTAAACCATCTGCAGAAAAATTATTTCTAACAGAATTTACACCCAAACCAAGGATAAAGTGTAAAGGTAGGATAAAGGCATCCTCTGACATGCAAGATCTCAAACAACGTCCCTCCAGGCATCCTCTCTCAGGAAGACAGCAGACGGCCTTTGGACCTGAACTCTCCACGTCAGCGGCCTGGGCCCCGGCAGATCATGGACTCCAGCCACCATCATGGTGCCAGTCACTTCTTTACGACAAGTCTCTTTCTAGATACGGACCATATACACAGAGATAGGGGTACATCCTACGGATTCTGTTCCCCTGGAGACTAACACACCCTGGGGCACAACGCAGTCTTCTTCCAACCCACAGGAACCGACTGACTCCAGAGGGGATGGGGGGGCAGGTCCAAGGCACTCAGCAGCGTTCCTGAAGAGGGGGTCTAAACTGCACTGGAAAGCCAGCTCAAGAGCCCAGCATCGATGCTTAATTAAGTCTAAAGCACGTGCTTCCATACGTACAACGTGGGAATGTTCAGCTACACGCACTGGGTCTGTTCACAACACAGCGTGTTTCTTCCTAAACGGTACATCGAGCGATTGAGCCTCGTAGAGGGAACAGCATCCTGGATTTGAACGGCAGCAAGTGTCACAAACCTGCTGGAAAGCAGAGTGGATCCCTCCCGCGGGCGGCCCCACTCGGCTTGCTCACTGGGTGCCCAGCACTCGAGCTGCTCAGGAAGGCACCTCCGTGTGGTCCTGCTGTGAGGAGCATGAGCCGTTCTCCACCTTGGGAGACAAAACGCTGGCTTCCTGTAAGAAAAAATACGGTGCTGCCCAGGGTCCTTGCGCTTCACCTGGCCGTGAAGGTGAGTTTCCCCCGTCAGGATCTGTGGCACCTAGTTCACCACACGCAGCAGAGGGAGGCGGCCCAGGCCAGCCAACGCGTTCCAGACCCACATCCCGGCCCTCTCCGACCCTCTCCACGCCCTCTTCTCTGGCTGCTGCACGTCTCAGTGAGGGGCTGGGGGAACGCACACCTGACTGCAGCTTGTCAGCTGAGCTGGAGCCTCAACCAAGTGACAGCCTTGGAGCAGGTGGGCCATGGAAGAAGCCCCCGTGATACAGGAAACTGGGGCTCAAGACGCTGGCGGTGTCCCAAGTCCCAGGTGAGTCCCCGGGATGCACCCCATCAAGGGAGGGTCCTTGGCTTCACACGGGGCAGAATTCAAGAGCAAGCCATAGGTGAGTAAAAGTAGGTTGTTTAGACAGATGCACACTCCGTAGACAGAGCACGGGCGTCCCGCTCAGCAGGGAGAGCGGCCACGCGGAGTGGGGGTGCTGGTTCCCATGGGCTCAGTAGCGTCACATGCTAACTAGTGGGAGGATCGTTCCAGCCACCTTGGGGAAGGGGCAGGGGTTCCCAGGTCTTGGGCCACCACCCACTTGTTAGCCTTATGGCCAGCCTCAGAACTGTCCTGGCCCCTGTGGGAACGCCATTTACCAGGCTAGTATATTACAATGAGCCTATAGTGAAGCTCAAGGCCAACTGGAAGTCAACGCTTCCACCATCTTGGGCCTCAAGATCTACTGGGAGTTGAGTCTCCCACCGTCTTGGTGCTAATCGTCGTGTCATTCCTTCAATGGCGGTGCCCTGCCCCCTTCCCTCCTGTCCCACCCGGACAGCAGACCTCAGCGGCAGGCAAATCTGTGAGCCCCCGGGAGTGGTTTAACACAAATTCTCTCCCGGGGCCGCAGCCTTCCATTGCTCCCTCACTCCTCTGGACCCCTCTCGCTCCCCACACCTTCCTCCAAGGGGAGCTGCGGGCTCCCGTGCCCATCAGCCGCCAACCACTGTGATAACAGCGTCAGCACCCAGGGAACGGAGGGAGCAAGGCCCAGCCAGCGCCCTGGCCCGTCGTTGGCTAACTCCGTCTGTGGCTCTTGCCCAGGGGCCGTCCTGCGTTTCCTCCTTCTGTAAACGCACAGCCTCCCCACACTGCTCAACAGCTCCATCCTCCAACCATAGACTCAGCTCCTCTCCCTGCTCCACTCCAGCACAGGGCGCACCCACCATGCTGCCATCACCACCCACCGAGCAGCCTGCCTGCCGTCCTGGTGGGTCTCAGCCCAGGGTGGTCTCTGCCGTGGGAGGTAGGGTGCAGCAGGAGTCAAGAAACCAGTCCCTACTCTGCCTCCGTCACACTCAGTGTGATGGGCCTGGGGGGCAGGCTTGGGTGTCACTGATGGCGCCCCAGTCATAAAACTCTGCTTGGACGGGGCACGGGGAGGGGCTTTGTGGTTAAAAGCTGCAGGCTCGGGGAGCTGAGAGGTCAGGGGTGTGGCCCAGCAGGAGCCCCAGGAGCTGCCCTCCCACCTGCACGGTTCAGACGGATGCCTCCAAGGAGACCGCTGGAGAAGGCAGTGATGGGGGAGCCGCTTGCGGACCCAGGTATGAGCTGAGCGTGGGGCCCCGAGCCCTGCACACCTCCCCGTGGTCCGTCTAAGCCACACAGCATGGACGCAAGGATTGTTTCGAGCCGCAGGCAATCAGAAAAGCAGGCACAAGGCAAACTCTCCGCCTCCTGCCTCCTACGAGGCAAAGCAGGGCGACACCTGGGGACACAGCAGACCCTTATCAGCACCTGCCAGGGCCTGCCCTGCAAGCCGGCCTCACTGCCTCTCCCGTCAGCCCGTGTACCCACCTTCCCCGCTACGCTGGCCAGAGACACAGAGTCCCTCTCCTTCGTCTTCACCCTTGGCTACGACTCAAGTCCTTTTGTCCGGGTCTGTCCACCCCGTGTCGACCCCCTGCCCCGTGCTCATCCGGGGCACCCTCTGTTCCTATATTCCAATCCCCCCGGGAGACGCTTGTTTCAGAAACCTGAGGTGGAAGGGGGAACTGGCCCCCTCTCCTACAAGAGCAAGCCTCTCCCGGACCTGGCAAGGGGCAAGCAAAGTCTGAGAGCCCTGGCAAAGAGGAGGGAGCGTGCACAGGGAGGTGTCCATCAGCCCTGCAGGAAGACAGCCAGGCAGCTTCCACCTCTAGCTACCTCCATCTGATCCCTGTCCAGCCAGTACTGGGAGTGCCAGGAGGCACTAGAGATCTGAGTTGAGGCAGGAGAGCAGAGTGAAATGTGGATCTGAGCTGGGAGGACCTGGGTGCACTGCAGATCTGTGCTGGAGGACCAGGGTGCACAGAAGATCTGAGCTGGCAGGACCAGGATGCACGGGAGACCTGTGCTGGGAGGATGAGGGTGCACAGAAGATCTGAGCTGGCAGGACCAGGATGCACGGGAGATCTGAGCTGGGAGGATGAGGGTGCACAGAAGATCTGAGCTGGCAGGACCAGGATGCACGGGAGACCTGTGCTGGGAGGATGAGGGTGCACAGAAGATCTGAGCTGGCAGGACCAGGATGCACGGGAGACCTGTGCTGGGAGGATGAGGGTGCACAGAAGATCTGAGCTGGCAGGACCAGGATGCACGGGAGATCTGAGCTGGGAGGATGAGGGTGCACAGAAGATCTGAGCTGGCAGGACCAGGATGCACGGGAGACCTGTGCTGGGAGGATGAGGGTGCACAGAAGATCTGAGCTGGCAGGACCAGGATGCACGGGAGATCTGTGCTGGGAGGATGAGGGTGCACAGAAGATCTGAGCTGGCAGGACCGAGATGCACGGGAGACCATCTACAGCAACCAGCCCAGGAAGCCGCCTGCTCCCCACACGGCAGACCTGCAGGAAGTGAGACCTCTACCTCCAGTGAAAGTCCAAGAAGCCGAGCAACCTGTAACAGCACCCCCATGCCCGGCAGGGGTGCGACCAGTAACCGACAGCGTCCATCATTTTGTCCCTGCGTCCACCTTAGGACCCACGGGAGAAAGCCGGACGTGCCCCCAGCCATCACAGGGGCGCCTGCGTCCAGCCTCCCCAGGGGCGTCCAGCTTCCCCAGCCCACCGCCCCATCATGCACCCCAGAGCTCGCCCTTTTTCTATAAAGAACCTCCCTATACACAGAGACTATTTTAATCGATTAACAGAGTATTTATTATACACTATGCATGCATGTGTTAGAAACATATGTCACAGACGTGTGTATGTGTACAGTAACACTGAACAGTACATACACATAATAAAACCGCAAAGCTCTCCCGCGTCCCTGCCTGCCTGGAGGCTCTGCCAAGCCCGGTGGTGGGTGTGGACTCCCTGGCTGCACCAGCTCGGAATAATCAGGCTCTCCTTATCCTGTTAAAGCATTTTCAGCAACTTAGGAGACACCAGGTCTCGTGACAGTAGCTCACAGTCGCTGTTAAAAAACAGCCCCAAGTGCATCTTGGGACCTGGACACAAGCGGAGACGAAGGTGAAGGTGGCGGAGCGGGTCTGAGCAGGGGCGGTGATCCCCGGAGGAAGCGAGCAGAGCAGGGGTGGCGGGCGGTCCTGTGGGGCCCAGCAGAGCACCTGGGCTGGACTCCGCTCTGGGCAGGCCGGAAGGGGCACAGCACGCATGTCGCCCACCCAGCCCTTGTAGGACACGTGCCCGGGAAGCCCCTTCCCCACCCGCGGCACTTCTGAAGTGGGCACTACGTTATCTCCCAGGGACCCTGATGCTGCAGGCACAGAACCGCCCAGGGTGCTCACGGGGCTCGGAGTGAGCTGCGGCACTCCAAGACAGGAGAAGCCGAGGGTCCCCGTCCCCACTCTTGGGACACACACAGCGGTGGAGGGCCTGCATGCTCTTTCTCAGCCAGAGAGCCATCTTCCAGCCCCAGAGACCACCGTGAACTCTGCAGCACAGAAGACAGCTGCTGCTGGGGAAACAGCTTCCCTCTGACCTTGCGTGTCACACCGCCCTTCGGTCAGAGATGGGGGACAGGGATGGGGCCACGGATGGAGGGAGAGAAGAGGCTTGGACCCAGAGGAAGACAGCCGCCCACCCAAGAGGCCGTGCTGGCAGGCGGACAGGACAAAGCTGGGTTAGGTTGCAGCCTGTGCCCACCGCACTCACCAGAGGGGAGAGAGGTGACCACTGGCCCTGGGAGGACCGAGGGCTCGGGGGGAGGCCGGGTGCCCCAGGCAACAGCCAGCCAAGCGGGCAGCATCCCTGTGGGAGGTACGGAACAAGTGACCGCAGGGACTCCCACTCTGAGCCCGAGGTCCCAGGACACCACTCGCCCCACCCCCAGGCACCCACGTGAGGCGCCTCTGCTGCGTCTGGACTCCCCCCAGGCCATCTGAGACAGAAACCACCCAGAGAAAAGGGAACTTCAGGAAGCAGGCGGTGCCACCGGTTTCAGTCCCGCTCTTAGTGTTCGCAGGGTTGCGGGCAGTCAGCTCACATCTCCGGGAATCCAGCTACGAAATCCTAGGGGCTGGGGCTGCGGGCACAGAGGTCGGCCTGGAGGAGCGCAGGTGCCTGGGGCCAGAGTAGGGAAGGGGTGGGGGCAGCACGGAGACCCAGGCTGCAGGGGAGCCACCTCCATGGCCTCCGCCTTCGGTGAGTGCAGCCCAAGAGGAGCAGGGACAGAGGGAGCGCAGGGGGGCACTGGAGGGGAGGCCCCACCTCAGGGACCCCACAAGGGTCCAGGAGCAGCTGAGTAGAAGGCTGGGAGCTGGTGGGCACAGGCAGCCGACCCACCACCTGGAAGGGCCAGGGGCCAGGGGAGACCTCTGGGGACACTGGGGACACAAAAGAGGGTGACGGTACCCAGGGACGAGGAGCTCTGCTGGGAGGGGGCCAGCGTGGGACTCCAAGGAGAAAGCCATCCCTGCTGGGAGGGGGCCAGGGTGGGGTTCCAGGGAGAAAAGACATCCCTGCTGGGGTGGGGGGGGCCAGGGTGGGACTCCAGGGAGAAAGCCATCCCTGCTGGGAGGGGGCCAGGGTGGGGTTCCAGGGAGAAAAGGCATCCCTGCTGGGGAGGGGGGGGGCCAGGGTGGGATTCCAGGGAGGAAACCAGCCCTGGGGTTAACA
Source organism: Vicugna pacos (assembly GCF_048564905.1). Classification (NCBI taxonomy): domain Eukaryota; kingdom Metazoa; phylum Chordata; class Mammalia; order Artiodactyla; family Camelidae; genus Vicugna; species Vicugna pacos. The sequence goes on along the minus strand of NC_132992.1, from coordinate 95,509,075 downwards.
CAGGAGTCAGGGAGTGGAGCGGAACTAGGCTGAGGGCTCTGCGTTGACCCAGAGGGTCAGAGGCTGCCATGGGCCAGCACCAGGGACAAAGGTCAGGGAGGCTGAATGTAAGAGGTGGCAGAACACCTGGAGGTCAAGGAGGGCAGCCCCAGGCGCTCTAAAAACACATGGAGCTTGTGCACATGAGCAGAAGCCTGGGAGTGGACGGGGGCAAGAAGCTAACTTGGAGTTCAAGAGAAGTTGGAGCTTGTGTAAGTCAGAGGCCACTGAAGGGCAGGAGGGCAGTGGGACATTCCTTGAATTTCCAAGGATGCAAGTAGAGCTTTTGCAGGTGAGCAGAGGGCTGGGAGGGCAGGGGGCAGCCCCAGGGGCTCCAAGGAGCAGGTTCACCTTCTCCATGGGAGCAGAGGGTTGCAAGATCAGGGGGCAGCCCAGGGGGCACCAGGGAGCAGGTGGAGCTCTTGCGGGTCAGCAGATGGCTGTGAGGGCAGAGGCCAGCCCCATGGGTTCCAGGGAGCAGGTTGAGATTGTGAAGGTAGCAGAGGGCTGGCAGGGCAGGGGGCAGACCCAGGAGCTCCAGGGAGCAGGTTGAGCTTCTGCAGGGGAGCAGAGAGCTGGGAGGGCAGTGGGCAGCCCAGGGGTTCCAGGCAGCATGTTGAGCTTCTGCCGGGGAGCAGAGGGCTGGGAGGGCATGGGGCAGCCCCAGGGTTTCCAGGGCACAGGTTGAGCTTGTGCATGGGAGCAGAGTGCTGGGAGGTCAGGGAGCAGCCCCAGGGTTTCCAGGGCACAGGTTGAGCTTGTGCATGGGAGCAGAGGGCTGGGAGGGCAGGGGGCAGCCCCAGGGTTTCCAGGGCACAGGTTGAGCTTGTGCATGGGAGCAGAGTGCTGGGAGGTCAGGGAGCAGCCCCAGGTGTTCCAGGGAGCAGGTTGAGCTTGTGCAGGGGAGCAGAGGGCAGGGAGGGCAGGGAGCAGCCCCAGGGGCTCCAGGGCACAGGTTCAGCTTCTGCATGGGAGCAGATGGCTGGGAGGTCAGGGAGCAGCCCCAGGGGCTCCAGGGCGCAGGCTGAGCTTTGCAGGAGAGAAGGGGGCACGGAGGGCAGGGGGCAGCCCCAGGGGCTCCAGGGCACAGGTTGAGCTTGTGCATGGGAGCAGAGGGCTGGGAGGGCAGGGGGCAGCCCCAGGGTTTCCAGGGCACAGGTTGAGCTTGTGCATGGGAGCAGAGTGCTGGGAGGTCAGGGAGCAGCCCCAGGTGTTCCAGGGAGCAGGTTGAGCTTGTGCAGGGGAGCAGAGGGCAGGGAGGGCAGGGAGCAGCCCCAGGGGCTCCAGGGCACAGGTTCAGCTTCTGCATGGGAGCAGATGGCTGGGAGGTCAGGGAGCAGCCCCAGGGGTTCCAGGGAGCAGGATGAGCTTATGCAAGTGAGCAGAGGCCTGCGAGGGCATGGGGCAGCCCCAAGGGGCTCCAGGGCACAGGTTGAGCTTCTGCATGGGAGCAGATGCCTGGGAGGGTAGGGGGCAGCCCCAGGGTTTCCAGGGAGCTGGTTGGGCTTATGTAGGTGATCAGGGGTCAGAGAGGGCAAGGAGCAGCATCCAGGGATCCAGGGAGCAGGTTTAGCTAGGGCAGGTCAGCAGAGGGCTAGGAGGGCAAGGGACAGCCCCAGGTGCTCCAAGGAGCAGGTTGAGCTTCTCCATGGGAGCAGAGGGTTGCAAGATCAGGGGGCAGCCCAGGGGGACTCCAGGGAGCAGGTGGAGCTCTTGCGGGTCAGCAGATGGCTGGGAGGGCAGGGGGCAGCCCCAGGGGCTCCAGGGCACAGGTTGAGCTTCTGCAGGGGAGCAGAGGGCTGGGAGGTCAGGGAGCAGCCCCAGGGGTTCCAGGGAGCAGGTTGAGCTTCTGCATGGGAGCAGATGCCTGGGAGGGTAGGGGGCAGCCCCAGGGTTTCCAGGGAGCTGGTTGGGCTTATGTAGGTGATCAGGGGGCAGAGAGGGCAAGGAGCAGCCTCCACGGATCCAGAGAGCAGGTTTAGCTAGGGCAGGTCAGCAGAGGGCTGGGAGGGCAAGGGACAGCCTTAGGGGCTCCAAGGAGCATGTAGAGCACGTGTGGGTGAACAGAGGGCTGGGCGGTCAGGGGGAAGCCCCAGGGGCTCCAGGGCACAGGTTGAGCTTCTGCAGGGGAGCAGAGGGCTGGGAGGGCAGGGGGCAGCCCCAGGGGTTCCAAGGAATAAGTTGAGCTTGTACAGATGAGCGGAGGGCTACGAGGGCAGAGGGCAGCCCTGAGGGGCTCCAGGGAGCAGTTTGAGCTTGTGCAGGACAGCAGAGGGCTGGGAGGGCAGGGGGCAGCCCTGAGGGACTCCAGGGAGGAGGTTGAGCTTGTGCAGGATAGCAGAGGCCTAGGAGGGCAGGAGGAAAGCCCCAGGGGCTCCAGGGAGCAATCAGAGTTATGACCTGTAGGCTGCGGGCAGGCAGGTACAGGACTGCCCTGAGGAGATCCAAGGAGCTGGTAGAGCTTGTATTGCTAAACAGGCGGCTAGGAGTGCAGGGGGCAGCCTAACTGGCTCCAGGAATAAAGTAAAGCTTGTGCAAGTAGCAGAGGGCTGGGAAGGCAGGGAGCAGCCCCAGGGGCTCCAGGGAGCAGGTTGAGCTTCTGCAGGGGAGCAGAGGCCTAGGAGGGCAGGGGGCAGCCCCAGAGGTTCCAGGGAGCAATCAGAGCTATCACCTGTAGGCTGGGGGCAGGCAGATACAGGACTCTGCCCTGAGGAATTCCAAGAAGCTAGTAGAGCTTGTATTGGTGAACAGGGGGATGGAAGGGCAGTAGGCAGCTTAAAGTAGTCAAGGAAGCCAGTTGTAATTGTGAGAATGAGCAAAGGGTCCGCATGACAGCGGGACTCCCCTGTAACTAGTGGATTAATGCCCGGACCTAAGGTACAACCACATGAGGAGCTGAGCCAGGGTGACGGCTGTGGGGATGCTCACAGGGGCCACGGATGCTCCTGGGACAAGAGTCTCAGAGGCTGCTAGTGAGCAGGGGGCTGAGGTCAGAGGACAGGGATCTGGGAACCACGAGCTGGGGTGGGGTCAGGGGCCCCGGTTGGAGGGGGAAGTGAGCTGAGGGTCTCCAGCTGGAGGACCAGAAGAGGGACTGGAGCTCTCCGAGGCACAGACTCGGCAGCCTGGCTGAGGCCACAGGGATGAAAGGGGAGGGGCCAAGGAGGAGACCTGCAGGGATAGGGTCCAAGGGGGCCAGGGTCCATAGGGGCCATGGGCCAGGGCCCAGGTGCTCTGACTGCAGAGCTGACCCAGAAGACACGGGCCCGGAGGACAAAGAACAGGACAGGCAAGGGGCCACAAGCAGGCTTCTGTGTGGTGGAGGCCCACCAAGCCAAGGAGAGGCCTGCTCACCTAGGGCAGGGCCGGGCTAGGGCAGCAGGACGGTGAGCTCAGGGGACCAGCGGATGCTGCCCGGGAGCACGCAGCACTGGTAAGGACTCAGACACAGGGCTGAGTCAGGCCAGGCACCTGCAGGAGGTTAGGGACCTGGGGGGCTGTCACCCAGGTGATCACCCAGCTCTGACCCACAGCTGCAGAGGCACAAGGCCCCAGGTGGTGAGGGCCCTGCCGGCCAGCTGGTTTGCAGACATTCTGGAAGCACATGGGCGCTGGGCTCAGGGGTGCCCAGAACTGGGCTCGTGACACCCTGCCCGGACCCTCCCAGGGGTGAAGCCCTGGTGGTCACACGGCCTACATTCTTGCAGCCTCCACCAAGGCCCCATCGGTCTATCCTCTGACTGCTTGATGCGGGGACACGCCTGGCTCCACAGTGGCCTTCGGCTGCCTGGTCTGGGGCTACATCCCTGAGCCGGTGAGGTGACTTGGAACTCAGGTGCCGTGTCCAACGGCATCCACACCTTCCCATCTATTCTCATGTCCTTGGGGCTCTACTCCCTCAGCAGCTTGGTAACCATGCCCGCCAGCAGCTCAACTGGCAAGACCTTCATCTGCAACATAGCCCACCTGGCCAGCAGCACCAAGGTGGACAAGCGTGTGGATAAGTGGACAGGCCTCAGGGAGGGCGTCCACTCCCAGACAGGACCGAGGTCAGCCTTCCTCCCGGCTCGAACCACATGCCAGTATGGCGACCTCTGTCCAGGGTATCAGAGGAGGAGCGGTCTCCTCGCCTGGAGGCCTCCCAGGCTATGGGAGGGGACCTCTGGGTGTTTCTATCAGGTCCAAGGTGGGCACAGGCTGCACAACGCTACCGCACATAGCTGGTGCTGGACCTGCCAAAATCCGTCCCTGCCCTATGCCCGCCCCAACAGACCTGCCCCCTCACCCAGAAACCTCCTGTCTGCTTTCTTTGCAGAACCCAAGACACCAAAACCACAACCACAACCACAACCACAACCCAATCCTACAACAGAATCCAAGTGTCCCAAATGTCCAGGTGAGTAAGACAAGCCAACCACCTTTTCAAGGGGGTGGCCACAGCCCTGGTATGCTGGGAATACATATGCCCTGGACAACGCTGGCCCAGGTGCTAACTGCCCACCTTGTCTTCCCTGCCAGCCCCTGAGCTCCTGGGAGGGCCCTCAGTCTTCATCTTCCCCCCGAAACCCAAGGACGTCCTCTCCATTTCTGGGAGGCCCGAGGTCACGTGCGTTGTGGTAGACGTGGGCCAGGAAGACCCCGAGGTCAGTTTCAACTGGTACATTGATGGCGCTGAGGTGCGAACGGCCAACACGAGGCCAAAAGAGGAACAGTTCAACAGCACGTACCGCGTGGTCAGCGTCCTGCCCATCCAGCACCAGGACTGGCTGACGGGGAAGGAATTCAAGTGCAAGGTCAACAACAAAGCTCTCCCGGCCCCCATCGAGAAGACCATCTCCAAGGCCAAAGGTGGGACGGACAACGGGCGCGGGAGGGTCCTGTGGGTCTGCTTGGAGCTACCATCATGCTCACAGACACACCTGTCCCCCCAGGGCAGACCCGGGAGCCGCAGGTGTACACCCTGGCCCCACACCGGGAAGAGCTGGCCAAGGACACCGTGAGCGTAACATGCCTGGTCAAAGGCTTCTACCCACCTGATATCAACGTTGAGTGGCAGAGGAATGGGCAGCCTGAGTCAGAGGGCACCTACGCCACCACGCCACCCCAGCTGGACAACGACGGGACCTACTTCCTCTACAGCAAGCTCTCGGTGGGAAAGAACACGTGGCAGCAGGGAGAAACCTTCACCTGTGTGGTGATGCACGAGGCCCTGCACAACCACTACACCCAGAAATCCATCACCCAGTCTTCGGGTAAATGAGCCTCACCCCGGCACCCCAGCGAACCCCCCTCCCCGAAGCTCCCAGGCTCCCGCGTGGAGGCCTGAGCCCCACCCCTGTGTACATACCTCACAGGCCAGCATGAAATAAAACACCCAGGGCCTCCCTGGGGCCCTGCAGCAATGTCATGGTTCTTTCCGAGCAGAGCTCCGGCGCCCGCCGGGCCTGCGGGAGGCGGGGGCAGCCCAGGCTCTGAGGACAACCTTGGTGCCATCAGGGGACTGGGGATGACCAGAGGCAAGGGATGGGGTCTGCCAGAGGCAGCAGCTCCCTAGGGTCCAGTGTCGAGCCAGCACCTGCTCAGGCTGGAGTGTGCAGAGGACACTGGTAGAGCCTCCCAGGGACCCTCACGGAAATGAATACATAGTTCTTCCCACCTCTGTCCAAGCCCAACTGTGGGACAGTGGCAGGTCCTTATCCCCGCAGTTCCCGACCCCGGGGCCTCAAAGGCCCACGTGCTGACACCCTGTCAACATGGGATCCACGCCAGGCCAGCAATGGGGGCACAGGCCTCCTGCTCGCAGGACGCACGGGGATCAGGCCCCACATTCCCGCAGGCAAGGTTCTCGGGCCAGAACGGTACACTCGAGGGGACATTCACCTAGACCCATAGGAAACAAGCCTTCTCATGGAGCACAACAGCCTGCACACCCCTCGTCCTCCTGCATACTCACGCACACTCATTTCCTGTGCAACTGCACAAAGCGCTGAACCACAAAAGTGCACACAGGCCAGCCTTGCTCACTGGGTCCTCAACGGGGTACCCGCCCGGGGCCAGACCGGAGCCTGCAGCCGGGTCTCATGAACCCTCTGTGGACAACAGCTTGGTCCCCACTCCTCAAAGCCCCAGCAGCACAGACCACACTCTGACCACACTGGTCAGCTCAGACCCCCACCCCTCCTCTCCCCAGAACACCTGCACCCCCTCCTCAACACACAGAGACCCAACACCCCACTGGTCCCTAGCACGCCGACCCCACCCCCTTGGGCACACAAGGACACCCCAAGGTTGCCTCCGCCCTTCCCTGCAGTAGGACCCACCACAGCCCTGCTCTGCAGACCCTGCCTTCTAGGCCTGGCCTCCAGTGGGAGGGAAGGCAGGGGTCAGGGCACCCTCCCCACAGAGGACCCCATGAAAGGCACAGCAGAGGAGAGGATAGGGGCCCCCACTGACCAGGCCGAGATCTGGGCCCAAGGAGTCCGGCCAAGACTGAGGCCCAAGCTGGAGGAATGGGGGACACGAGGTCGCTGCCCAGGGACTGACCTAAGGGAACCATTGATCCAGCCCCCCAGGGGGATCCTAGTGCCCCACCCGCCCTGTCACAGAGGGACCCACCCCAGGCGCCACTGACCCTGCCCTGGCACGTGACGGGCAGCCACAGAGCTGAACACCCCCTCCCTGTCCAGAGCCACTCCTGGAGGAGGAGAGCTGTGCCGAGGCCCAGAGCGGGGAGCTGGACGGGCTGTGGACCACCATCTCCATATTCATCACCCTCTTCCTGCTCAGCGTGTGCTACAGCGCCACAGTGACCCTCTTCAAGGTGGGCGGGCCAGGCCAGCGGTGCCTGCTGTCCCCACACGGTGCCCGCACAGTCCGCCTTCCCTATCCACTCCCTGTCCCTCCATGTCCCTCCCTGTCCCCTTCCTGTCCCCTCACAGTCCCGTCACTGTCTCCTCACTCTCCCCTCTTGTCCTCTCTGTCCACTGTCTGTCCTCCTCTGTCTCTCCAGTCCATTCTATTCTCTCACTGTCCCTCTATGTCCTGGTCGGGACCTCGCTGTCCGCGGCTGTGCCCATGTAGTCCTCGCGCCACCCCACCTGAGCACACTTGCGGCCGGCAGTCCCAGGGCTGGGAGGCCAGGTCCTTGGGGGAAGCTGGCATGGGGGCCCCGGCTGTGCTCACACCCGCCGTCCCTGCAGGTGAAGTGGATCTTCTCCTCGGTGTTGGAGCTGAAGCAGACGATCGTCCCAGACTACAGAAACATGATCGGGCAGGGGGCCTAGCGTGTCCTCTGGGGGTGTCCACGGCCACCACAGGCCCCAGAGGTACCCCGTTCATCACTCCGAGCTGCTCAGCCACTACTCCGCCCGCTGCCCTGCCAGTTCTGAGCTCTCGGCCATGCTCACCCGCACCTCCATCCTCCGACTTAAAGGCAACCACTGACCACACCCTGCACATTGCTCACGTTCAGGGGCCAGGTGGGCAGCAGGTGCTACCACCAACCTGAGCTTAGGGGTCTGCCTGTCCTCACCGGGAGTGCCCGGGGCACCCTCAGGTTCCCTTGGATGAGCAGGAGGCTGGCATCCCGGGGCAGTGGGCAGGGATAGCTCTGTGGACACCATCAGATTGGTCATCAAGCAGGGTCCCCAAGGGGAGGTGCCTGTGTCAGATCCTTGGTGGGAACATATGCAGCCCTGGCCAACGTCTCGCAGCAGGGAAGCTTCTGGATGTGCCACCAACGGTCAGCCAAGTACTCAGCTCTGAGAAGGGCCTGGGCCCATGGCCCCTACAGGAGCCAGGCCTGCCAGGAACGGCAGTGAGGTCTCCCCACTCCAGCTTCCCAGAGACGGAACTGGTGACCGGGTCCCCCAGGGGCAGGACACAGCCTCGCTGGACACAGCAAGAGGGACACTGGCACAACAGGGCAGTGGCCGCAGCCAGCCTGTCCCTTGGCCAGCGGCCTGAGTCACCTTCAGCAGGAGCTCCCCTGCACCGGGGGGTGGGGTGAGAGGCGACCCCGGGAGGAGGGAGCCCGACACCCCGGCGTCCCGGCCCGAGACCCCTGGGCCTCTCCTGTCTTGTCCCTGGATGGGGAGGGGCAGGCCCCACTGCCGGGTGGTGGCGGGGGAGAGGGGGCGCGCTACAGCCAGAGGTCACGCCAGGCCTGGCTTGGGGAGCTGTGCATCCTTTCTAAACGTCTGGAGCCCATGAACTTTCTGCGCTGTTTCTCTTTGGTTTGGGTTTTTGTTGCGAGACTCTGGCTTCTCATATTTTCGGTTCTCTAGACAATAAAGCATCCTTTACCATTCCATAGCTCCCTGGCAGTCGCTCTGTGTTGCGGCCCCTCCCCTGGGGACTCCACAGCCTGGCCGCCCGCCACACCCTCCCAGCCCCAGGCCTCAGCTCTCCCCCCACCACACCCATCCCTGGGGTTCCCTGGGGGCGCGGAGTCAGCAGCAAGTCCCAGGGGTCGGACGCCTGGTCAGCACGGCTGCTGTAACACGCACCGCAGTCGGGTTGGAACCACAGAAATGATTGTCTCCCGTCCTGGAGCAGCACGTCCCAGCTCGAGGAGCGTGAAGGCCACTGTGCCCACCGGCTGCCAAGGCTGCAGGGACGCAGTCAGGACTCGGTCCTCCGGGGAGGCCAGACCCTGAGCTCCAGGCCCTCCTGGTGGCTCCATCTCAAAGGAACAGTCTCAGGTCCCGGGCTGTAGGAGACACAGCACTCCCCAGAGGGCAGACACAGGATCCACAGCTGTCTGCCCTTCGCAGGAAATGCTCCAGGAAACGGAGGCCAGTGCCTGGTCAGGGCTGGCTCTGCTGGGCGGTCCAGGCCAGCGCTACAGGAGAGCTCAGTCATCCACGGGACGCGGCCCTGGGCGGCTGGACATTGTCCAAGTGTCTGTGTGAGCCTTTCAGTGTGTCAGGGAAGAGGGGGCGAAATCAACGTGCCGAGTCTGTGCCTCCACGGCCCCAGGGGAGGCCAGCAGGACAGGCTCCTGGAGGGGAGCTGGGACCAGCACTGAGTGGAAAGGGCCATTCCAGCTTCCTGTGGGCACAGACAGACAGACAGCCAGAGGAAGACAGAGAACTTCATGCAGGAAAGGGACAGCTCGCTCCAGTGGGCTCTGCACCAGAGACGGTGAGGCCATGGGGCGGGCAGCCGGGTCCAGGGGCATCGCCGGCCCTCAGGGACCCTGCCAGGCGTGAGGACACTGGGCACCCTCTGCCTCCAGGGTGCTCCGGAAGCCATCCTGGGGGTCTCCCCCACTCGCCATTTCCCTCACACGGAACACCTAACCAACAAGCTGAACCTGCCTATGGTCCCTGCAGCATGCCCAGCCCCAGGCCCTGCCCCTCACCTCCATCCCCTGGAGCCCGGATCTGCCTCCAGCCACACATTCCCACGGGGACACCAGGACGCTCGATGCCGGGCTGGCCCCGCGGGTCCTTGAGGAGCACCAGTCCCAGAACAGCTGCCCCCCACCAGGCCTGAGGGCCCCGTCCTGACCCCGGGGCAACACCAGGCCACAGCGCGTCCCCCATGCACAGCCCCTCCTGGGACCCTGGAAGCGAAGTGGCCGACGCCTTCCCTTGAGCCCCTGTGTCAGCACCGGTGCGAGCCTGAGCTCAGCTTTCTGCTGCTCCTGACCCCTAGGGGCGCTGCCCCGGGCAATAGCTCCGACACACTCCTGTCAGTGTCTCACCTATCCGACCCGCACCCCCATCCACATCTTACACACACACACACACACACACACACACCCTGGGCTGCCACCCCACTGCGCTCCTGGGCCCCCACCAGGTCCCCCCTCCTCCCGCACTCCAAGGGGAACGCCTGCCGGTCTGAGCTTTGAAAACCTGGATTGCTGTCCGTGTGTGGTGTCCGTGGATGTGGAGAAAAGAAACCCTTGTGCGCTGCTGGTGAGAACATAAGATGGCATTACCGTTGTGCAAAACGGTTTGGAAGCCCCTCAAAGACATTTCAGAAACAACTACCACACTTGCAGCAATCTCACTGCTGACAATAAACCCGAGCGAACATACAACAGGTCTTAAAGAGGCACTTGAACACCCACTTCACAGCAACTCCGTTGACAAGACCTACCACGAGGCACGAACTCGAGTGTCCTTCCGGGGATGGACAGATGAGCACGATGTGGGCTGAGCGTACAATGGAACAGTACTGCCCCGAGAAAGAAGAACACTCTGACGTGTGTGACAGCACGGGGGCACCTGGAGGACATCGGAACGCGTACCGTGAGCCGCGGGCAAGACGGTGAATCGTGTGCGATTCCACTCGGGTGAGCGATTAGGAGTGGCCGCATTCACAGAAGGAGAAAACACAGAAGTGGTTGCAGCCGGGGGAGAACGGGGGGTTGTTGTTTACGGGCATAGGGTTTCACACGTAAAGATGGGAAGAGTTATGGAGACACGGGCGGTCGTGACTGCACTTTATGAATGCATTTGCTGTCCCCAAAACCCGGAGAAAGGCTTAACATGGTACACTTTCTTGGGGGCAAGTCCTATTCTTTTAAACGGGAGAAATCTAACCCGTTAAATAAAATCTGAAAGCCTTCAGGAAGACCTGGAGCCCGTGTCTCTCCCTGTGGAAGAAACCGGTGGCAGCAGGAGAAATCTAACCCGTTAAATAAAATCTGAAAGCCTTCAGGAAGACCTGGGGCCCGTGTCTCTCCCTGTGGAAGAAACCGGTGGCAGCAGGATGGAGCTGCACACCTGCCTGGCCCAGGGCTGGACCCCTGCGGAGGCCGGCGGGCGCCGGAGGAGCAGCTTCTCCACACTGACGGCGTGAGGGTGCCGGTCAGTGACAACGTGCACGGCTGTAGCAGAGCCCCCCAGCCAAGGGACTGCTCCTTCAGTTTGCTCTCCAACAGGTGTAAACTTCTCTTCTGGACAACCCTAACCTAGAGACACACGAAGGGAAGGGAACGCTAAGAAAGCTGCTCACGGCTTAGCTAACCTGACGTAGAACAAGAACAGCACAACCCACTGCTTGTCGGCCACCGTGCACCACGTTAAGCTTCCCGATTAAAAGGCAGCAATACACTTTGTGTTTCCACCTAATGCAGGGGAATTACCTCAGATGTAATATAAAAATGCCAACCCTCCTCCAAGAAAGGCTTCAACTCCCATTGCCCACCTTACGTACCTTCGGCTGATGTTCACGTCTCGTGTTGATGAATAACCTCCGCCTTGGGTGTCCTGCAGCTTATACGCTGAGGTATGTAGCATCACCTCTAACACGTCCTTTGTCACACGGTGGGGGGGGGGGTGGACGGAACAGGTTGGTTATGAGAGGAGGAGACGGAGACGGTGGAGTAGAAGGACACAGAGCACATTCACATTACATCTACATGTGGACCACGTCTCACTGGAGAAAAATGGAGACTGGCAGAGAGACTCCTGTACAGCCAAGGCGCTGAAGAAAGGTCCACGAGGAGTCACGTAGGGAGGGAAGAGAGGTACTCGGTTTGGAACGCAGCCTCGGGGAGGGGACCCGGGACAGGGGGACACGTCATGGGCACGCAGGTCTTCCCTGGGGAGTGGGCAGCTTGAGAGCGTTAGTAATATGAATGCTAACCAAGTTAGGGAAAAGGACACATGAAAACAGTTTGAACCTTTACAGGGACCTGGAAAATATAAAAAGAGAACCACTCACCAGAGGGGTACGATGGCTAAAACTTAAAACACTGGAAGGGGCGAACAGGGCACTAGGTGGCACCGGAGACCCCACGCGACCTGGAAGACAGAACCATGGGAATTACCCAGTCAGAACTACAAAAGGAAAAACAACTTTTTTAACACTGAGAGCAGTTGACGGAATCTATGGAACGACATCAACTGTCCTAACTTCGGCATGATCGGGGTCCCAGAAGCAGAAGGGAGAGAGAGAGAAGTTGAAAATGTACTTAGTGAAATTATGGCAAAAACTCACCAACCATGAAGAAAGAGAGACATTTCCAGGCGTAGGAATCACACAGTCCCAAACAAACACAACCCAGAGAGACCCACACCAAGACACGTCACAATTAAGTTGGCAAAAGTTAAGGATAAAGAGAGGATTCTGAAGACAGAAAGAGAACATTAAAGAGTCACATACAAGGAACCAACACAAAGTTATCAGTTGATTTTTCTGTAAACACCCTGCAGTCTGGACAAGAGAGTCATCCTACATTTCAAATGCTGCACGGAAAAAGTCTACAAAGTAGGAGACACTACCCAAAAAAATTTACCATTTAGAATTGAAGGAGAGATAAATGTAACAAAAGAGAAACAGAACACAGATAGACTGATAATATTAGTGGTTACCAGTGCACAGAGGGGAGGGGGAAGGGGCAACATAAGGACAGAGAAATAAGCAACACAACTACAATGTATAAAAAAAAAGCCTACCCAGATGTATTGTACAGCACAGGGAGTATAGTCAGTGCTTCTAATAACTTCAAGTGGAATGTACTCTCTAAAAGTATTCAATCACCATTTTGTATGTTGTCCACCCGAAACTAATATAACTTTCTCAGTGAAGTGTATTTAACTTAAATCTATGTATATACACAAATTCATATCAAAATAAGGAACCATCTTCAAATTCCACCCACCACACTTGGGATCAATCATGCTTCTCTGTGGGGCGTGACTCCAAGACATTGGGCCAAGAAGAGTACTCAGGTTACGAAGATGGACATGGCTCCTGCCCCGAGACACACGAGGTCTTGGGACGCTGGTCCAGGCTGCGTTCTTCCTCTGAAACTACCTTGCGTTCCACAGGGCCCATTTGCTGTCCATGAGGCCTTTTCCACGTCAGGCAATGGCTGAGCCATGTGTGTACCCAAGGCCTTCCAGGCCGCTGTCCGTGGTCCTGACGCGGACTAGCAGGCTGTTTCAGCTACTGTCCACGGTCCTGCTTCTGCTGCTCTGCACGGAGTAATGATATTTTTAGATTAAACAGACTTTGCCCTTTTAGGGTAGTTTCAGGCTAACAGAAAGTCCACAGAGCTCCATAAATTCCAGTGCCCCACACATACACCCAGTTTCACCTGTTGTGAATATCTTACTCCAGTGTGCTACATTTGTCAGAAGTGATGAACCAAGTTAATACATTATGATTAACTGAAGTCCATAGGCAACACCATGGCTCACTATTATCTGCACAATTCTATGAGTTTTGACAAATGCATGGTGTCATTTGCATCCAGAGGCCCCGAGGCTGCTGTCCATGGAACTGCCTTGATCAGGTACACTGTTCAGGCTGCTGCCCATCGGTCCACCATTTCAGCAACACACACTACAATTTCACTGCCTTGAAGACCCCCTGTACCTCACCGCCTCATTCCCCACCCCTCCCACACAAACTCCTGGCAGCCACTCGCCTTCTCATTGTCTCCATAGGTGAGCTCCTTCAAATACCGTGTAGTAGGAATCTCACAGTGAGCATAACCTTCTCCGGTTGGCCCCTTTCACTTAGCAATGCGCATTGTCATTTCCCCATGTCCTTTTGTGCCTCAATGGCTCATTTCTTCTTCGTTTTTAATGGTCGTTTCTTACTTTGGGGGACTATGGGAGGGTAATTAGTTTTCCTTCATGGAGATACTGGGGATTGAACCAAGGACCTCATGCATGCTAAGCACACGCTCTATCATTGATCAATACCCTCCCCCCATTGCTTCTCCTACTAACTTCTTTTTTCAACAGCTTTGTTGAGATACAATTGATACACAAAATAAATGCATATATTCGAGGTACATCTGAGTTTGCACATATGCAGACACCTGTGAAACCATCGTTACTGTCAGGGTAGTCGATATATCCATTCCTCTAAAAGTTTCCTTGTGCTTTGGGTTTATTGGGATGGGGGAGCAGCACATGTATGTGAAGAGCCCTTATCACGAAATCTACTCTCTTAACAAGTATCTGGGTGCACAATGCAGTGTTGTAAACCGTCAGCACAATGTTACACACGGAGCCTCGGAATAGATCTCATTCTGCATAACTGAAAATTTATACCTATTGAATCACGGCAGAATCAAAGGGTATCACCACAAAAAATCAATGAAGCACAAAAGAAAGAAGCAAGAAGGAATAGAGGAACAAGTTCACTACAAGACAGGCAGAGAACTATTAAAAACAACAGTGATAATAGGCCTTTCCCTGCCACAATTACCTTAAATGTAAATGGATTACATTATCAGAGCAAAAGATATACAGTGGCTGAGTGGATAACAAGCAAGGCCCAGATCTGTGCCAACACAAGGCACTCACTTTAGGCTTAAGGACACATGTAGGCTGGTCACGAAGGGATGGAAAAACGTACTCCATGGAAAAGGCAAACAAAAGGAAGCAAGGATGCGTACACTTGGACAAAATAGACTTGAAGGTAAAAACAGTCATAAGAGACCCAGAAGGATGCTATACAATGATGAAAAAAATCAGTTCTTCACAGACGGCTTCGTCCTTTTTATTCTGCAATCCTGTTCCTCTGCCTGGATGCATCCACTCACCTACTGAGGGACATCCTGTGCGCATCCAAGTTTGAATTAAGCTACGAATGAAGCATCTGTAGACATGTATAAACCATACACATCGCTGCACAGATTTGGGGTGGACATGAGTTTTCAGCCCATTTGAACAGGTGAGTATCTAGGAATGCAGTTGCCGGGTTGTATGGCAAGATTAGGTTTAGATTCTGGAGAAACTGCCGAGCTCTCCTGCAGACGGGCTCTTCCCGTTTGCACCCACCCGCAGCGGAGGAGGCCTCCTGCTGCCCCACACCCTCACCAGCGTCGGGAGGTGCCGGGTTTCGGTGTTGCTTCTGGACGTCCACCGTTCTAACAGCTGCGTGGTGGTCTTCCTTGTTTTCGCTTACAGCCTCCAACGACGTCGGATGTGGAGGAAACTTGTGCTTCCTTCTCTGCATCTGTGAGTCTTCTTAGGTGAGAGGTCTGTCCAGGGCTTTTAGTCACTTTTGACTGGGTCGTTTGTTTCCTTGTTGTGGACTTTTAACACTTCTCCGCATATTGCGGACACGAGTCCTTCATCAGATACGAGGTTTGCAAATGTGTGATTCTCCCAGTCCATGGCCTGCCTTTCATTCTCTCGACAGTGTCTTCCACAGGCAGGCATTTCCACTTCAGTTAAGTTCAGCTAGTGACTTCTTTTCCGTGGAATGCGCTTTTGGTGTTGTACCTACTGACTCTTCGCCGAAGTCAAGGTCACCTAGATTCCCATAGTTCCCTTTTTTGCATTGAGGTCAATGACCCACTGTGAGTTAACTTCATGACCAGTGTGAGCATGCGCCTCAGCTCGTTTCCTGCTGGGATGCAGGTGCTCCACCACCACTTGGTGAAAAGAGCCCCTTCTCCATCAAGTTACCTTCACTCCAGTCGAGCCCTCAGAGGTGGGCATGGGCAGGGAGAGGTCACTCCCTTGTCTGAGCTCCTTTGGTGCTTCTAGAATGTTCTGTCACTGAGGGGGACATGCAATCAAATGGCCTTAAACCATCTGCAGAAAAATTATTTCTAACAGAATTTACACCCAAACCAAGGATAAAGTGTAAAGGTAGGATAAAGGCATCCTCTGACATGCAAGATCTCAAACAACGTCCCTCCAGGCATCCTCTCTCAGGAAGACAGCAGACGGCCTTTGGACCTGAACTCTCCACGTCAGCGGCCTGGGCCCCGGCAGATCATGGACTCCAGCCACCATCATGGTGCCAGTCACTTCTTTACGACAAGTCTCTTTCTAGATACGGACCATATACACAGAGATAGGGGTACATCCTACGGATTCTGTTCCCCTGGAGACTAACACACCCTGGGGCACAACGCAGTCTTCTTCCAACCCACAGGAACCGACTGACTCCAGAGGGGATGGGGGGGCAGGTCCAAGGCACTCAGCAGCGTTCCTGAAGAGGGGGTCTAAACTGCACTGGAAAGCCAGCTCAAGAGCCCAGCATCGATGCTTAATTAAGTCTAAAGCACGTGCTTCCATACGTACAAAGTGGGAATGTTCAGCTACACGCACTGGGTCTGTTCACAACACAGCGTGTTTCTTCCTAAACGGTACATCGAGCGATTGAGCCTCGTAGAGGGAACAGCATCCTGGATTTGAACGGCA